>NC_054539.1:13665717-14009050 GCF_017654505.1 Polyodon spathula | reverse complement strand
AAAATAAATTATTTTATTTCTGTACACATAAATTACTGTCTGGACATTCCATTTAATACACTCTCGCCTCACAATAACATTTACAGTTTTTCTGTTTGTTTGGGTTTTTTTTTTTGTGATTTTATGCAGGGCTAGTTTTTGTTGCTAATGAATACAAACATTTTCCTAATTATTCAGAATTCCATTTGAGGTCTGGTAGTCTTCACTCCAGCTTCATCCCAGCGGTGAACACTTTGTGGGTATTTATTGCGGTAAAAGTTTCTACTTACACAGAGCTTTTCTTCAGTTCAGATATTTTTGTGCAACTTTCAGTATTTAAGTTACCGTAAGGTCCTAACAGTTATTAGCAAAATAATATTTAAAAAAAAATTGTGATTAAACTACAGTATGTGTTTAAAATATATATATATATATATATATATATATATATATATATATATATATATATATATATATATATACACACACAGATATTAAATACATATATAGAAATAGATATAAATCTAACTGGTAGCACAGAGCGAACATTTTAAGAGGTTATTTAATGCTGCCCTTACATTAAGTGGTGCGCCACAGCTTCTGTGTACAGTATATATGTAACTACTCATTGACCTTGTATTACTGACTGACCCCTTTTTTTATTTTAGTTATTACTGACTAGTAAAATTGGAAGCACTGCTGCGCTTAAGTAAACGGTAAGTGTAACAAGCACACTCCTTCATGGGTCGGGATTCTTTACTGAGAGGCTTTCAAAAGGTCTCGGATGCTAGCCTGTTATCTTTTTATTATTAATAACTTAGGAACCATTTCATATTTTTTCACCAAACCTTCTAAAGGTCCTACCTCAGCACAGACCACGTGTACCTTACTTGGTTTGGTGCAGAAATTCAGTACTGTGTAACCTGTACATGAGAGAGCAAAAAACGCTAAAAAAAACAAAAAACAAAAAAAAAACAACAACAAAAAAAAAACATGTTAAGTAATAATGGAAAAAGGGAACTTTTACTAAAAAACGGGTATTGAGATGTCGGAAACCACACAAGGTGGCGTCATGAAACCTTCACGCTATCACAACATCAAATTTGTGGGCAATTCCAACAAACCCCGACAAACTCAACCCCAACAAAACTCATGTGTGTGTGTGTGTGTGTATATATATATATATATATATATATATATATATATATATTATATATATAGCATATATAGCGTATTATTGTTCACTGTTCAGTTTTTTGGTAGGGGTTTCAGAGTCACAAACCCTGAGTTCAGTTTTAAGAACCATACCTTATTTCTGAGGGATCTAAGATCTTGTATTACTTGGTCTTGCTTGGCCTTATCTTCATTAATGGGTTTTAAGTACTCATGTATGAGCCCTTCCCAAAAAGGTATTTCATCCTGGAGCAAAAACAAACAAATGAAGGGAAAAACATTAATATGCATTCCGCTCCACACAAATGGCAGTAGACCTTTCTACTCACTCATAAATTAATATATATATATATATATATATATATATATATATATATATATATATATATATATATATATATATATATATATATATTACTTAGCATTGCTCTGTAATTGCACACAGCCCAAATACATGAACTAAAAACATGTTTTTAATTAGGGCGTAACTGGTAGCACAGAGCGAGCATTATTTATTGCTGCCCTTACATTAAGTGGCGCTCCACAGCCTCTGTGTTCAGTATATATGTAAACTGACTGACACTTTTTTTAAGTTGCAGCACCTACAGTGCTTAGAGAGAATTCTTACCCACAGCCAGCATTAATAAACACAAGCTGGGTACGAATGTTTATGATGGCCACATGTATTCTTTCACAAGGTTACAAGGCACTGCTGCTCAGTAATATAATTTTTGCAAAGCATCATACCATGTAAAAGTAGCCTAATCTACATAAAACCTTCAGCAGCTTTTGCTAAAGAATGACAATTGGATGAGCTCTTATCAAGATATGGGTGTGAGAAATGGAGACAAGAATATCCCTGTCAGCAGTATAGTATATCTCACAGGAAGATAATTACCATACCTTCAAATAAACTGTAAAATGTCACTAAAATATGAAGGAAATTATTGTAATATTGTATAAATGTAAAGGGGAGTGGGGTATGGCTACCAGTCAGTCGTTCTTTTTTAGATCTCACCCCAAATCTTTACATGTAGGACAATAACATACATGAGTGTGACAGTAACCCATTCAGTCAGTTTGAGTAAGAGTTCCAGAGATACAGTACATCAGTGTTGCTGGTCGCAGAGAACAAGGTGATTCTGATTAATCCCAATATATAAACATTTCCTTAACAAGTAATAGCTTGACAGTGGTTAAAAATATGTGAACTCACGTCATTAAGTCTATCTTCAACAATTTCAATTTCACGTGACTTCTTTTGCAGTTGATGAATCCAGCCTTAAATAAAGAAACAATTTCCAACAATGACAGAGAATACATACATTTACATTGGCTATAGGTCAAGCTTGTCAAAAACATTTACTCCAAAATCTCAAAGAAAAAAAAAAAAAAAAACCATTACAATTCTAAAATAAATTAGAAATAATTAAAATAATAATGAAATAATAACTACATACAGTACCCTACATTGAATTTATAATGTGTATTTTTCTAGTTTGGTTACTTTTTTTGGGTGCAGTTTTCATTTTTTAAAGAATTATAGTAAGGACTATTGAGAGTAAAGAATTTTGAAAATCTAACCCTTGGATTATAAATTTAAAAGTTAAAGTTAAATCAAATCTACCCCTGAATGCAAACAAGACAAATATAATTGCTATTTTACCAAGCTTGGCTCCAATAAAATGATCACTTACACCTTCACAATGCTGCAAAGTCGGTGCATCAAAACCTTTTATAAATAAGCTTGCGCATTTCACATTCTAAGTATGGTACTTACATTCTTCAGCAGTGGCATCTATTTCCACAGGGTGTTCAATTCCTTCATCTTGGCTAAAACAGAAACACGTGGATGAAATTATTATCCTAAAGAAGAATGTCGCCTGGTGCTTCCTGATCACACTTATTATGTTTATTATGCAGAAGAAAGTGTGATTCACAGATATCTCTGCATGTCTATCTGTATGTATTCATAGGTTCATTGTTTACTTTCAATAATTCCACGACTGTTCTGGCAAATGCCTCCAGCAGTGGTAAATATTTCAGCAGCTGAAACTCATTAAGGAAACAGGTGATACATTTTGACACATGACATTATAATTTTACCAGTCAATGAAAGTACATTTTTTTAGCGTGAGAAAGAGATTTACCCACCCTTTAAAGTCATACAACATTTCAGATGCGCACTTCATATAGCACGTGGAATGTATGTGGTATGTATTGCTACGTCACACAGTGGAGAGAGAGTGTAGACTTTCTAAGCCAATGTTCTACCACATTCTCTTTTATAAAAAAAAAACATGATACTGAGAAATGAAGGAGAGAATAAATTATTACACATTTGAAATAAATAAAATGATACATTTATGAAACTGTGCAATGCAGAGTTATTTATGTATATATTCTAATTTGAGTGAATAAAATGATTCAAATGAAAAGGTGATGTAGTGCTCCAGGGCAGGGAGGGGCTGCCTGAAATATGCCTGGGTACTGAAATCACTTGGCTGGCTGTCACTTCACCTACTTTTCAAAAAAGAAAAAAAAAGCTTGATGCTTCATAATTACATGCTTTTTAAAGGCAACTCAATCGACTGCAAAAGTATTTACCTACAAGGTGATTATAAGATTACATCTTAAACATGTATTTTGCATGACAAGGTTAGCCTCAACACAGGCAGAAATGATGCAGAATAGAGTTGGAGGACTGCCAGATACTGTTCTAAAAGTATTAACCATGTCATTGCTATAATATGCCTGAAAATTTTCAATTTTAGAATACAATAAGAATAAAAGCTACATAGATGCAACAAAAGCACATACATTAGATGTTAAACAAAATGCATATGGAAGCCCCATGAGTCAAAGGTCAATTGTGTAAGATGTTTTATAAAAAAAGAGAAAAAAACAGCTCCAGGCAGATAAGTTCAAGTGTTGCGTACGAATCACTAAATCTTATGAATATGATCAACAAATTAAGGAAGCGAGTTTTTTGGAAAATGGATTTTAATTATGTCTTATTCTTATCTACTGTATAAGATCTGGTCTAAGGCCGTAGATACCCACACAATTTTTAAGCAATTTTTTTATTGACAACTCAAATTGACAACTTTGAGTTTTCAACAAATTTTTGATTGCCAATTAAGTTGCTTGAATAGACCACTGCTCTATTTTCAGCAATTCAGTTGACACATTTTTGATGTGCCTGTGTGTGTTCAACCAGTGATATTGCATTTTCTAACATTTGATTTCACTCTCAATTTTGCTAATAGGAAGTATAGCTACAGAGTAGTAGTCACATGCGAAAACTTTGTAATTGATAGCTTTTTTAAATCATAGAAGATGTTTATGGGATGTTGTATGTGTGGAACATAAAGACCACAATAGAAAATAAGATGAATAGAAGGAATTAGCAAATATTTTTGAGAAATCACCAGCGAAAGTAAAAGACAAACTATAGAACCTCTGAACTCAGTATTTTGCTGGGAGAAGGAAAGTATCTGAAAAGAAAATCTGGGAATGGCCACATTTATAAAAATGAAGCAAAACTATTTGTTTGTTGTAGGAGTTTGGGGAGGTGAGTGTGCTGTGATTTTTGTACTGTTTTGCAAAGTGGTAGTGAAGGCTAATGCCCAGCTTACGAGTGTGTTGTTCTTTTGTTGAAACCTTTTATTTTAGCCCACATATTGTGTTTTGTTTGTTCCTGTTTGTTTTTGTGTTTAATAAACGTGGGCTTATGCCCTTAAATTGCAGCTTTCTGTCTCTGGGTCTAATTTGAAGATTGAATGATGAGAGCCTGTTGCTGAGGTAGTTTCACTGTTGGAAAGGTAGGTTTCTCTTAGATTTACCTGATTTTTACTGGACGCGATGGGCTCTGGAGGGTTTTCTTTACCAAGTATTAGAGAATTGTGGAGATATGTTGCTGTTTGAATTGCGGAGATGTGTTGCTGTTTGAATTGTGGAGATGTATTGCTCTTTGAATTGTGGAGATGTGTTGCTCCTTGAATTGTGGAGATGTGTTGCTGTTTGAATTGTGGAGATGTGTTGTTGTTTGAATTGTGGAGATGTGTTGTTGTTTGAATTATGGAGATGTGTTGCAGTTTGACAGCTTGCACAGGTAGCCCTGTTGCTGGTATTAATGAGCGCGTATTTCCCATATCACATGTCTTTGTGAACTTTGGTATATTATTCCAGCTCATGCAGTAGATGCAAATTCTGGTTAAAAAAATGTGCTTGTTGTGATAGAAGTAGTATATTTTGCACCAGTATAAGTTCTGTCATGCTAATTGTTTCCAGATACTGTATGGAACCAATTGCCAAAGTATTTACCTTCAAGGGCTTGTTATGGAAAATTCTCCAAAATTGGTTAAGAATATCTTAAAGATGTCTTTTGCATTTTGCTAGCCTCCCCACATGAAAATGATATTCAGAATAAAGGTCGAGGACTGTCAGGTACTGCGCTAAAAATATTAACCACTTCACTGCTATAAATGACTGGGTCTGTTATCAAAAAGTACCCTCAGATGCTATATTGACTGATACAGAAGGCTATTCAGATGAGAATGTGTTGTGATTTGTTTCATAATGATGTTTGACTGCAGACTACAGTGTGCGAGCGATTTTGTTGCAGATGAGTCACAGGTTTACCGCTGTTTTCAGTGAAAGCAAACTCTTTCTCCCAGTCTGGTTTAAAGCCTCATACGTTTGTTTATTGCTCATGGAGGGTTTGCTCAATGCTGCTGTCGCCACGAAATGAACAAGCACTTAATTCAAAATTGTGAAATTTACTTTCAATCGCATGCCGCTTTCAGTCAATGATCGAAATACGCATGCACCAGTGAGCTTCAACGAAAATCAACAAGTGAGGAAATATTCCTGCAGTGAACATGCAGGGTCAAAGAAACAGGAGAGAGAATAAGAGAGAAGAAATAATAATTAACACAAATTCATACAGAGAACAAAATTAATTAACTCATTTTTGTTCATTATTCTTTCTTTCTTCAGTTCATTTGAGCCGCAAAGCATTTCACTGGGAGCCGAACATGAACTGCCCAAGAACTGCATGCGGCTCTCATCTGCGGTTTGGTCACCTCTGCTATATGTGGTAAGGGTGGCTTGTGGATGACGTCAGACCAGGAAATACAGAGACACAGTACTGTGAGTGCAAGCACTGGTGCGCTGATTTATTGTAAATAAAACGTTTAAACATAAAACAAAAACACTTTACAAAAACAAAAGGCATGTTAGCCAAAACAAAACAGACAATAAACAAAAATTCAACAGAAAAGGTTCTTTCTTTAGCATGACCTGCCATAAGCCATGTAGGATTTATCGATAATCTGTGTTTGGCTAGTGTTTTAAGCATTCTCCATTCTGGTTATACTGCATCAACACTGCAACCATTCTTTACTAGGCCACTATAGCATTTCAGTAAGAGCTCTAACTGTTCAACCCCAAAGTCAACAAGATCATCAGGCCATGCATTATGACAGAATTGAAGAACAATGAATAATTTTGGGTACTCCTGAAACCCCCACTTCAGTGGAGAGCTTAACTATGATGCCAAACTTGTACTAAACAACCTAACTGTGATTTCAACGTTTTTTTTTCAATTTGTCTTTAGGTCATTTTTTACAATGACCTAAATGCTGCTGTGAATGAGGCACTGGCTGGGAATCCACATGTTGTAAACATTTCTCTAGTTTGCCATTTTTTTAATTCATTTTCCTACCTGCTTTTAATGAAGACACAATTCTTAATTTTTGTAACAGCTTGGGGAAGAATTAAACTATTCTTCTGGCGTGTAAGGTTAAGCTTTGATGCCTCTGAAAAGAGATAATGTAAAATGTCAAAACCTTAAAAAAATTGTATTAGTGCACATATTCACCTAAAGTATACAGTATTATACTTTCTAAACCAATAATAGTCTGAAGAACATTAAGAAAACAGTGTTGTCGCTCTATGGTGAAGTATACCCTACGATTGCCCAGTTTGAATATCAAAGTTTTAAAACTTACGGAAAACTTAATTTTCCTTTAGAAATGTCTTCATAAGTGTAATTTATTGATCTCCTACCTAAAAACTCTCAAATTACCAGTGGTAGCCACAACCCTAAACGATCAGAACTAGGATCAGATTTGTTTTTTTTATATAAATACCATGTATCGTTTTGATTTTACACCAAATTGTTTGACGAGTGTGCAGGTTCATTTACTTCACATATTTAACTAGAATCAACATGAAGAAGTTTGTCGCCCGAGAGATCTTCTATTTCTGTCATCCCATCAACATGCAGAGCTGGGCCTACACAGAATTTTATACCCATGGAAAAAGACAAGAATGTGGCAATAAACATGTCTATTTCTGCAAATACACCCTATGGTAGTTCTATGAAAGGTGAAACAATTCCAAGGTAAAAATTTCATTTTTATTACTTGTAGGCAAAATTCCCAGACCCTTGTCCTTTCTCCAAATAACCAACTCAGGTTTCAGAACAGTCCTGAACATCACAGAATCCCCAGCAATCCTGCCTATCTTCAAATGACACACTCTGCTTTATTGGCTGTTATTACCATAGTCCAATTAGTAATGTCACATAACTGAATTCCTGCAAATAATTGTAGTTGATTTCAACTGGTGTTTGTTTTAGAGACACTGATGCCAAATTGTTGGGATTGAAACTGATGGAAAACCTGAATAATAATGTTCTTAGAACTCTTGAGCCATATCACACTGAATAAACTGTAGCTACTTGACAACACCTTTCTTGCAAACACCATATCTGCAGCTAGAAGACGCAAGAAACACTGCACGTTTTCTTTTATTTTTCCACTAGATGTCACTGTTTTCTCAGTTGTCATGTCTTAGGCTCATTCTTTTTTTTTTGTCCAAGCCATTTGTACTAAAGACCACTGGCGGTAGAACTGCGGAGGCAGGTATTTTACAATGCCAGATGTGTGTTCTGCTGTTGGGTGCACCAACAGAAGAGGGAAAACAACTATGCACTCCAGTCTGCTGAGCCAGAAGGAAAAACTGATCCATGCAACCCAAATTAAAGAAAGAGAGACTGAACTCAAACTCAGTCACACAATTGTGTAGTGAGTACTTCATAAAAGGACAGTATCAGCAATATATTGGTACTTAGTTCTGGTCTTACGTTATTATTATTATTATTATTATATTATTATTATTATTATTATTATTATTATATTATTAAGTGTAACACACTTAATTGTATAACTGATTTTTCAGAAATATGTATGCACTTAAACAGATATTAAACCTAGGTGGTTTGGTGATTAACTGAAATATTAGTTTACTGTAAACAGAATGCATTATGCTACATTAATTATTTTACTGAACTTCAATATGAAATCATGGAAACCTCAGTTTATCATATATTTAAATGTACAAACAATAATGAAAACTGCATTTATCTACATGCAATTTTAGACTACTTGGAAACTGAACATGAGCCGTTATGCACCTACCTTAACACATTGTTAATGTTGTGCTAATTTTTGCACAGGATAGTCCTTTACTACAGTCCCGTTTAGCTGTTATTTGCTGATGTTGATTTTACATGAACAAAAAAATCTACAGATTCTAGTTACTGATCCTTCATAGAACAAAAGTTTTTTTTTTTTTTTTAAATCGCTATGCAAAGTTATGATACTATAATCCAGGTGTTCTCAACATTATTAAACGAAGGTCCACTCCACAGAAGAATACTCCTCCCTCTAAGGTCTCTGAACACAGATCAGCACACAGCTAACCATACTTGCCAGGGGATCAGTCCAATATAGATAAATGGTTTTGGCTTTTTATTTATTTTTTTTGTTATCTGTTTACAAGCCATGACAAAAGCATGAAGCAGAAGCCATAAATAAAACAGTTTAAATAAACATAATGTACAAAAATTAAAGCCTAGTGTGAAAAATTGCACTTTTTTTCCAGTGCCACCCTTTTGAAGCGGGGTGTAGGCTGTGGTAGCAATGTGAAGATGCTCATTGGTTATCCGGGCTGTGGGCTGCAGTGTTTATTTTTATCATGTTCATTTTGGAAATGCATGCCTCACTGGAGTAGGTTTACGCCGGCCCTGGGCCAGTTAAAATTAAGACCAGCTTTTTGATGTGGCCTAGAGCAGGCAATGCTGCCTCAGGGCCTAGCTGTGTGTGTGAACCCAACGCAGGCCCTGTGCTGGCATTATCATGTCAATGCAGTGACGTAGCTCAAACCACTCCCCTACTAGGTTGAGCGTAGTAGATCAAACAATATTGGTTTTAAGAGCTAACAACTGGGACGATGCAGAAATTAATCCATTTATTCAACGCTTATCAGATGCATCTGGTCCAATTTATTTTCACAGGCCCTGTTTATTTTACACGTGCTGCTCTTGTTCACTGTATTTTTGACATACCTCTTTATAGACGTGCATACTGATAAATACTCGCCTGATCACTAGTTTTATCACCAAACTCCTCAATAATGTGATCCAAGTCATTATTTTATTACTATAACATCTCAAAAAGCTCTGCAAATGTCTCTGATATTCTTTGAGTGCTGGACGCAGAAGCAGCTATCTCCTTTATGTCTGTGCTATGTGGTGCAAGGGGCTATCAGATACGCCCTTTTGAGTGGAGTTCAGAGAAAAAACTGCATGTTGTTCCGAGAACTCTCGGAAGAACTGAGCAGCAGACCAGAGATAAACCCACCATGGATCTTGGATTTTGTGGAACCTACGGTGATCTCCAGCTCTTTAAATAGCAATAGTAATGCACTGAATACACCAACACTTTTGACGATGATGATGCTGGGTCAGTCATGAATGGCAAGCATTTCTTCATTGTACAGCTTTCATTAAAATGATAAAACTTACTATAAATATATATATATATACTTATATATATATATATATTATTTATATATATAATTATATATATATATAGATATATATATATATATCTACCCAGGGAAAAATATCACTGGCAGTCTTATTCCACGATCCTCTTGGTTCAAAACCTTCAAAGAAATGTTTTTTTTTTTTTGCCAACATGAAAATATCTTCTGTAAGGCCAAATTTGTGAAACCTCTCACTGAATTCGGTCGTAAGCTTACTAAAAAAATCTGAAAAAAAAAAAAAATACAATTGAAAGGTAATTTTCGCAGCATAAGGTGATCCTGAGGACTTCAAAAAGTTTTAAAAATACTTTTAAACACACTGGGGTGTGTTTGAATATTTTTATTTACTAAAATTAATTTGAACTATAATCCCTATTTGTGTCCATCTGTCTGGGAAATGTTCTCTTTCAACTCGAAAAGAACCAACAGTACTTTTTGGATATGCCTGCCCCCGGTCAGGTATTTACTGAGCATTTTATGTCAGAGCTGCTGATAGGCCCCTCCGGGGAGTGACATCCTCGTCCTGCCTACTGAGGGGCTAGGTAGTCACTCTGTGGAGATCACTTTCTCTTTTGATTCTCTCAATCAGGTAGGTAAGGTATGTATAACTAACCTCTCCAGTGGTGTGATTGATTCTTGTAAAAGAGCTCTCACTTTGAGTTTTTCTGCTGTTGGAAGTCAGCTTGCCACTTCACCGGAATCGGAAACTTGGCTTCTGAGGACAGAGCTGAAACGCTCTGCTTAAAAAAAAAACAAACAGAAAAAAAATCCTTCTTTACTTTCAACAGCCAACATTGCTTGGTGACTGCTTTCTTAACCTACAGCATCTGCTTTCTGTGTTTTTTTTGTCTGCTTTTTGCAGCTAATATACAGTGTTTATAGAAAGTCTGCACCCCCTTGAACTTTTTTCACATTTGGTTGTGTCAGTGCTTCAGAGTTTCATGCATTTAAATGACGATCTTTTTCCACTTATCTATACACCATACTCCACACTATTAATTGGGAAAAAAAGTTTTTATTGAGAAAAAAATGATCTATTAAAAATACAAAACTGAAAGATCATAATTGGATAAGTCTCCACCCCCCCCTGAGTTAATGCTTGGTGGAAGCACCTTTGGCAGCAATTACAGCTGTGAGTCTGTTGGGATAGGTCTCTACCAACTTTGCACACCTAGATTTGGCAATATTTTACCGTTCTTTACAAAACTGTTCAAGCTCTGTCAAGTTCCTTGGGGACAGCAATCTTCAAGTCATGCCACAAATTTTCAATTGAATTTAGGTTGGGGCTCTGACTGGGCCGCTCAAGGACATTTACCTTTTTGTTCCTTAGCCACTCCAATGTAGCTTTGGCTGTGTGCTTTGGGTCGTTGTCATGCTGAAAGGTGAACTTCCGTCTCAGTTTCAGTTTTCTTGCAGAGGGAAGCATGTTTTCCTCAAGGACTTATCTGTACCTTGCTCCATTCATTTTCCCTTCTATCCTGACAAGTGCCCCAGTCCCTGCCGATCAGAAACATCCTCATAACATGATGCTGCCACCACCATGCTTCACCTTTTTGTTTTCACAATTTTTTTCTGTTTTTTTGAGGTTGCGCTGTATGTAATATGTCTATATATAAAAACATTTCTGTTCAAATGTCCATTTATTTACAAAGTTTGGGTTGTATAGAGGCTTTACAGGAATGTTCCTGAAACTATGACTTATAATCAATTGCTTGTCCTACGATAATATTTGTTGTTTTTAGTATGCTGGTCAAATCGACCGCTTATGGTTGTTCTAGGGATGACTATAAACGCGGTTGTTCTAGAGTTAAGGAGATATGCAGACAATTTCACTTTAGAATCTAAGTATTGAACACTTGAACCCAGAAGACAAGTCTGTGGACATATGCAGGCAATTTCACCAGGATCTCCATATTACCATTCTGTTAGTTGTAATGTGATTTGCAATGGGACTCAATTGTGCTGGAGAGCAAAACTGTAAAATACTGTCACTGCCAAGCCTCCATTGAAAAAAAAAATAGACACTATTCTGCTGTGCTACAGTAGCAAATGCACTAATTATCAGTGCAATGTTCTCCGATCTTACAAACCAAATAATTTAAAACAAATTACACATGTAATCAATATGGTCATACCATATATTGCACATTATTTATCAAATTGTGCTGGAGTGACAAATATGGCTAGGAGCCCCAATTTGGCAGAGACAGTATAGCACCTAAGGTGCCAAATACTGCCAGGAAGCTTTATTTGACAGAGACAATATTTGGCATAACACCAGAACTTTCTGGAACTTCGTTATGTATTAGGTCTTACAGCAAGCAGCAAAAAAAAACCCCATGAAATACAACATTACCAGAATTAATTATGAACATTTACTTTCATGGGGACTGTAGCAATTTATTTTTATGGCAATTATTACAAGTGACAATATTTACGTACTGTTGGAAAATGGATCGAGAATTGGTTAGCAGTTTGCTACGCATGTGGACTGGCAGAGTTATACTGGTGTTCTTTTCTGAAAAGAGACTAATATTGCAGATAGCAGACTGTTTGGGTCAAATTGAATGTACTGCTAACAATTGATAGAGACCTTGTGCCTACAGGCTTCTTGTCTAGCATTGACTGCAAGATAACAAGATAACAAGATAACAATGCTGTGGACCAGAAGGGGCCAGGCTCTAAGATTTTTGGAATGCAAAGCATAAAGGGGCTAAAAGGCTCCCAGGGACTGGTGTTGGACCCAAAGGTTCTCACGGAGAATAAGAGATAACGCCAATGGACTCAAAGGGTCTCAAGCAAAACGAAGAAATATGAACAAGGAAGATGACAAAAACTAGATGTATGGACCTTTTGGGGAGCCAGGGGTCTGAAGAATGCACTGAGTTCAGAGGTTGTCACACTAGACTACACACACACACACACACACACACACACACACACACACACACACACACACACACTAAATTAAATATATGGTAACAGAATAATGTGTTGTACCTTTGCTATTGGTTAAGTGTCAGAGAAAGAGAAGGTGGACCATCTATACAGAAGGGTATTTAATGTCATGCAAAAATTGTAAGGACGAGTAATCTGTTTGTCCTGCACCTGGAACCAGACTCCCTGCATATTTCAATAAACCTTACAACTGATTGAAGAAAAAGACTCTGTGCATTTTCTTGAATCTACTTACTCGCCATCCTTTTTTTTTTGGTTTGTTTAAGTTACTTCACGTACAGTATATGGAGAGCAGCATAACAACAGGAGCGTCACTTCTGTATCTGTGTATCACATATGTGCGTCTGTCCTTTTCCCTGGTTGTTGCTGTGTGATGCATTCATGTAACGGTATCCCGTCAATTTGTCACGCACTTTTCATCACCAACAATTAATCACCAACGACAATTCATCACGGATATTAACTCACCGATTAAGGCCATAATATGTCATAAAAGATGTGCTAAAAACAAATAGAGCTATAATAAATCATAAATAACAGCTACTTGTGGCGGTTTTGGCTCTGGGAAATATTCTATGAGATTTTAAACTTTGCGTATACTTACTAAAAACCATCAAGGTAGTCATCACTCTTCCAGTAACCACTGCAACAACGAGTGTCTGTTTTCTGTTTTAAGTTTGGTTAAAACCTATTTCTGAACTTCCAGGTAGCTTCAGTATATTTTTGATAACCTTGCTCATAAAACAAACTATAAATCAGAGACTCAAATGGCAATAATCTGAAATGTTGAATAAATGGTGTCACATAAAAAATAAAAATAAAACACTGATCTTGAAGAGGTCTTGAACTCGTGCCGTAATTTTTTTCCTATTTAGTCAAAGAGGCTTACCAATGAAGGATTGCTGACTTCTGTAGGAGTGTTTGGTCAATTGTAGGCTTTCTAGTGAGAAAGCAATTTACCCACCCTTTAAAGTCACACAATGTTTCAGATGTGCACTTCCTAAAGAGCGTGGTATGTGCGTGCTACAGCACATAAATAGTGACTCTGGAGAGATAGAGTCACCACTTTCTAAACTGCGTGGAAAACTTATCTTTGACCCTTGGTTGTTCTAGTGCAGTGGTACACAACTCAGTCCAGGTTTCTACTCCAGGCAGGTTCTAATGTAGTTAGTTGAAGCTGCTAAGAGGCAATTAACTAATTTAGGATCTGGTTGGAATAAAGACCAGGAGTGGAAAGGATCTCGAAGGCCAGAGTGGCCTGCCACTGTTCTAAAGTGTAAAACATATTGTAGCGCTGTAGGATTTACATTTGCAGTATAAAAATAAATTATAATTATTCATAAGTGCATGCCAGGCACTGACATGCTTGCCAGGAACTCTTCAAACTATAAAAGCCCAACTTCCTTATTGAGGGTCCAGATCCACCTAATGACTGGTAATCAGTTGTGGGTATCAAAGGTTTCAGGTGGTTACTATCCTACCCTTATTTGTCCTATGTAATTTTATCTAATTTTATTACCTATGCAGAGATGTGTTCTCTTGTTTGTAAAAACAAGATACAACTCTCAATGGTAGATTATGTGTGATACTAACAGACACTAAAACTAAAAGAACATTGCTGTGCAAGAGGTAGTGGAAGGAGAAATTATAAATGTATCGTTTAACTGATGGCCAACCATCTTGTCATTCAGGTTAGAATAGTCTAGTTGTTTACCGCTGTGTTCCATGGGGTTTTAATAGAGGAACTAGCAGTTCAGTTTAAATGTCGATCACAGGTATGACATTGCTGTTTTCACAGGTTATGTTACAGTCTAGATCTGTTCAGAAAAGTAAGAATCAGCATTGAATTGAAAAAACAACATATGAATCCAAATTAACATGTATTTATACTAAAGTAATACAAAGATGACTACAAAAGATTTAGAAGTGAGTAGTTTTTCGAGATTTACAATTATATTGTAAATACAGTATAATTGTAAATCTCGAAAAACTACTCACTTCTAAATCTTTTGTAGTCATCTTTGTATTACTTTAGTATAAATACATGTTAATTTGGATTCATATGTTGTTTTTTTCTGACTTTATGTTAACAAAAAGACACACATTTGCCCATTTTCCCATTGAAAATAGTGATATTTTGAAATATCACTGTCCTGGTCACAAAAGCAAAGTTTGTGGGGAATAATAGCCATTTTCTATACTTTTGAGGCATAAGCAATTAGGAAATAACACTTACTACCCAGGAACAAAAATTGTGTTACATAGTGTTATCCAGACTAAAGGAAACCAACTTTCCTTAGGCTGGGGGAATCATACCCCTACTGTAGATAAAGGAAATGTTAGCTCAAATTGTATTTGACCAAAGTTCCTTAATTTTTTCACAGTGCAAACAGAATAAGGAAGTTAAGCAGGGAATTTGTTGCTTCTTTTTATAACCCAGAGAGCACAGTGCCCCCACCATCAAACCTTTATCGGTACGTAAACAATATAAATGCACTTTGGTTAGGGGTGGACTCAAAGAAATGTACTGATAAAGACTAGAGTCAAGTAGCTGATGCTTTATCGGAACAACACGTCTACTGTACATCTTGTAGTCCTGATTTATTTTATGGAATCCATCTAATTCCCATGAAAAATGGAGGAGCAAAAAGATAGATCAGAACAAAGACAAGAAAGGCACGGGTGAGTTGCTGTTTCATGTTTTCATTGTTGTGACTTAATTTGGGACATTTATTTAATAAAATAAACCATTTGACATACACTGCTGTACAGTAGCGCAATGCTCACAAACGTCTACTTTTGTTTTTCTTACTGTGTCGTTTCATAATTATTATGTTGTTTCTTTCAACACTGATAGCCAACAATAAAGTACATTCCTTGATATAAAGTACAGAAAAGTATTCAATAACTCATTTGTTTGACACAATTATAATAATAATTCTGAATTAACAAAATGATTAATAAAACAAAGTAGAATTCCATTGTACATTTCTATTTTTTATTATTGGAATTATGCTTTGAATAAAGTTTGCTTGTTGGGTTAATTTAATTACCCCTTTGTTTCTAAACAAGTGAAAAAAAAACCAAACAAAAAAAAAAACGTATAGCTGTACCAAGACTTGATTGCTAGTCAGTCATTCAGTTGGAGTCGCGATATAACTGCACGTGAATTAATAAAGTGCAATTCCCCGTGCTCACATATTATTACATTTTACTTGCACGTGAAGTGCTGTACAATCCTCTTGCCTAAATACAAATATACATTTTAAACACTTGTGTTACACAGACCCGTTTATATCCCGTGTACCAATGACTACATACCGACATTAACACACAACATACAACACAAAATACACACATGGGCGGGCACTTTGCCACAATAATAATGTATTAGACACTAATTTATAAGTTTTTCTCTGATAAATGAGAAGTAAACACAGCCTGATTCAGTTCATGCTTTACCCGTGCCATCTCCGGAAAGTTGCCCAGAGTGAAAAGGCTTAACCCAACTGTACAGTTACAAGGGAAGAGGTTTTTACAATTTTAGCCATGCTATGGGCTATTCAGGGACAAATTTTAGACACAATTTTCAAAAGATGTTTTTGTCAGCGCTGAAACGAGGGGTGCTGAGGGTTACAGTTTTGTTCAATGGCTTTCAGTAACCCCACTATAGAAATTGTTCCAGCGCCTCTGTTTGTCAGCGTCTTTTTAAACTACTGTTATAGTTTATTGTTTTGTATCTTTGCGTGAGTTTCAATGCATGTGTGAATAACTGCATCTCTATTGGGAAAGTAGACCACTGCTTTCAGACACTTTATACTACAATGCAATCTTTTCTTGGAAAGATTCCCCTTTTATTACCTTGCTAAATGCTGACTATCACCAGATCAATTTAGCTTGTGTGATTGCTGAAGTTTTGTAATTTATTCAAATTAACCATCTAAATAAAAATAATAACTAGATGAATATTCTGTGTAAATTGTTATGTCATATAATCATACCATATTTTGTTATAGTTATATAAAGAAGCAAACATTATTTACTGGTATATTAGGGGGATAAAAGAACATAAGAACATTGTTTTATTACACTAAGACAACTTTCAAAACTAGGTTCTCAACTGGCTAACTTTGATTGCAGAATTTTAATGTGTGCAACTTCTGGATTACAGTATGTGTTTGTAGACTGCATTATATGTTTTGTGTGATGAGACATCTCAATGTTTAAAACTAAAAACTCTAAATGCCTGAAACAGTTACAGTAAAACAAATATGTGACCCTCAAAAAAGGACGCCCAAGTTCCAATGTAAATCTCTAATAGAAATAAAGGAGTTAAATTTATTTTTGTTTTGGCAGAGATACATGGGATCCATTTCAGCTAAATCCAATTGGTGCCGAAAAAGAAAGCAAAAAAAGAGGGTTTGTTTTTTTGCAGCATCTGTTTGCTTTGTTTGTTGGACTCTTTGTCCTGGTCTCTGCGTTTTTTAGCAAGGTAAGTTACTGTTCAAACCTGTCACAGAAAATTTAAGACAGTGACCATGTTTATTGGCTTAGGATGACACAGCACAGGCTAAAGTAAGGGCCCCATCAGTTTAGGTCATTATAAACTCAAACTTTGAGAAATTGATTATAGGTTGCTTATACATTTCACTTTTACATAAGGTATTATTTCAGAAACTGCTTGTAGTATCTGACATAATTAGATTACTTTCACTTCACAGTAATATCTCTGTGTCTCCTCAGTCATATGATTCCTGCAATCAGGAATGAAAGCTACAGTAATATCTGACGATAAAAGTGCATGGTATTTTACCATTTGCAGATTTAGAAAACATACAGCAATCTTTTTTTTCTTCTTCTTTCAATACAGGGTTCCCTACTAGTTCTTACTACGATGGCAAGTGAGAAGTCGTTGCTTGAAAAGGACAGGGCTTTCTACCTCCTTATGGTGGCATGCAGTTTAGCAGTACCAAATGTGCTGCTATTTCTGAAATCACTTTGGAAATGTGCATTCAAGAACTTTGTGGCACCTAACATTAAAACAATGCTTGTGGTAAGTTACATGGGTGGAAAAAAAGCTTCACAAAAGAACATGACAATTAATGAAAAAAAAATGAGACAATACGGTTTGTAATGTATTAAAGGAAGAATTCGAGGGGGGAGGTATTGTAAAAGAGATGTCATCTTGTGCAGTTTGGGTGATAGAACTGCAACATGAAGCTAAGTGATTCTGACTGCTCAAACAACAAAATTACATCTCTTGTGAAATATTGACGAATCTGTAATGGATTGATGATTCTATAATGCTATATCATGCTTGCCTGTCCATTACTCTCCATTAAGCTTTTACAAGGAAAATGTATTTTTTCGATAGCCCCCCCTTTATAAAGATAAATACAGTTGAATTAATAATTATATAATTTTATTAACTGTATTTTTGTTTATTTGTGTATTTTATTTATTATCTTTAAAAGTTTAATTGCATTTCCTATTGTTTATTTATTTTAAATCTGCTTTTTTGTATATTTTCTTACTTAGATATGTTTTTTTTTTCTAAATTATAATTCTCTCTCTCTTTTTTCTTTTTTTAGATATGTCTGATTGAATCCCTTGTGTCATTCGGTACTTCAATTCTTGCATTAGTTGCAATGCCCTATTTTGATATTCTGACCAACCTGTTCATATTAGGAAGCGTTTGTTTTTTCTCATCAGTTTTCCAGGCAGCGTTCCATTTACAGAAGAAAGCTTGGAAAATAATTTTCCCAATTTGTTCTGTTGTGTTTGTGTTATCCGGCTACATTCTTTTAGGACTAGATTATTATATACGAAAAACATCAACTGTTGCTAATGGGAATTCTCAAAATGACTATTTATATGTTGGTCTTGGTATATTTGCAACCATCTTGGTATCCCTTAACTGGTGGGAAAATTCATTCCAAGCCAGTGATAAACTGCATAATGCCCTGACAGAGTTGGAAGGATTCAGAGATTTTGTATTTGTGCTTTCTAGCATTTTAAGGACAGCTGTTATTGGCATGGTGTTTGCAATATGTATCACAGTGGAAGGTGTTCATTGGTCAGTTTTCAGTAAGTTTCCAGCTGATACAGTCCATCGAGGCGTCAGCATTTTAATGGTGCAAGCATTTGCCTCTGCTGTGTGCCACTGGTTTGGGGTGGTGGGCTGTAAAATACATGCTGTTCGCTGCAGCTTTGCTCTCCCTGTTGTGTTAACAACACCTGCAGTAGTCATTGCATTTGTGGTGTCCTTCTTGATGCAGTTCAACAATTTCCTTAAAAACAATATCAATGCCACTATTGGAGGGTTTTGCGCCAATTTCTATAATTACAAACTTATGAACACTTCAAAGCTGGTCTTGGATGAAATCTCCAATAGCATTTGCCGTACATCAGTACGGTATAGCGAGCCCTGGGGCCCTGCAGTAATGGGGCTGGAAGGTCTGTGTTGGTGGGTTGGGCTGTTGTGTTCAACCTACTACATTTGGACGCAGAAATTCCAGAGAATAGAAAGAACAACTCAGATATTTGTTCGCCGACTCTATGAAGCTGCCTTCATCGATCAATCCTTGCTTTTAAACACCAGGATGAAAATCATCAAAGTGAGAAAACAGGAGAGGTACGTCCAATTTATTTTTGTTCTTTCACAAACATTTAGCGTAACCTGAACTACTGTGATTTAAAACCCTATTGTAAAAGAACCTTGGATTGAAAAAATGAGAATATGACCAGAATATGTAAATGCATATATTTTAGAATTAACTGTAACACCCTATTTTTTTCCTATAATTATTATTTTTTTTAATGATAAACTGTTTTTGTTTTTGTTAAATAACATGTTTAGTATTATGATGAGAATGTGAATAATTATTATTCTTTTTTTTTTTAGTAATGAAAAAGTTGAAAGTTGCGTAATTTATCTCTGTGCAACAATGTGGCACGAAACCTTTGATGAAATGTTAAAGATCCTCACATCAATGTTCAGGTAGAATTGCTATGTGTCATTAGCATATATTCATTTTACAGAAAGTGAGTTATTTTACTTTTGATAAACCCCTTGTATTACATTTTTCACTTTAGGTTGGACAGATACAGGGGCGATCCAAAAGAACAACATAAAGATAACATTGATTTTGAATGCCATATCTTTGTGGATGATTCATATGATAAAGATAATAATGTCAACAAATATGTGAAGGATCTTGTCAGCGTTATAATAGAAGTTTACAGGTAATAAAAAACGTTGATCTTTTTTCTTTTTATTTGTGTTTCAGCTATTGTGGCAGTTTATTCTGAAAAGTGTTCAAAAGTACAGGTATTGATTATTTGGCAGGATAAATGGAAAGTGTAATGGAACTGCTGCATTGGTAATTAGATCCATAGCCATATTTCATTAGTTATGTCTTTCCTCACTTGTGGTTTATTTTTGGAATAGTCATACAATGGACACATTGTCGTGGTTTACCTGATATTTAGTTTTCTCCTCTCAACCTTGTTTAATGGCACGGGTTTTGTTATATAATCTCCCAAAACTCCCCGTAAACCCCCACTGCTGTTAATTTTATAGGGTGTTTACCAACAAGGAACCTGATGATGTGTCAATAATTGAAACACCGTATGGAGGACGATTAACCTGTATACTTCCAGAAGGAAATATGTTATATATACACCTGAAGAATAAACAGTTGATCCGTAATAAGAAAAGATGGTCACAGGTATCCTTATTCAACATCCTCTAAAGCTTGCAGTATTCACTAATGTTTTTAATAAAGTTTGTTATGCTTTACTCAATTTTTCTGTAAGATAAAAACTACAGTATTGCATTGTTTTTTTTTCAGATTATGTACATGTACTATTTGCTTGGATGGAAAGGCTATATTGCAAAGAATCCTCAAAGATTACGGGTAATATACATTTGATTTTAATTTACCCTTCATCTCATGTAAATACCCAGTACACATGAATACATGTTCGAGGTGTAGAAGTTGTTACAGAAATTGGCAACATGATGACAAAAAATCAATTGCAAACATCAACATTAATTGAAATACTTCCCGAGCAGACAATGAACCACTTAAATATGCAATTAATATATTTAGTAATCAATCAGGAAAAGGACACGGAATATAAATGCAAATTCTGTGCAATAACAACCTTAGAATTAGTCTGTTGTTTGCATGTTAACATAGGACCATATCTCAAAATGATTTACTCCAAATCATCAATGGCAATTATTTTTTTCTGGATGGAAAAATAATAAATACATACAAAAAGAAACAACTTAAACCAATTATAAGTCCTTAATAAAATGTCAGATTTCTTTTTTCTTGGTGCTTTTTTCCTTACCGAAAAAGTTGTGCAAATGACAAGTAGAGAGGTTTAAGAATCTTCTAGCCCATACTCATTTGGACATTTTACACTCCCCAAAAATTATAAGCAGTAGTGAAGCCCTAAATCTAAAATCTGAAGGTTAAGAAATAGTTCGTAACAGAAGACATGCCTTATACTGTTTTCATTGCATCAAGATAACTACTGACTGAATCAGACAGTTGGCGAGAGATGTGAGTCATGTGACTTAGCTTGCCTATTATGCACATTCCGGCTCGATAAGCCATTTACAGTCCAGCCTGCTACAGTTGTTTGGCACTCAAGAAACTGAATGGTCTTTAGAAACTGTTGGTTTTTGTACAGGTAACTTAAACCAGAAAATATTTTTATAGCAGCCGTTGTTACCAGAGTCGACACTACAGACAGGTTTTCATAAGTGTACCGGGCAGTGTTGTGTGACACACTGCCGTTAAGGATTCTGTTCAGTGCCCTGTTGGGGAGATGAGATGAGCTTAAAAGCTTTAAAACTACAGATGCAAGCCCTGCTCTTTTGTATTTTGGTTTAGACGCTCACTTGCAGTGCACAGGGTCACTGGTTCTCAACCAGCTTCCCTGTTACATATACATGCCCTTTAATACAGATTTGACAATAAACAGAAAAACACCATTACAATAAAGCCAAGTGTCTTGTTACAGGCAGCCTTTTGTTTTTGTCTCATTACCTGCCTTGCTTCTTCCTTTCACAGACAGTAGTTAACCCCTGTCGAGCAAGTCTGGTATCAATGAATGGAAACGCCTTCATTTTGCCTCAAGATGAAAATGATAGCAAGAGAAAAAATATATCAGATGATAACACATATATCATGGCACTGGACGGGGATACTGACTTTCATCCATCAGCTTTGATCTTGCTGGTGGACCGACTTCGAATGTATCAGAATGTAGGAGCAGCTTGTGGAAGAATACACCCTACTGGAATGGGTATGTAGGCATTGCCATTGCTGCAGAACAAGATGCATAACATTATATTTAAATAAAACATATCTTTTTTATTATAACTTTTTGTTCATGGGGAAATTGAGATTTCCCCCAAAATCAAATATTAAAATCTCTTGTGTTTATCTTTTTAATGATTGTTTCATAAAAACACCAACCTAGAATCAAAAGGGCAAGTGAGCAAATGGAAATGCTCTTGGTATAAGTGATAGAGCACGTGGACTCCTCCGGATGGAAGAGACAAGTGGTTAGATATGTATATTAAAGTAGTTAAACAAGAAATTATAGTAGGACTAAAGAAAAAATGTAAACTTAATTTAACCATATGACTGGGTTGTTAAATGATGATGGTGATATAAGTCAAAATACATCTAAAGCAGTAAAAATAAACCAGTTTAAAGTAAATAATAAAATGCAAAATAGATAATTAAACAGGACTAGGATAGAGAATTCAAAACAGAAAGATAGGAGACCCAGAAATGGAAATGGTACTAAATACACTAAGGATAAGACAGAAGACATAGTATTTAATTTATCAAGTAAAACTTTAACCACATCTCAGAAAACAGTAAAGATAAACTGGCCACTGAATTAAAGGAGTGGGAGAGATGCATGAGATTAGCAGAATATTTTTTCAATGAAAATATCTCAGATTCAGAGGGTAATTATGAGCATGGGATTAAGGTTAATAGTACAAGCACGTGGTCTCCTCTGGATGGAGGAGACAAGTGGTTAGATATGTATATTGAAATAGTTAAACAAGAAATTATAGTAGGACTAAAGAAAAAATGTAAACTTAATTTAACCAATATTGAAGAACAAGCTATGACTGGGTTGTTAACTGATGATGATATAAGTATCAGACCAGAAGATAAAGGATTGGGAATAGTGATAATGAACACAGAGGACTATATGAAATCTGTAGAATGTGAATTAAAGAATATGGATACATATGAAGAAGTTAAAAGCAATAAGATCAATACATCGGTTAAAGAGGTCACGGAAATTGCAGAGAGACTACACAATAAAGGCGTTATATCAAAAGAATTAAAAAAATACATGCAGCCACATAATGCAAGAACAGGTCTAGCAAGAGGAAATCCTAAAATGCACAAAGACAATCACCCTATGCGAATGATAATCAGCACAATTGATAATCCAACACACATGATAGCTGAAATAGCAGAAAAACAACTTAGGTCACACGTTGAGAAATTACCAAGCTATGTTAAGGATACAAAACATTTTTTAAAAAGACTTGAATCACTAAAGCTCAACCTTCGAGGGAATACAATTTTATTTTGCATGGATGTAAAATCCTTGTACTCAAGTTTCCCTCGTAAAGAAATTTTAGAAGCTTGTCAAAAAGCACTAGAGGATAGATTAGATAAATCAATACCAACAGCAGAGGTGCTGAACATGATCAACGTAGTTTTAGAAAACAGTTATTTTACATTAGTTGATAAACTAATAAAAATTACAAACAAAATGATGGTTCAGCAATGGGGAAATGGGAAGAACAATTACTTAGGAAATCAGAAAGAGAACCTTTGGAATGCATTCGGTTTGTAGATGATATTTTTGGGGTTTGGACACATGGAGAAGAAGCTCTTCTCCAGTTTCATAAAATGGCAAATTAAATACACAGTAATATTAAGATGGACCTTCGATGGACAAGAAAATAAATCGAATTTTTAGATACCGTAGTAAAACTTGAAGAAGGTTCAACTGAGACTGACCTCTTCTATAAGCCTACTGACATGCACCAGTATTTACACATGTCCTCTGCACATCCAATATACACTAAAAGGGCAATCCCAAAGGGTCTAGGAATAAGGCTACGAAGAATATGCTCTAAAGAAAGTGACTATGTAAAACAAAGACATGTATTAAAAACAAATCTTTAAAAAAGAAGATACAAAGAAAGAATTATAGAGACAAAGTTAAGAGAAGTGGATAAACTAAAAAGAGATGATCTTCTAGATTATAAAAATAGAGATAAAAAGGTCAAAAGAGTCTCACTAGTAATGACGTACTCTAAACTTTTGCCCAATATTTTTAAGATAGTTTGGAAACACTTGTGGATTCTACATAATTCAGAAAAATTGAAAAAAGTATTTCTTAAGACCCCAGTTGTAGCATTCAAAAGAGAAGCTAATTTAGGTGATATTTTGCTTAACAGTAAACATAAAAGAATAATTGGCAAAATAGGTTCTACAAATACTTGCACTAGTACATGTGAAGTTTGTAAATACATGGACAAAAGTAAAAATATAATTTAGCATAAGAACACCACATATCCACTAAATACTAATATCTACTGTAAAAATAGCAATGCTGTTTATGGAATAGCCTGTGAAAAATGTGATGAAATAAAATATGTTGGAAAGACTGGAACAACTTTGCATAAAAGAATTCAGAACCACCTTTCACTAATTAGAAATTAAAAAATGAATGAACCCATAGTACAGCACTTCACCAGTCAAGGACATGACATAAATGATGTAAAGTTTGTAGTATTAGAACAGCTAAAATTAGACAATGCAACATATAGAAGAATAAAAGAAAGTAAATGGATAAATAGACTGAACACAATTATGCCAGCAGGACTCAACAGAAAATAATGAACTAATTAATTCCAGTAAATATATACAAGTTAAAAATAATTAAATAAACAAAATTAATTCAAAAGCTATGCATGCTGATGCACTGAGGAGGCCAAATCAAGGCTGATCCTCAGAGCCAGCATTGCATGAGAATATAAATATAAGTTTACATAAAATAATGTTAACTAGAATTAATATAGATTTAAAGATATAAGTAAAATGATGTCACAATATATAGAACACCATTACATCATGTAAGAATAAATCATGGATTTGAATATAAACAAGGTAGTTGTCATGCCGTCAAACACCTATAAATACCTCCAATTTTTTTATTCAAAATTGACAAAGATATGTACAACATATCGAAACGTTGGGCAGTTGGCTCTTTGAGCTAATATATATATATATATATATATGCCTACTGTATAAGGTACTTTTGGTATCACTGTGCCGTACAAAGAATATATCTCTGTGAACCACGTCTTGAAGTGCCTTGCCTTTTAGTAATATTTGCATATTATTATTATTATTATTATTATTATTATTATTATTATTAGACAATGTATTTGAAGCCTGCAATTGCTGAACTATTAGTTTTCTTATTGCAGGTCCTATGGTGTGGTATCAGAAATTTGAGTATGCTGTGGGCCACTGGCTCCAGAAGACAGCTGAGCATGTCTTTGGTTCTGTTCTCTGCAGTCCTGGATGCTTCAGTTTATTTAGGGGATCAGCACTTATGGATGACAATGTTCTTAAACGATATACAACTACCTCAACTAAAGCCGGGGAATATGTCCAGTATGATCAAGGTGATTTTTCTTTCCCTTATTTTTTAAATGTATCCTGTTATATTCCTTGTATCTGCGCTGTACATTTTCACTGACCTTCAAGACAACTGGACCCAACTAGATAAAGATGAATATAAGCAATGTGCATTTTATTTCTCATTTATTTTTTTTAATTAATTAATTTTTTTAATGTTTTAGTTTTTAGGTCTGCTGGTGGAAAGTAATTCCATAAAAACATATTGTGATAGAGATAGTTAAATCAAGGAGAGAGGGGAAGGGTGTTTGACCACATTGTTAATAATACTAATATGAGGGAAAAAATTGAATACCCTGGCTATACTGTTTTACTTTATTGTAAAAGGTGGAAGGTAGGAGAAATTCTTGCAGGGTATAAGGTAACAAATAAAAAAGAAAGCAACCAAAGCTTAAACTGACTGAGGAAAAAAACGTAACAGCATAGATGCTTATTATTAAGAGCATGGTCAATTATGTGATATAAAAGTGGCACATCTTCACTGTCTTATGAACCAGTTAAACAGAGACTCATCTTTTCTTTCCCTGTTGTCTCTTTCAGTGATTTCAATGTAATGGCATTTTGTTTGTGGATATACCGGTTGCTGTCCACTGAGGCAATGCATTACATTTTACTTTCGTTTATAAAGTAAATTGTTCTGTGCTGAGCTGAATAATATTCATATCACTCTACTCATTTAAACATATGTATGCCACCTTAAAAAGTAAGTAGTGGAGTTCTGAAAAATCTAGTGTTACACGTCCCCTTGTGTTGCTACAACTGTTTAAATAACATACCTGTGCCTTTTCTTTTCATTGTTAACATCCTGACAACTTTTTACACTTATATGTCTGCTTAGTGCACTGATAGTATAAGGCCACATTGTCAAACAGGTAACACAGAAATAATGATCCATGATGTGGTACGGAACAGAAAAGCCAGAGCACTTGTTGTCATGTTTCTTTTTTGTTTGTTTTTTAATCTCTCTTCTTGCAGTGATTTTGAGAACAGATCTCAAACCCCAGTGCACCAGTGCGGACATTTTTTTAAAAGAGCTTTGAAACAGACTTTAAAGTTATAAGTGTAAAGAGTTGTCAGGAGATTAACAATGAAAAGAAAAATTACAGATACATTAGTTAAGCAGTTGTAGCATCACATGGGGAAGTGTAACGCTATGTTTTTCGGAACCCTGCTACTTACTCTTTAATGGCTTTGAAATTCAGCAGTTATTTAATCTTTAATGATGTGCTATAGTTCTGCATAGTTGCGTCAAATATGTTATTTATATTGTGTGTTATTCTCTAATACTGTTCCTAAATCTTTCTAAAAGGGGAGGACCGCTGGCTGTGCACCCTGCTTCTACAACAAGGCTGGCGAGTTGAGTACAATGCAGCTTCTGATGCCTACACCAATGCCCCTCAGGAGTTTAATGAGTTTTACAACCAAAGACGGCGCTGGGGACCCTCAACACTGGCCAATACCCTGGACCTCCTGCACAGTGGCGCAGAAACATCCAAAAAAAACAGTTCAATTTCCAGCTTGTACATATTTTACCAGATATTCACAGTTGGTTCGTCCATTCTGGGTCCTGCCTCTGTTTGTTTGATGATAGCAGGTAACCAACTTTGATTTTACACATTACAAGTCTTGTGCAATCCCATTACAATCTACATTGTCTTTGCAAACAATGGCCTAGTGTCCTATTGACTATTCTTGACTCTGGACATCTAGAGTTAAACTAATTTGTCATACTTTTTTGTTTTTCTTTTTTTAGGTGCCTTTTCTTTTGTGTTCAATTGGGATGCAAACTTTGCTATTTTATTAAGTGTTCTTCCTCCTGCTGTCTACATCATAATTTGCTACACAACCAAACCTGCTTTCCAGCTTGCTGTGGCTGCCATTTTGAGTGTATTGTATGCCTTTCTGATGACTGCAACATTCTTATCTATTATAGGTAGGTTTTTACACAGCTCCATCTTCATAGTTCAGTAATAATAAAAAGGAAACTTAGTAACTGAGTAAATGTTTTTTTGTTAACTGAATTTTGAGTAAATGTACTTACATTTACTGTATAAATCTGATTTAATTTTGCATTCCACTCAATTTGACTGCCATGATTTAAATAAAAATGCAATAATTTGATTTTCTTTTATAGCTTCAGGGCTGTGTTAAAATAAAATCTTAGAATTACAATGTAATCATAGGGTATGTTCATTATATAGCATCCTCACTATACCATTTATTATATTTTGTCAGGTCAAATGGTAGAAGAGAAGACCTTTATCACACCATCAGGCCTGTTCCTTGTGTCAGCCAGCATTTTATATGTAACAACAGCGATCCTCCACCCCCAGGAGTTTGGCCTACTTATTTATGGTCTGATGTATGTAATCTGCATCCCAAGTGGGTACCTGCTGTTAGCTATATATTCACTGGTCAACCTCCACATTGTGTCATGGGGTACCAGAGAGTCCACCAGTGAGGTGGCTAAAGAGAAAACTATGGGTGTGGTGTGTGACAAGAGGTGCACAATGTGCTGCTGGGATATAAAAATAGAGGTCAATCAGGAGACTAAGAATGTGGTCTTGCAACAACTCCAACAAACGGTTCAACCAAAAAATAAAAACAAACAACAAAATCTGAATAACCTGCAAGAACTCCAGCTCCAGACCATCCCACAAGATGGAAACGAGGCAGCACCTTTGAAAAGGTAAATATGAATTAAATAACTTTTTCATATGTTGTAGACATGCGTCACTGTTTTAGGGAGCGTTGGCGTATCTCATTTTGAGATACCTTAGTGCAACAAATTGCATATTGTGTCCATTCCATTTCCAGTGATTTTCTTTCTTAATACTTTTAGATATGCATGTGCCACTTTGAGATATGATAAGTACTATATGACCGCATAGTAGTACCGAAATTTCAGATAAAGCTCTATGAGAAACAATAATAAGAAGAAACAAGATTTTTTTTTTCTCAATTATGAAGAAATTGAGAAAGGCTTTCACATGAAATGTTTGTATTCCCATAAAACTTAAATTATTTACAAAATTTGCTAGCAGACCCTGCGCCTATTGGAGTCCAGTGATTATCTGAGACCAACGTTTATATTAGATCACTAGCTTCACATGTTTCATGCTGTCATTGAATAGCTGATAACTAGCAGCATCGTAACTCAATTTAAACGTTCCAGCAACTTCGTTAAAATGTTGTGTGTGTCATTGAGAACTAAGTAACATATTAACCAAATTACATTGTATTGTACACTCTCAAATATAAAGCAAAATTCTAAGGTCTTTTTATATGCACTGGTTAAAAAGGATACACGGTATGCAAAACATTGGAAAATGAACAAGCAGAAGTACAGATTTCTATTTAAAAACTGAATTAGATCTACCAATAATAATAATAATAATAATAATAATATAATAATAATAATAATAATAATACAATTCTAAAATGTTTTTTAAAAATTAACAATAAAAGCAATAAGTATAATTATCAAAAATAATGTATTGTTTAATCTCAAACTTGTACATTGTTAATACAACAAAACATGTTAAAATACAACAAGAGGTTTGTATCTGGCGCACTTAAAAACTTTTAATAATGTAATAACTGTACAAAACAAATATGCATTACATGTAGGACTACCTTAAATTATGTTTTCTATTATTATTATTATTTATTAATCACGAGAGTCACTTTCATCGCTGTCACTTCATTACGCTCAAGCTCCTCCTTATGTTCCCGAGCTTCAATACCAATGACAGAGACCCTGTTGTTTCAGTTGTCTGCATATCTCTCTGCTAATAATCTCTATTAAATTTCAATCTGGCTTTCGTAAGCAACATAGCACAGAGTCTGCACTCATAAACATTGTTAATGACACCCTGCTGAATGCAGGTGAGGGGCTGTTATCAGGGATTGCCTTTTTGCATATATCTGCTGCATTTGACACCATTGATCATACAATTCTTCTTGATCTCCTTGAGAAAACTATTGGCATTGCTGGCACCGTACTCTCCCCCCTGTGGTCCTACTTAACCTCCCGACATCAATTTGTCCATCGGAGGACCAAAAATGTCTAATTCTCTTGTTGTTTCTGGGGTTCCACGGGTCTCTGATCTTGCTCCTTTACTTTTTAATTTGTATATGCTACTGATGGGTTATGTGATCAGTCAACATGGTTTTAATTTCCACTCTTATGCCGACGACACCCAGATTTATTTTAAAATAAGTTTAGATGATGTAACCGTAAACTCCAGACATCAACTTGCCTTGACAAAAAAGGGGCTTGGATGTCAAAATTTTTTTTTCAGTTAAATACAAATAAAACTGAATTTCTTTTAATTGACTCTAAAACAGCATTAAACAAAATCCCACAACCAATGACCTTTTGTTATTCGTTTAGAGCAGGGGTGCCCAATCCTGGTCCTGGAGGGCCGGTGTCCTTCCTGGTGTTTGTTCCAACTGTACGCTAAATTGCTTAATTGGACCAATTAAGCTTCTAATAAGTGCTTGATTAGTCCAATTAACTAATTTAGGGGACAGCTGGAACAAAAACCAGGAGGACACCGGCCCTCCAGGACCAAGATTGGGCACCCCTGGTTCAGAGCTATATTCAGCTCCCCCCATTTACTAACACTGGACGCATGCCCATGTATTTGAGCGCGGCTGTTAGTGCGCGCACCCCCTTAATGGCCGCTCCTACCAGCAACATGCCAACGCACACCCTCGCTCTAGATTTGAATGGTAACTATTTGGATATTAAATTAATTATGTTAAAACAACAGCATTTCAATGCAAGCAGTACAGTTATTTTACACAATGTACACCTATTATACAGAATCGTTTCCAGCACGCCATGCCAGATGTGTTACTAACATTGCTTGTATTTCTTTTTACAGGCCGTCAGAATATCGACTTGCCGGACAACACGACCCCTCTCCCCCACCCAGGTAAGTAAACAACAGTTATTATTATTATTCACGTTTCTTTTAACATGTGTACAAAATGTTTTTTTACATTGGCAATCAGCAGCAAACATTTTAAAATACCATCGATGTTATCAGTACGCATTTTAAAGGAACATTATACATAATAAAATGTGTGGCAGGTTTAAAACAGTCAGTGTTCCGTGCTACTGATGGACAATCTACTCCATCCCAGTCATAAAAAATATATATGCTTGTATAAAAAGGATACAGTATGACTGTTGTGTCCTTTCTCCTACTGCACTGCTTTATAACCCAATGTACTGTGCATAGTAGTTACTTAGTAAATACAGGTGTACTTACAATCAATTACAAAGTTATTATGCATAGTTACAATGCACTTAATGTGTAAATTTATCTGCACGATATAACCCTAACCCAGTGGCTAAGCTGGGATTTGAATCGGGGACCTGCTGGTTAGAAGCCAGTTTCTTTAGACCACACAGCCTCCTATGTGTACACAATACACAGTAATTAGACACAATGTAACGTGTTACCATTTTTTACAATTTGTTTACAGCGATAAATCTGAAGACCAGTATGAAAAAGAAAAACACGTTCGCTTTAGGGATCTGGATGAGGATCAGGATCAGGGTCAGGATCAGGATCAGGATCAGGGTCAGGATCAGAATGAGGATCAAATTGAAGATCTACCTGAAAATGGTAAGTATACACAGTGTATGAAATGCTTTGCCTCACATGCGGCAAATCACATTAGGTTTTCTCAATCCACATACGTTTTAAGAAATGTAAAACTAAAAAAAAAAAAAAACTATTTCAACATATTTTATCAGCAGCATCATGCAAAATGTTTGGTTTTACTGAGGTGCATTGTTAAAACTAGTTATAAAACAGACAATTAATATGAAACCACATTTAAAAACACTTTTTTTTAATTTTTTTTTTTTAACTTTTTCTTTAAGTTTGGATTAAACCAATTAAAGAAGAATTCCTAAAGAAACTTACTTACGCTAACTTGAAAAGGAACCTGGCAGCACAAATAAAGCACGCGCTCAGAGACAAAAAGCATGAAGATGTGTGTGATGAATTGGTTCTCATGCTAACAGACACTTTGAATCAGGAACTATTTGACACAGTAGGTCCAGAAGATATATTACCTGACAGTTTGGTTGAAGAACTTAGGGAGTCCCTAAATGATTGCGCAAGAAGAATTCTGGTAATGAATCAAGTGGAAACTCTGCAAAAGAGAGTAAGAAGAGCTATAGAAAAAACACTGATGGCTCCTCAGGTGGAAAAACTACCTGATGTAAGTTATTCTTTTTGCTTTGATATTTAGGGTTAGAAACACCAGCCATACGTAGCACATACTTTTGTGCAGATCAGATGATCTTTACTTCATTAATGATTTAACATCCTGTGATGGGAACTTATACTGTTTGTTTTGTAAATCTGTTATAGGTGCTAATATCTTGTAAACTCCTCTGCCAAAATCTAACCTTTAGCTTGACCGCCATGGCTACCATATTTAGGTTATGGGATTATGGAAGCTTCTACTATAGAGAGACAGTATCCTTTGAGTTATTGTTATCACATTTGGTACTTAGCTGTACTTTATAATGTTGTAAGCTTCCTTTATTGAAGGTAAAATTAACCTTTTTTTACAGCCATTAACCTTTGCACTTTAAAATAGTTTTAACAGGCTTTGAGATAGTGTTTTCACATTTGGTACAAAGCTGTTTTTTATAATTCTATAAGAGGTGTCCAGTGTCCAGTCTTGTCCAGTTTTTGGCCAAATTAATGATACAGATCAAATGCTTTATTCCTGCTTTTAAAGTTACGAACACATGGTTTGGGTACTGTTACTTGTTTTAAACAAAGATTGTTGTATTTCTCAGGAAGAACGTGACTTTTGGGTAAAGTTAATTGAAAGATACCTGGAACCTTTGTCAGAGGACAAAGCCCACAAAGAAGAGGTTAAAAGGGAGCTGAAATCACTTAGAAACAAGGTATGAGTAGCTAATTTGTTTTATTCAGAACTTAAAATTGGGTGTCTAAAAGTATAGATAATCAGCTGGAACACATGCATTTTTGTCAAATCATCAGATGTTTAAATTCAGATGTTTCTAAAATTTTTACTAACTTGGTTTCAGGAATTCTCCAAACGTACATTTTGAGAACACCTGTGGTATCCACAGAGATCCCCTGATAACATGTCATATAGTAAGCAGGTCCCTTCTGCCTTATTGATATACAGAAAACAAATATATCATCCCCCGTTACGACAGATTTATAGTGTCACACCACAGCATTCCTTAATCCACTGGATTTTAACAGATCAACACCAAATTCCTAAACTGCTATTGTAACTCGTCACTAATCAGTGGTGTGCAAAGCTGTTGGATGTCAACTGTCAACAGTCTGTTCCTTAAACTGGAAGAACAGTGACATCATCCAAATTGATTTGTTAATGTTGCCTGCTGTATTTAGCAATGCTCCCCATTGTCACAGAAATACAGTTTTTCCATAGTGGTAAAAAATATCTTTCAAAGAAAAATATGTCTCTTAAAAATGTTAGCACTGAGAAGTATAATATGATGTTTACATCCATCGTATGTGGGCTCAGTTCAGTATATATATATAGAGTATTAGATATATATATAATAGTATATATTATATATATATATATATATATATATATATATATATATCGGGTTCAACCCAAACTTTGTGTTTATTGGGGTTGGGGTTCTTATTAGGAACTTTACGGTACTTTATTTTAACAATATTTTTATTTATTTATTATTTCTTTTAATTGACTGAACGCATATTCTTCATATTTCCTGTCTCAGGCCACATTTCTTTACTTCATCGTCAATATCCTGTGGGTGGTTGCTACATTTTTCCTTCAAGCCATTGGGGAAGCCATCAGTATCAAAATTCCCAAAATCTATCCCAATGGCACTGTTGCAGATGAATATCTCAATGTGGAGCCCATAGGATTGATGTTTCTGCTGACATTTGCAGTGCTACTCTTTGTGCAGTTTTTGGCAATGCTGTATCACAGGTACAGTAAAAAATAAACAGGCTTTTCCCTAAAAAGTTCCCTTTACACCATCAGTAAAATATATGCAGCCATTATTGACCAGGTCTAGTTCTAAAGCAGTTTGCTATTTCCATTAATGCAAGGTCAAAGCATCTGTTTGAATAAACAAAGCTGAAATGTCATCATCGTAGGTTTTTCAAACCCCCTTTTACCAAATGAAGGGGCATATACGGTACTGTAGAATGTGGACTAGACAGGTTGTACTCAACTGTATAGTTTCAACTTATACTTTATATAATATTGTAACTCAACATTTTTTTTTTCTTTTAGTAATGTGTGGATATTTGTAATATGCTGTATATTTCAGCTGATCCTATTAAAAATGTATCATCTAATATTCATATGTAGGGGTTTATAAGATAATGTAAATTAGAATGTACAGACCATGTTTCATGTGTGCTTGCACTGTTGTAGCCCCTTAGCTTTCTATCAAATACCGTAGTAACAGATTTCATCTATCTTTTGACCATTGCTTATATTTATCTTTCTCTTTGCAGGGTATATACCCTTATCCATATGGTATCCTACAGAACTACTGAAAAAGAATACGCGACCAAGGATTCTGTGAGTGACATCAGACTAACATAGCCAGCTTTGTTTTCTGTGAACATTCATTAAATAAAACATGCAAATACAAAATCACCTTTGCTGCACCACTAGTGGTATACTGTATAATTTGGTACATGTTGCAAACTTAGCTACCCTATAAATAGCTACAATATTGGAATTGTTTTTATTTGGAATAATATAAGTGCTACACAGTTGGATTCCCGTATTATTAATAGGTCATTAAAATGTTGACATTAAAAAAGACCCTTAATGTCTTTGATTTCACGTTTACTAATCAGTGCTATTCAATAACCATTTTAATGAGGAGAAATCTGTATTATCATAAAATAATACCCCCACCCCCTCCCCCAAAAAATACAACTTAATTTTACTAAAGGTAAACAATTTACATCTAATTTAAACATGGTCCTAAACATTTTTTCTCCTAAACATTATGTTCCTTTTTTTTTTTTTTTGTTACAGGATGATGAAGATGAGCTGACAATTGCTAATAAAATTCCATCTATGTTTTCTATCGAGGATGACATCCCAATGTGAAAATACAGAGTAGGAATAATTGTTACAGATGCCTTCTGTGCCGACTTATTAGCTGTTGGGCCCGGTAGTTTGCTTGCTTCATTGTGCTTTCTAGGGCAAACATTGCACTTTACTTCAATACTAAATAATAATTATTCACAAGCTTTCAAGACCTCAAAGGTCTCTTCTTCAGGTGAAAGTAGGAAAGACAGATTGATGCCATCAATTTAACATCAGACCTTTGAGGTATTGAAAGCTTGTGAATAATTATTATTTAGTTAGTCCAATAAAAGGTATCACATCTCCTTCTCTTTGTCTATAGATTTACTTAAAATGTAATAATGATATAGAGGAAACAGGCTTTAAAATGTTTGTAAATATATACATTTAATGATGTTTTATGCATGTATTAATGTCATTGTCCGATTTTAGCACCTTAAGACCATATATTAACTACCTCTAGTAGTTTAGAGATTTCCTATGTAACAAAGATGATTTAGAAGTTCTATTTATTTTATCTTATTTTATGAGCTTGAGTTTGGTCAGAGTTGAATGTATTTATTTATCAAATTGGTGGAAAGGGATCAATAATCTTGTGTGATAAGGGGTGATGTTGCTATACAGGTTTGAAGCTGTGAATAAATTATTATTATTATTATTATTATTATTATTATTATTATTATTATTATTATTATTATGAAATGCCAATATAATTCTATGCTCAACAGTAGGGTATTCTCAGATATTTGATGGACGGGATGTTCAGATTTGCTATCTGGGTGAGAGAGTGCAAATTAGAAACAGAAACCACCTTCATGGGAAGTGATTGTGTGACTAAAAGTAGAAATTGCGAAAGTTATACCTGAATCAACAGTTTGGGAAATAAACTGAAACATTACATGTAATTTATAGCCCCAGCACATTAGAAAAAAAAGTCTTTGTGTATTGGTATTTTATAATTATTATTCTTTTTTGTTTTTAATGTCTGGTTTAATTTAACTTCCTTGATATTTGTCAGCTTAGCTAATATGTATGTGCCTTTAAGCAGATTTAGTTTTAATTAGTTTCATTGTTTTACTGCACATTGTACTTCATTGTAAATTAGGACTATGTTTAAAAATGTAGTACAGATAATAAATCTGGCATAATTTAATTATTTGAATTGCTTATTTGTGATATCTATAGTGAAAACTGTTTTAAGCATCCAGGGTAATATCATTGCTTTAAGCGATGTTGCACCCTATTTAATAGCCACATGCGTAATTTATTGCTTTAGTGACTGCTACAAAAATGATTCATTTTAATAAGGCATTGATGACCCAATTTGAGATGCCTCACTCAGGTATCCATATACTGCCCCAGTGACTGAAGCTTTTGGTGCAAAGGCCAATGCACCACTCCCTGTGAGTGTCCAGCCAAGCTTAGTAACTAAGTGTAACCAGGATTCAAACAAATGTCTGATATTATATCGATTTCATTGGAACATTGAATGCAATAATTGGTCTCTGTCATAAAAGGATAGGAGAGTAACTGGAAACGTTTTCAATGTTGTAAAACAACTGCAATATAGGCTAGTTTTATTCCTGTCAACGTTATTTCCTTGTATTCTGGTTTGCACTGGGGGAGACTCACTCATATTGTGTTTTGTGTATTATAAAATAATGCTGTTTAATGCATATATCAATAAGTCATTGTCCAATTTTAGCATCTTAAGAGCAGATATTAACTTTAGTAGTAGAGAGATTTCTTATATAACAAAGATGATTTAGAAGTTTTAGCAGCTGTTTCATAAACAGTATTTTAAATATAATAATTAATCTTATTTTATGATCTTGGAGTTTGGTCAGGGTTTAAATGTGTTTATGTATCAAACTGGTGGAAAGGGATAGATAATCTTGGAGGATAAGGGGTTATATTGCTATACTGCTTTGTAGCTATGAGTACCTATTGCATGTTGGAACCAAGAAATAAACTCTGCCTCATGTATTCGTACTTTCTTGATTACCACACGACTGAGGCATGTTGGGCTCTATTCATCAAGCTTTAACTCATGGGTTATTTTAGTTTATTCAGTTTGTTTGGAGTGATATATCTCAGTAACTGCTGCACAAAAACTGATGACATTTACCCAGCAGCATGGGAAACAATCATCAGGGGACAGCAGTTGACATCGATGGCACTGAGTTGATGTAAAATGTTCAGTTGGTGTCACAATGTTGTCTGTGCAGGTTCATGCACAACTCCAATTGCAGTGTCGGTGAAGTGGCTCTAATCTTACCCTTAGACTGATGTGATTCTTAAGAGGTTGCTGGTATTTAGAAAACATAATTCCTTGTACAGGGTGTGACTGATGAAAAGTGAGGGTATAAACCCTGTGCAACATGCTGCGCAATGACAAGCTGATAGGCAGGGTGGCCAGGAGAACTTCATCAGCACCAGTGTACTATTGTGTTCCAATGAGTCAATATTCAGATGGGTAACCACATGGTGTCGAAAGCTAGTTGAGGAATACCACCCTGACTGCAGCCCAGTTATACTTTAACCTTCATAGTGTTGTGCTTGCATTACTTTTCAATTATAAACAATTTTACCTTACCTTAAAAAGGTTTTGTGTTGTGTTTTCCCGTTCATGTTCTCATTTCAGAGAGGCTATCGCAGGACTGCAGGAATCAAGATTGGCCTGCTCATTGCAATAGAAAAGTAACCTATCATTCTCATACTGCCACCTTGTCAGGTGAGGAGAATGACACTCAGGTTGGCTTTTTTCTAAAATGAAAAGTAACTCTTGGAATTATTGTTACAAACATTTGCAAATTTGAGAACAAAAGTATAAATATAGGCAAAATAAAATATAAAAGATATTGTCTAGTCTACACATACTATTCAGAGTTATTAGAATTTTGTTTTTTTTACTGTATACAATTGGCGTTGCAGTAGGCATTTTACATAAATGTAAAAATGACATTTTAATGGTGTATAAATCGACAGCCAAGCACTGAAGGTAATTCAGTTATGCAGGCACATTATTAATAATCACAAACGTGGCCTAAATAAGTTGATGTTAATAATGGCACCATTGTTTGCCAAGAAGGACACCTCAATGCTGCTGTTAACTTCAGTGCCCTTAAACAACAATGCCATTGCTATATTAAATACACATTGTTTTAAAGATAATAAATGTCAAAACATCATCACAAGAATACCCTTTCTATCTTTTTATTTTTAAAATAGATTCAGACTTAATTTTCAACCACTGAATGTATATAATATTTAAATAAACCCTATTGACAAAGCAGTTAGCCACTTCACAATAACAATTTTATTCACCAGTTAACAGAATGGGTCAGTTATATTAGCATATCAAACAATTTTTATGTTAAATAAGAACATAAGAACATAAGAAAGTTTACAAACGAGAGGAGGCCATTCGGCCCATCTTGCTCGTTTGGTTGTTAGTAGCTTATTGATCCCAGAATCAATAACTGTGGGGGAAGGCAGCAGCAGACAGTTTCCAAGGTTCAGGGCGGTTATATTGAGATTCTTAAGTGCGTTTTAGATCCTACTAGAAGGAGTTTAGATTTGCTAGTGTTCAGCTGAAGAAAATTGGCAGACACCCAAGCCTCGATGTCTTGAATGCAAGTTGGACCATGACAGAGGGGCTACCACGGTCAAGTTTTAAGTAGAGCTGGGTGTCGTCAGCATAGGAGTGAAACATGAGGCTGTGTTGGCAGGTGATATCTTAAAAATGTGTTATGGACAGCTTCTACGATTAACCTACATAGTGGAATCAGATACAAAGAAAACAAATGCAAGCTGGCACCACAAAATGTTTCTATTCTATCATTAAAACTTCCATCTACTGAAACCTCAATGTGACTTTTCTATAAACAAATAAAAATATGTGAGTGAAAGGCTGAGTTTTCATTTATGTTGGCCACTCTGTGTGAGACGATTTTGAAATCAGATAGCTTGACTATATTTTTGCTTTGGTTGAAGGAAATTGTGTCTGACTGCTCCACAAGAAGTCTTCTGGTTCCCTGTTATTGAGAGGCCGCCTTTTTTCCATTCTGTTAAAGATAAAAGAAAAGTTTGTTTAAGACGTTTAGAATTAATAATCCTGGCTTCAGTGGTAAGCACAGACAAAAACCTGAAAAATACCCAGGTCCCCTTTAGAGTAATTTCAACTTCACACACATATCTGTTCCTTCAAGAGTTCTCTGCTTTCCTCGGCTTGTTTAATGCTGAAAGCTATGAGCAATCCCCCAGATTTGAGTTTATGAGTATGCTTAATTAATTTCTGAATGTTACAAAGCTATGCCTAAAAGTGGTGGTAAAAGCCCTGACTATATCAGAACTTTATACTGCTCAAGCAGAAATTATACCACTCTGTATGTCTCACACAACATTTTTAGCTTGTAAATGGGTGAGGTCATTCCAGGGCCGTTACCACCACTTTCAGAAGCTTCAGATACCTTTTACTGCGCAGGTATAGCTTTACCCTATACTTGCAGATGAAATGTAGAAATGTGTTGGGGAAAACCACAGCCTCTATTCTGATACTCTCAAGACAGTCAGTAGTTCACAAATAAACAACAACAACATAATCAAACAACTAACCTGTTTTTAACAAGCCTTCCACCCTGGATGAGCTGCGAAGCTTCATTAGTTATGTGGCAGGCAAAAAGAAGCCAATTCCTTGGCTGTACTTTATAGGCAAACCTCATAAACAGAAGTGAGTAAAAACACAAAGCTGTAAAATCAAAACAGAAAGTATATATTAAAATAAATCAACACCAAATCATATTACTTCCACAATAAGGAACCTTATCACCACCCACCCTTTCATTGTCATGGAATTATGGTTCTTTACTCTTTGGGAATATACTTTACATATTGCCAAAGATTTTACATTAAAGGAATGGAACTGTGCCACAAGTCATGTGAAAACTGACTTACAGCACAGAAAGTTATAAGCGATAGGATTCCAGGAAGTTTAAGACAATTTTGAGATATCTATTTATCTTTTCAACACAAAAAAGAGGAAAAATGATAATGTAACAACTTTCCACATTGCTAAACAATATGAGCACAAGACTAGGCTTTTCTTCATATCATTTATGGCAGCCCCCAATTAGAAACAGGACCCCAGAAATGCTGGAATTGAGTTAAAAAAAAAACAAATATTATAGAGTTTCCCACATTTCCTTCACATTTTTACCTCACAGACTAGGATTTGAAAAACACAGGACATTTTCTTTATATTATTATAACATTTTAAATATAGTCCAAGATTGCTTGAACTTCAATTTTATACCATTCTTTCATAATCGATTAGCATTTTTTCAAATTTCCACATCAAGTGGAAGGACTAAAGGTTTGCACAGCTAAACTTCCTTTTTAGTAAAAAAAAATATATAAACTTTCTAAGTGTCATTTTTAAGTGCACCACGATGACGTGTTTTGCCCTTAATGTGGAAGGTCTGTAACAAACTAGGTAAATACAAACAATTTCATTACTGTGCTGTTGTTAAAGATTGTCAGAGTTCATCATTTTGAGGTTACCAATTTAGAAAGGAAAAGAAAAACATTTTTTTTGTTTGTTACCATGACAATGTGAATTTAGCACCCCCAGAAACAGACCACTGCACACCCAGATAAAGGCAGACCTAAATGACCAGCCAAGTACCCTTGTAATAAAGTGAAGGAAAAGGCTTTTTCTTTTTTTTTTTAGTTCAGTCAAAAGTGTACATGAGTTTAGTCTAATCTATGACTGAAGAGCAAGTTTTGATGTTTGACTTCTATGATGTTAGCATGTTTTCATGGATTATCAGAGAACCATGAAAATGCTGCTACACATGTACCTAAAAAATGGAACCGGGTTACATTAAATAAATACAGATCAGCACCACAAAACCAAAAAATGCCACTGTACTCAACCAGGGAAATGCAATAACCGAGTTGAATGTTTAACTTGAGTTGCACTGCATAATGCACGAAGGCACTATGTGGTTTATTAGTCCATTTATCAAACCCAATCACCCAGTTCTATTTGTTGTGTCAAGGGGAGGAGACGGGGGGGGGGGGGGGGGGGGGGGTAACAGAATTGGAATATACAAGGGGGAGTCTTAAACCACTCTCTGTGTCCTTTTGGTTTCTAGTCTCCAACTCCCCCACTGACAAAGAATAATTTAAAAAAGAGTCGTAAACTAAATTAACACTGGACACATGGCTCGTCTTCACGATCGCTGAATGACTCACAGGTACCTACTGTAAACTGTGTTTGGGTCCTCAACTTCACCAGACCTTACACTTGCCAGTAAAGGCCACTAACAAGATCAAAGCGCACCTTTTGAATGATTGGCTGTTCCGACAACTTCGTCATGAGGATGATGAAGAATTTGAGCGTTTGCTGCTTCATGCAGAAGTACGTTGGTTATCGAAGGGGAATTGTCTTGCACGTTTTTGTGAACTGTATGACACTTGTAGAGTTTCTCGACCAAATTAATCCATCTGAAAACAGATGTTCTGTCTTGTATCACAGACCTTTTCTATCTTGTTAATATTTTTGAGGCGCTCAACACAGTGGCATCACACTCATCTACTCATGGAGTGTAATTCTGAGCTTTATTGACAAATTGGAGACAAAATATTGGCCGCTGACCACTTTTGCAGTTTCCTTACTTGGTCAAGGTGAGTCAAACTATTACTTACTGAGCAGCCTGCCCAAGGGCCAGAGGAGTAGGGCTGCTGGGACACCTACCTCAGCTTGCTCGAGGATTCAGGTTGGTGCCTTGCCTGCAGGGACTGGGGGCAGTTCTCTGTCAGCTGCCCCTCCAAGAGGAGGAGGAACAGCTACCATCACCCAAGAAGGGGGAGCTGTCTCCAGCTGCACGTCTGGAGGGGCCAGCGTTGCTGCCAGCATTGCCGCTGTCAGAGTGCCCCGCACCGCTGCCAGCATTGTCGCTAATGGAGCGCCCCATGCCACTGTGAGCGTTGCCCCACGCCACTGCAAGCATTACCCCTGCTAGATTGCCCTGTGCTGCTATCAGCATTGCTGCTGCTGCCAGAGTACCCCGCACCACTGCTAGCATTTCTGCTACCAGCGTTGCCACTGCCAAAAGAGGAGGCAAAGTGACCACCATCACCGCAGCCCCGACCCGGTGCTGATGGGTCGGAACCCTCGATCCAGGCTCCCAGACACCTGGCATTTGTGTCCGGACCTTTGATCGCTGAGCCTAGCTCCTGGGTTGCTGCATCAGCAGGCACAGTTGGTCACCTGGTGTCCTGCTTTGCTGCCCCTGGTGGCCCAGATGTTGCTCTGAAATGGTAGCTGTCTCAGACCCAGAGAAGATGTGATACATTTTATTGGATTAACTAAACAATAATTAATCACAAGCTTTGAAGACCTCAAATGTCCCTTCAGGTGACAGTAGAAAAGAGAGATTGATGTTTATAGTTATATTGATGTTATATTTTATTATTGTTTTATGGTTATTGGTACTTTATAGTTAGAAACTGAAAGATGTATGTTGGGAACTTCTAGTAATAAAGTGTCCCAACCATGTACCATATATTTTCAGTGATAAATTATAAAAATCAGGAGAACAAATAAACTTTTTAAAATGTATTTCTAAAGATTTGGCATGCCAAGTCTGTTTAAAGTAAATATGAATATCTACACTGTTTTTGTTTGTTAATTAAAAATGTTAATTGCCAGAACCTCAGCATGCAGGTAAAAATTTTGCAAGGTGAAAGTTTTTAGTACCTTTAAAGCCAAGCCACACCAAGCTTTCTAGCTGAGGTCACTAGTTTACACAGTCTATGGAAAATGCAACAAAGATTATTTTGTTGACCAGCGCATTGAAATATACAAAGTACCAAGGTATCACAGTGCTACAAAAATATTGCACTTCATAAAACAATGTATCTTACAAAAAATGCAATGTTTGTCCAATTAATTACATAAATGAGTTTTCTTTTAACCCTTGCATTGTACAAAGACCATTTCAAAACAGATTAAACACACTGTAATATAATAATAGAGGTTAAAATAGCTGTGTTGACAAATTGGGAAAAAACATCAAGGGGATATGTATAACATGAAAAAAGATTGTAGGGCCATCACTGACATATTGTTTTTCTTATCAGTAAAATACCTTAATATTGTTTTACACTTTCTTGGCTCTTAAGTAACAAGGCTGTAAATAAATAATCCCTTGTGAACTACATTATCACAGGAGGAAGAATATAATTATTCAAGATACAGTACTTTTTCTAGATACTTCAAAGCAACACTACAAAGCCCTGCCAGTATTTATTTATTTTCCACACAATCATTTTTCATGCAATTCCTGTTCACAGTTGTTCGTAATGAAACATGATACATGATATATATATATATATATATATATATATATATATATATATATATATATATATATATATATATATATATATATAGATATATATATATATATTACACGCAGACACAGCGTCTGTGTGTTTTAAGAATGCACTTTGTCTTTACAACATAAGTATTTTCTTAGGCTACGACTATTGATTTTATAGATAAGATAGCAGTAGATGTGGCCTGTAATGAAACTACGTATTGTACAAAAGAAAACATTCAAAATTGATTGGTTTACTGTTGAAATGGAAATAAATGGTGGAAGCTGAGTTCTGGAGCAACAGAAAAAAAAAAAAAAACACTTAGCTGTGTAAAACAAATTTGGAAAGAAACTGTTTTAGTTTGACACAAAAGTACACACTGTATGTTGTAGAGATCTGAAAACAACACAGTGAGTTCCAGGCTTTAATCCAGATAAGTAAACATTTGTCACCAGCCATTAGGGTGCTTCAGTGTTTTTAGTTAGTTATTGATTATGTAAACATAAGGAAAAAGCAATTAGTGCAGATGCCCAAGGACTGTAATCCTGAAATATTCATTTCACACCTCTTGTACTGCATCATTTTACTCTTGGCGGCCATGCTGATGTTCAGTAAAGGTAATAGATTATTTTTAAGTATTATTTGTACTTAATCTTTAATTGGTAGAAATATGTTTACCTAAGTGTGTAAAGGTACATTATTAATTAATTTATGTAACATGCATTAGCACTGCAAAGGGTGATTGGTTTGGGGGAACCTTAAAAATGAGCGTGATATGATTCCTATAATATTCTGGGTCTTATTTTGGAAGAGAAATAAAAAAAGTTAATGGTATAAAACTAACAATAAGCAACACATCTTAGGAATGTACCGCTGACTTTCCATTAAGATTTGATGGGAGCTCCTATTCATGTCATTATAGGGTGTTTAAAAATTGCAAAACAAAAAAAAAACAGAAAGATATGCTGGCAAATAGGTGAGAAATTTGAAAAGCCTTTTGTATCTTTCTTCTTTAAAAAAAAAAAAGGCAACTTTAACGTGTGCTTATCTGTCTTGGGTGCAAACACTACTTTTATAGTACCTCTAGCAGGGGAATGCTACACAAAATATAATCTTACAATTTTAAAGTTATTTCTTCTACCTTTAGGCCATTTTGTTCAAGGGATTTGTTTCATGTAAGAACAATACAGGACAGGAGTTTTGCTCTCAGTTGACAATGGGCTTTATAGCTTATGAGTGTTAAGCTAGGTGAGTGTACATGAGGCATTTGCCATCCTTCTAGCACAGCTTATTTTGATCTCTAGTTGTATTATAACCAGCTACAGTATATGACCGAACAAGCTGACGACATTGCTGCTTTGACAAAGTTACACTAAGATTAATGCATCCAGTTTTTTCATAAGTCATTTTTTTCTTGTTTCCTCGTAAAACAATTTTGAAGGTTGGCACGATGCACACATTACCAGCCAGGCATCCACAAATGAAATAAGGTACACTGTCACCCACATTGGCTTCTATGAAGTCGGGTACTAAAGATATTTTTAAGAATAAGATTCAGAGTTAGGGCACTTCTATGTCTGTCACAAGGATCTGCTATAATCGGGTGGATGTGAGCCTCTTCATTCCTCTCCGTTGAGCCAGACTGGAAGAAAGAACTGGTTCCAGTTTGGGGGCCTGGGTTGAACGGCTCAAAGCAAAGTATGTGGCTGCCATTGCTCCCTGAGGTTTAGAAGAAAAAGAAGAAAAAAAAAAAACATTATAGTACTACAATGTAGGAAAAAAATATTAATGACGCTCATGCTGTATCATGAGATTATTGACCTCAGACAGCTTAATAAATAATTGAGCAGTAGCAAAGAATATGCTGCCTGAGGTCAATAATTGATGGCATGAATCACCATGAAGCATGAGACTATTCCAATTGTACACTGTCTGGCATGTTTTTTAGGATCTGTCTACCCGACTGGATGTGGCATCGTCCTGGGGTGGGTAAAGTTCTCCTGGTATTCCCTTGGTTCCCTTGATTACTCTAGAATGTTGAACTAATGCATAGTGGAACCAAATTGTGGTCCAACCTGATATTACAGTACAGGGGCCATGTAGCTTACTGATAATTCTCAATAATAGGTTATACACAAATAAATATTATGAGCAGAGCAGACATAAATACACTAGTAGAACTGAAACACCATTAGTTAACGACTTACTGTACCTTGACTAACTGCACATCTTGTCTGATGAGTTGACTCTGAGGTAGATATTCTCTGCTCACTATCCAAGGGTGATGAAGTACTTGTGGTGCACTTAGCCGCTGGTGGGGATCTACATGTAGCATTTTGGATACAATATCCTGCAACAAAACAAACCCCACTGTGTTATTTGGACAGCATTATTATTTGTACAGAAGCTATAAATGCGTGCAAGGCAGTTTCAGTCATGATGTGTAAATATTTAACTGACTTTTATAGAGGCTTATAGTAGGCACTTGCTTGGCTTCCCTATTCAAAGTGAAGACTATGGCCCATTCAAGAAATAAAAAAATGAATCATTGCAAATCTCCCCACCCCAACATCACGGAAGAATTGAAGGCAATGCCTCCATATTCCATAGTCCTCTATAATAATTCAGTAACACTCAGACAGTCATGCAGACAGGTTAAAAGAGGACAGTGGCTATGTGAGATTGCACAAGGCATGAAGCTGGTAATTGCAATATAAAAACACAATGCCACATCAGCACTTTAGAATATCATTAAGGCTGTGCATCAAATTGGTAAATTAAACATTATGTAAACTAAATATATAAAAGTAACTGGGACTCTCAGACTGATTTTCTTCTGTTTAAGACGGACAGCTATACAAATGGAAAGTAGCTGCATTTGATGCGGGAATGGAATACAGTGTTGTTTTCTATGCTGAAAGTAATAGTAATACAAAAAAAAATATGATTACACAAATTGGTTAACATAATCAGATATTAATATTGTTCTGGAGCAATCATGGCAACAAGATTTTCACTAAATGTATGGGAAAGTTGGTAACCAGTCAGATTTGTGATGAAGTCCCCACTGGCATTTAATCAGAATGTATTTCTTGTTTTTAAAAAAAGAATTAAGAACAACCTTTGCTGCATCAGAGATAGTATCCCAGTTTCCTCCAGAAAGAGCAAACATTCCACTTCCGATACGTGACAAAATTTCTTCAGGGGTGTCTTCAGGTCCATTGGCAAATGGTGTGAACCTGGGGGCCAAAACAGACTAGATGAAGTGAAGTAACACATTGAATGACTTTTTTTGCAGTATAGATTAATGTAGCTTGCACCATTGAGTAAAGACTTACATAAATGTGGCCTGATGTCCTCTATATATGTAACTGTTGAAGGTTTAGTCCTGACATTTACAACATGTTTTCTTTGGGGGCAAAGTTTTTAACATCAGGCCATGACTCCTCAAAAGTAGTATTCTTGGCCTATGGTGGTGTATTGTGTTTTAACCCAATAAAAGTCTGAATCTGCTGCCTTGGATTCCACTGATCTCTTTCACTGACTGAAAGCTGTGTGTACCGTTCTCAGAAATGGATTTCAGTCAGCACTTTATAACTAATCACTCTCTTAAAAAAGCAAACATTAAGTTACATTTTTTCAGTTCTTTAATTAGTGAGGCTGCACTAAGGCTGTTTTCCAGCATTCCTAAATGCATGTATTTTGTACAGAGTATTCAATTTTGGGACATTCACTTTCACTCCCACTTGTTTAGGGTTGTTAATTAATTAAAATGAATGCTAACCAATGCTTTAAAATCATGTTTCTGCAATGGTTAACATAATCACTGATTTGGAAGCAGCAGCATTTTTTCATCTATAGCATTGTCATTCAGATATACACACATTCCTAATTGGAGTATAAAATACAAGCGGAAAACCAAAGGGTTGTTAAAGATAGCATTACTAGGGTGGGATTAAATCCCAAGATACAGCACCTGCATTGTTATAATCCGACAGTTAATCTTTCCTGTACATTTTTTTATTTAATCTAAAAACATTTTTAAAAAATGGTGGTCTGTGATAAAGCAGATTTACATACAGTAAGAACATAGGAACATGTATGAATAAGAGGCTGTGTGGTCCAGTGGTTAAAGAAACAGGCTTGTAATCAGGAAATCCCCAGTTCACATCCCAATTCAGCCACTGACTCATTGTGTGACCCTGAGCAAATCCCTCAACCTCCTTGTGCTCTCTTTTTCGCAGCCTTACCAATGATCCTTCAACAGTGGGATTTTTATCCAGAAAATGTGACAGGAACTTTAATGGTTCACAGGTGGAGGTCAATGGTAAGGTAATTGTGTCCTCATTTGGGCAATTTCTTTCATCGGTGCAAACTGGGAGCTTCCACAGCACCAGGGTTGAATACTTATGCAAGTAAGATATTTCAGTTTTTTTGTTTTTCTTAAAAATATTTCCCAACATAAAACCAATGTCACCTTACAATAATTGATTCTGAGTTTCAGTGTTTAAAAATAAAATATCAGACAGAACGAAATTTCAGTGTACCATTTGTAATTCAGTAATATGAGAGAATTGGTCAGGGGTCTGAATACTTTTGCAAGCCACTGTGTGTGTGTGTGTGTGTGTGTGTGTGTGTGTGTGTGTGTGTGTGTGTGTGTGTATATATATTATATATAATATATATATATATATATATATATATATACGAATTTTATATGCTTAAAATTAGAAAATGCTTACCCTGCCAGCATGGTGTACAGCAAAATACCAAGACTCCAAATGTCACAGGCTGCATCATATCCTTGTCTCTTCAACACCTACAACAGATCAAAAGTAAACGTGCTGAGAGGTTGGAGGTAATTGATCTCTGTGGCTGTTTGGTTCTTATAATTATTTTTCTCACCTCTGGGGCCACAAAGTTTGCTGTATAACAAGGCGTCATTAATAGCCCATTTTCAGCTCGTAATTGTTTGGCAAATCCAAAGTCACATATTCTTATAGATTCTGGATCTCCAGTCTCGTCCACGTACAGTATGTTGCTGGGCTTCAAGTCTCGATGAACAACCTTAACAATAAATGCAAATTAAATAATGAAAATAGTATTTTTTGTACCTTTTTAGTTTTTATAGCGCTCAATCTTTATGATACTGATTTAGCAATATAGTTTGTGGCCATCATTTAAATTGAATGTATTACTCAAGCGCACCGCTGCAATGACTAATTGTAGGAAAAAAAATATTGTTTTTGAAAGTGTTTTTTGTTTTTTTTTTGCTTTAATTAAGTGATGTGTAAAAATAATTATGACTGCCTTCAAAAACTCCCTAGTAAGATGTCACAAAAACAACAATTTGAATGGAGATTGCAATAGATTCATAATACCTATAGTATGGACAATGTAAGTAGTTTCAACCATGTAACACCATTAAATTCAACCATAAAAGCAGTAGATTTGTGATAGTGTTTAAAGTACCTGTATGTACAATGAGATTGTTTTTTATTAAAGCTGTACATGTACCCCTTGTGAGTGAAGATACTCCACAGTTTTCGTGATGGTGCAGAGCACTGCACTGGCTTCTCTTTCGGAGAAGCATTTATGTCGTAGGATCCTGTCCAACAGTTCTCCTCCTCTCATTAGCTCCATTACCAAGTACACATACTTTCCATCATCATAAACCTAGAGAACCATGCAAACAATTAGCAACATGTTTATATATATATATATATATATATATATATATATATATATATATATATATATATATATATATATATATATATATATATATATATAACTATATATATATATACTATTATATATAAGATATAATTAGATATGATTAAAAGCACAAATTATAGATATAAAGACAAATAAGATTAGATAATTGAGCAAAGCACAATAAAGCACCAATCTGTAGCAGTCATGTCACAAATTGTGGTAGATAGAGGGCTTTATTTCAAATGTATATCTATAAACATCAATCTCTCTTTTCTACTTCACCTGAAGGGACCTCTGAGGTCTTGACCGCATGTGATTGATTATTGATTAGTTATTCCAATAAAAGGTATCACCTCTCCTTGTCTATAAAACACCTGTACCTACAATCATTTTTCCAAGCTTCACTATCAATGCAAGGTGGGCGTTTTATGAATTAATAACACAATGTAACAATATTTTTTTTTTTTTGGTTCCTGGGTAATGACTGTTATTTCCTAATTGCTTATGCCTCAAAAGTATAGAAAATGGCTATTATTCCCCACAAACTTTGCTTTTGTGACCAGGTGTGGCAAAGTGTTTGGTAAGGGGAACAGATGTCGCGGTGATGTGGTACAGGAGTGATGAACAGACAACAGTGATTCAGTGAAAAAAAAGTGCTTTTATTTGTAATCCAGGTCTGGTGACCGTCAAATAATAAATCCCCGGCTATACACAACGATGTGTAAAGCGCGGGGATAACAAAGCAGGGCACAGTCCCGAACAAAAACGAACGCACGGTCACCAGTCCTGGGTGAGTGCAGATGTGCTTGTGGTGCGTGAAGACACGGGAATGTTTTGACTGTTCTGTGCAGTGGTGATCCGGATTGTGCTGACCCTGGTCGACAGCTCCGGATAGGTGAGTTAACTGTCTGGTGGTGCAAAACGCAGACAATTACAAAACAGACAAAACCCAAAACACAATACACAATACGCTCTTCTCTTTGTGCACGAGAGCTCCTCTCTCGGTCCTTCTCTCTGCTGAGCTTTTACCCAAACGAAGGAAAAGATCAGAGTTACCCTGGCCCCTATATATAATAGGTAAACGGTTACAGCTGCCTTATTACTTGCAGCTGCCTCTCGTTTACCTTTCAAATCAATACGGTCTTACAACAGAGTCTCGCTTCTTTCCAGGCTGACCCACTTCCCTGACCCGGAAACGAACTGTCAGGCCAGCCCTTCCAGATACTTCTCCTCTCATTCTTTAGCACCCTCACAGGTCGGAAGATTCATCACCAGAACTCATCTTTCCGTCACACCAGGACAGTGATATTTTGAAATTTACCTATTTTCCAGAACATTCCAGATAGATTCAGTGCTGAGTAAACTTGGAGTAACTTCTAGAACTTTCCAGTAATATAAATAGTAATATAAATACAGGGGCCTTAAGCCCACTAGTTCAGTTTAGTTCCAGCTGCCTAAGTGGATACATATCTGCATTTTTCTGAGATGGCATCAAGAGGCTGCAAGCATCTGGCAGACGCATTTTGCTATGTCTGCGGCCAATTTATCAAGACAAGAGCGAAAAAGTACTCCGTGGAAGCATCTGCTAAGATGTGTGAGGCCTACAAGGCATATTTCGGCATGCCTGTCGGGGATCAAGACAAACCCTGGGCACCTCATTTCATCTGCGAGCACTGCAAAAAAGAAGATAAGATGGACAATTGTTGCTCGGAATTTTATGTTATAAAATTTGTTAAAATTTTTAAAATTGTAAAATGTTATTGAAAAAATATATCATATATGAAAAATGTTGCGAGAATCTCTTACACATTAGTCATGGGTGAAATAAGTGTATTTTTGTAGGATGGTACAGAGGGGAAAAGAGCCATGAAGTTTGCTATCCCAAGAATTTGGCAGGAACCCACTGACCACTCAAGCAACTGCTACTTCTGCATGGTGGACCCTTCCAAACGTCGGACTGGCAAGAATGCACCTGCTATCACGTATCCGGACCTTCCTTCATCCATCGCCCCGGTGCCACACCGCCATCAGCTCCCCGTACCCACTCCTCCGGAGAGAGAGCAGCCGTCTTTAGAAGAGAGCAGCAAGTCAGAGAGCGAGGAAGACGTTGTAGATCCAGATGAGTGGATGAGTGAACAAGCAGTGGAACTTGTTGGATGAAAGTGTGCAAGTCGCAGATCAGAGGAAGTGTCAACAACCTTTTTCCAGCTTCTTCACCCGTCAAGATGGGCTCTGCTTCTGCCACAATGTGACCAGAATGAGTGGCGCCTCTTCACGACAGCTCATCCAGGAGCCTCAAAGCCGTGCTGCTCCATAATGGTAACAAGTACCCGTCTCTTCCCCTGGCTCACTCGGTGCACCTCAAAGAGGATTACAACAGCAACAAGACCTTGCTGGACGCCTTGAAGTATGATGAGTACGGCTGGGAGGTCATAGGAGACTTCAAAATGGTGGCATTCCTGATGGGTCTCTGTGGCAAAGTGGTTTGTAGTGCTCCGGTGTATAGGTGAGTTGAGGTGCTCCAACAAAGGACAAACATAAAGTCTACCGGTCAGGTTTCTTTTAATGCCCTTTTTAAACCGGGTTTCAAATAATAAAGCTGGCTCTACCCAGCAATGGGTATTGCCAGTGAAAACTGGACCCAGCAATGGGTATTACCAGCTACAAAACAAAGGGGTTGCAGTCCCGAAATAATAAACACAAAAACACGTCTCCAAACTGGGTGCTCTGGTGCAGGTGCGGTGCTCTGAGTGCTGGTGCTCGTGCGCGTTCAGGTCCGGGCTTCTCGCTGCAGCTCCAGCTTCGTATCAGCCATCTGGCAAAACAAACACAATACTCCTCAATGAACCCACACTTCATTCAAGATTCCGTCCTTGTCTCCTCCCATTAACCACAACAAAGGAGACGATTACGGCATCACGTCCCCCTAAAGTACCCTAAGCCCCGCCCCCTCCGATAGCTAGTTCAATCACGTCTCCTCCAATTCATGACTGAAACTTCGCTCACCGTACTAGGGCGATGACTCCAGGTACCGTAACGCCGCCCTCTTCCTGAATGGCCGGCTCCCGACTGTCCCCGGGATGAACTGCCCAACCATTCAGTAGGAAGCCCGCAGCTCCTGTTGTACAGTGCCCTCACTGGTCGAGAGGGAGATTTTTGATTCGGATTCATTCGCTCTCCGTCACAGTCTCCAAGGCGGTTTTACCAAGTTTCCCTGCTATCTTTGCCTTTGCGACAGAAGGGACACCAAGGCGCACTACCACAGGGGGGACTGGCCACAGCGGACCGAATTCTCTGTGGGGAGGAACAACGTCAAGTGGAAGCCACTGGTGGACCCCCGGAAGGTGCTGATGCCACCACTGCACATCAAATTGGGCCTTATGAAACAATTTGTCAGAGCTCTAGATAAGGAGTCGGCAGCCTTCAAGTACCTTCAAGACTTCTTCCCTAAGCTGTCTGAAACAAAGGTCAAAGCCGGTGTCTTCGTCGGACCACAGATAAAGAAGATCCTGGAGTGCAATGAATTCCCCAAGAAGCTCACTAGTAAAGAGAAAGCGGCCTGAAACAGCTTTGTCGCAGTGGTTCGGGGCTTCCTGGGAAATCACAAGGCCGAAAACTATGGGGAGCTAATTGAGACTCTGGTGAAGAACTACGGCACAATGGGCTGTAGGATGTCCCTCAAAGTCCATATCCTTGATGCTCATCTTGATAAATTCAAGGAGAACATGGGAGCGTACTCGGAGGAGCAAGGCGAACGCTTCCACCAGGATATACTGGACTTTGAACGTTGCTACCAAGGACAGTATAACAAGAACATGATGGGAGACTACATTTGGGGGCTAATTCGTGAAAGTGGTTTACAGTATAATCATAAATCTCGAAAAACTACTCACTTCTAAATATTTTGTAGTGATTTTTGTATTACTTTAGTACAAATACATGTTAATTTGGATTCATATATTGTTTTTTTCTGACTTTATGTGAACGAAAAGTCACATTCGCCCGTTTTTTCATTGGAAAGAGGTAAATTTCAAAATATCACTGTCCTGGTCACAAAAGCAAAATTTGTGGGGAATAATAGCCATTTTCTATACTTTTGAGGCATAAGCAATTAGGAAATAACACTTACTCCCCAAGAACAAAAATAGTGTTACATAGTGTAATTAAACTGACCTTGAAATAGTTACATAATTCACAAGGCAGCTGGATTTGGATTTGGCTACTTATGACAGATGTTCTGGAGTATATAATACATGAACAAAGACTGGTGGATGATTACAACAGGGTAGGGATAATCTAAAAAGGTAGTGTAGGGTATCCCTTTGTGTCATACTTATTGAGCACTTGCATTTTAGAAGGATGCATTCCAAACTGCTTATTTCATGTAAGAAATATCTATAATCTAATCTTCATGTTACTGAATTCCCTTGCTGGAAAACAAATCCTAACATCTTAAAGAAAAATACCATGTAGACGTTTAGAATGCAAGTAGGGCAGCTGTTCTTTGGTATTGTAGGGGCAGTTCAGTTGGCAGTTACGCTTGACTGCCTTTACCCTGGTAGGCCCTACCATATGGTCCCTCTGACTTCTCTTATTTGCATCTTCATCTAGCATCAGGTTTCACAGTTAAAAACTAAATAGTGTTACAATTAAGAGATGATGGTCAATTACATACATCTTTCAAAGTAATGATGTTTGGGTGCTGTCCATATCGTAAGAGGATCTCGATCTCTTCTGATGGGTCTCTCTTACTTCTATCGATTATCTGAAACACAGTCATCATCATTAAGTGTTTTTTTTTAAGCTGTTCACAAATCTGGTATACAGTACACTGGGGTATATATATATATATATATATATATATATATATATATATATATATATATATATAGCGCTGGAAAAAATTAAGAGACCACTGCAAAATTATCAGTTTCTCTGGTTTTACTATTTATAGGTATGTGTTTGGGTAAACTTAACATTTTTGTTTTATTCTATAAACTACTTACAACATTTCTCCCAAATTCAATGCTTAAAAATCAGGGTTATTCTACCAAATATTGATTTCTGAACTCTTCCTAAGTTAAAAAATTAGTATTGTGTTGTTTTAAAATGAATATGAACTTATTTTCTTTGCATTAATCGAGGTCTGACAACACTGCATCTTTTTTGTTATTTTGACCAGTTGTCATTTTCTGCAAATAAATGGTCTAAATGACGATATTTTTATTTGGAATTTGGGAGAAATGTTGTCAGTAGTTTATAGAATAAAACAAAAATGTTCATTTTACCCAAACACATACCTATAAATAGTAAAACCAGAGAAACTGATAATTTTGCAGTGGTCTCTTAATTTTTTCCAGAGCTGTATATATATATATGGAAACACCTGTTAACCATCCAACCTAGCAAAGAAGAACATAAGAACAGACAGCTGTGTGTAAGTGTGTGTGTTTTTTTTAACATATTTTTTACAACCACTGGCATTCTTTTTTTATACATCTCCATTAATGTACCTATCCAAACTTCCATTTATGGATCCTGCAAAGCTGGCAGTGACAGAATAATCACAAACACCAGCTTTGGTACCACCTTGAGCACCTACCCATGTCAACTAAAGATTTGCAAAAAAAGAAGTAATCTGTAGCACTATATTTTATATTTATAGTATATATATTCTGTAACGTGTGGTTCTTTTGGAACTGCACTGGTGACACCTATGTGCACATATCATTGAAAGTGAATGGCAAGATTTGATTTTGTAAAACCATTAATAATGACATCACGTCAAGTGAAAACTGCACTGACCTTGACAGCATATTCCACTCCAGTAGATTTGTGAACACATCGTTTACACACCGAATAGGCTCCAATGCCAACATCTTCCTTGATTTCATAGCCATCTCTGAAATTAATATTGTTCCCGTGCAGTCGCTACAGGCCAAGTAAATGGGAAAATGAAATGTTTAGACTGAAGAGAGGTATAGGTGATTTGTAACAATCATGCCCCCCGTTAGAAAACCAGTGTCCAGATTAATTACTCAGTAAAGCCAAACGAAGAAACAAAAAACTAAGAAATGATGACAATAGTCTCTGGAGTCCTTTCATATTCCAACTTACCCTATCAAAATATACCACAACAGCTTACCGTGCTTTTAATTAAACTGGCTAATATAACTATAGATAAAAGATGCAGAACTGACTGCAAGTATTATACATTTGTCAGTCTGTGCTTCTTAACTGAAGCAAAACACCAACTCAAATGAAAGACTGCCTAAAAAAGTGGAAGATAACTACAATCATTTCTTCCACTGTTCCAGTTTACAGTCCCAATATTTTACAACAATACAAACTAGTAAGGGTTCCTCTGTACATATTTATTACCCGAACACACTGAAAACCAAAAATGTATCTTAACATACATAGTTACAATGTGTTTACAATATTTGGCTGATTATAATTACTCCTTCTGACTGCATGTTTTTCTCCATCAAGATAAGTAAATAGTTACCCACTGAGTGAAATTGCTTTTTTTTGTTTGAATATGAATCAGAATTTACCAATCTATTTAAATATCTAAAGGTGATAGATATGCATTTAAAAAAAAAAAAAAACTATAGAAAAAGGATAGGTTACAAAACAATTTTTAACTGTCCCACCCACGGTAGTGGTCAACAAGTAGCTGCAGCCCTAATGTACCTGTACAATGGGGGGCACGGCACTCTGGTGGCTATCCCTCTGCGTTTGTTCTTGTCCAAGGTTTGTAGCAACAAAACTGAATCCTCTGAAAAGCTGGTGATCATTGACACCGGGTGGGGCGCCAGGGGAGTCTGTGGAGAAAATTATTCAATGAAAATAAATAATAGCAATATATATATAAATCTAAATCTAAAATTACTTTAGAGAAGGTCAGTTATTTGTTAGCTCTAATAACCATTAAAACCATTTTGAGTCTTCTGAAGAGTGATTGACATTTTAATTTTATTTTTTACAATGGTACAGTAAAAGAAATGTAAGAACATTATTAAAATAATAATAAAAAATACTTCCATTACTTCTCCCTTTGTAAACTGACATAACTTGCATCCAAGTATTTATTATAAAGTTGCAGAATCTAATTATTTACTGTAATGAATCTCAGTATTTACAGTAAAAGTGATTCGCAGAAATGTACATGAAATGTTGAATTGTCAATTACAAACTGTACATTTGTTTTATAAGAAGTACTATGAATACTTACACGCTTGTTACATAGGTTTTCAAAGTGATACTGGAGTATTATACATACGCATTCATTATACAGTGTAATGTAACTTGATGAATGTGTTATGAATACCACCTAGTGTCCAAATGAAATAGTGCTACCCATTTATCACAGTCAAGCCCTGCACTCAGACAGGAACATCAGTCTTTATTTTCTGTGCTATATCTGGTGACGTTTAATATTGTGTTTTTTCAAGTTTCCCACACTTTAGCACAGTGCTGAAACTGTTTCATTTTTGAATATGTGTAGTTTAAATGATCCAATTATATTTCTTCTCATAAAGAGTAATTATACCTGTCTAAAAGGCTGATTCACATTTTTGTTTTAATATTAAAATGACAGAGCAGTTCAGCTCTGTGCCATTGAGGGGACCATGTGCCAGTCATTAACCTCGAGAGATACCCCTCCAGACAAATGAAAATTAAGAATTGAATATGCATGCATTAATAACTGACATAACATTTTCCTTGGGGTAACATACCAATACAATTGCTTATTGTTCTAACAGCGAGCAGGTTTGGCAAAACCTATTCTGACCCAGAACACTGAGGGTTGATGTACTAAGATGGGCCAGTCGCTAGGCAAACATAACGCAATTTGCATTTTCGTTGTGCAAATTATTAATTTTGAGTATGTACTAAGAAAAAATATGTTTTCAAAGAGAAGTGCAATATAATAATTTTAACATTTATTGCGTCCTCCTAGCGAGATCTCTAGTATTGAGAGAGTTGTGTAACATTTTTTGGGAATAAATAATGAAAGTCAGTTTAATCCCATCAGATTCTATAGTGGGCCCCAACCTTCACCCCCAAATAAAAATAAAAAAACTGTTTCTTTCAAAAAGCTTTTCATACTGGTGGAGGTGTCGGGTTTGAAAAAAATGCAATAAAATCGCACACACATACATTTATAGTGCTCAGTGTATTTTAAATGTATCAATCATTGCGCTGACTAATGTGTTTTGTGTAGGGTACACATTACATTATGAACAAAAATATAAATCTGTACACTAGGGCTATACAGTATATAGTACAGTCGTAAAATCAAATGAATACCTAGAGCACCTTCTTTTTACTCTAGCCTGTAGGTTATCAGTAACACAAAATAAATCACGCTGCTGCACTGTACACATTGGTGTACTATGCAAATAAAAGATTATTTATTTATTAAAATATATGATTTTACTTTTTTTAAATTTATTTATTTATTTATTTTAAGTATTATTATTTTTATTTGCCTACTTAGTAGCCTAGACAATTAACACAAAATAGATCATGGTGCTGCATTGACAAGTGATACTTCCAGGTGGACACTCAATTCTTGTTAATACACACTTCAAAGGACCAGCAACACATTTTGCATTATACCACTAATTCGTACTATCATGAGTAGCCTATAAGCCAAATGTATGCTGTCAGTTTTTATTTAATTTAGTCAGTGGTGCAGTGCTAAATTGTGCACACTTACAAACCTCCTGCACAGTAATAGGTGTGTTTCCTGTTCCTATACAGATGCTCAGAATGAGCTGGAGGGGTTAGCGGTACACATGTCTAGAGCTCCCTCTTGTGACTTACACATTAAAAAGCTGAAATACTGAGGGTACCAAATAAGTGAAGGTTCCTTATAGTACAAGTATACAATTTACTCTTAACATGGCCTTATATTTTGTCCCAATGTAACAAAACCTGGCTCCAATGCACTGAATAACCAGGGGCTTAAAAGCAAGATGAGATGCATGAAAATATTTAATGCTTTAATTAATAATTTCTTTTCTGCGAGTTGGGGGAACCAGAGTCTGTGACTGTGTATTTTTTTTGCATGATATAACCATAACTCTAAACCTAACTCTAAGCTTAACCCTAACTCTAAGCTTAACTTTAGCCTAACCCCTTTCTGATACAATTGTGTACTTACGTATATTGTGCAAAAACGTTAAGTACATTGTAACTATGTATAATAACCTTGTAATGATGTGTTAGTACACTTATATTTACTAACTACTATGTAATACACAATAATTAGAGACATTTAATGTGAAGTGTTATCGTATTTGACTTACAAACAGCATTGGAAAATCGCATGCCACAATAAACAGTGCAATTCTGTTTTTTATCCAATTTTTTCTTGAAAGATGCTTTTATTGTTGTGTCTTTAAAAATGTGAAACCTAATATCTGATTGCAGCCACTGTTCTATAACGGCTCTTTCTAGTCAATGCTATCTCTGATTCGGCTTTTTTCATTACATGGAATCAGCAGTAATCTAGGTTGAAAGCCTCTGAAATGAAAAATATGGATGGAGAGGTACTTTCAAAATTGATCACTCATACAGGGGTCATAAAAAAGCAGGTTATGATTGTCAAACTAAATCTAATTATGTTCTATTACCTCTAATATCCTTTTGTACCAAAAAGAAAGACATAATTCTTGTGCCATACAATGCCATACGTACCCATACTTGTTTTGTTTTATTTCAATGCAGAAATATTCTTATTTGCTTGATGCGTCTATTTAGAAGTAGTAGCAGATATTATAGAACTGAAGAAGTAGCAGAATGTGTTGTATAACACACAGGTGGTATACATGCATGGAATTGCACACCAGGTAAAGTGGAAGGATCTTAAACACTGGGAACATTTAAAAAAGGCGAGATTCTGTGCTTTTAAATGAGATCCCCCCCCATGTAGGGGAAAATGGTATGCTAACAAAGGACGAGCCTTGATGGTACAAAGGACCGTTTTTCATTCTCAAACTTATGTTCTTATGTAAGCTATTTTGACTTGTTTTTTTTGTTTTGTTTTGTTTTTTTAATTTTTTGCTGATTTATTATGGCTTCTACTGCTCTTTTTGTCCTGTACAATATGTAACCTTAAACTGAAAGAAACTGATTTTCTGCTTACTCAAGGTACTGTGTTTTGCAAGCTGTAGTTGAATTGCTGACCCACACAGAAGTACAAGGCCAAGTCATGCCTTGTGGTTGCCAGTTTGTCACTGAGATGGCTTTTCCATTTCATCACATGGATTCAGTAATAATCATAGCCTAAAGCTTGTGAATGAACCCTGAGGTTTTACCAAGTTGTATGTGTTTATCTCTTCAAGACCATAACTATACTTCTAAACCATTGTCAAATCATTGAGTCAAAAGAGAAAAAAAGGGTTTGTATCAAAGCTGCGTCAATAGAAACTGACCTTCAAGCACAAAACTCACCAGTTGGTGTTCGTGATGTGAATTCTGGATCAAAGTAAAAAGTGTCTTCAGGTCTGCCAACAGCTGGTTTAAATGGGGGCTTGATTTCTATCCTATATAATTTCTTTTGGGGGGGAGGGGGGTATAAAAGGAGGGAAAAACATTTAAATAATTTACATAAATAATAATAATAAAAAAAACAACACTTATGTTCACTTTAGTTTTTGCTAACACTAACCCTAACCCTAACCTTGTTTAGCGTGTCCATCTCTGTGCAGTTCATATCACCCCTGCCCTGCTCCCAAACGCTGGTGTAAGAAATGTATGTTCTTTCTGTTCATTTTTAAAATCAAGATTGGTTTACTAAGTGAGAATTGATTTAAAAGGTCAAAAATAATAATAAAAAAAAACATTAGTTTTGGCTAAATGCAAAACCCCTCAGTGAAACATTATAACCACAAGAGTGGTCTGTTTGAGGATTACAGAAGCATTGTTATGCAAATAGGTCATTAAACACATTTACCTCAGAACTATATCTGTAATAGGAATGGTGCAGTTGTGTTTTTATCCCACTCAATGTAGTAACATTCCTACGGTGTACTTAATCCACATGCCCTTTAGAAAATATTTACTCCTCTAGTCACACAAAGTCAAGCAACCTGGTACTTCTGGAATCCGAAATGTTCTGCTAATCTGGATTACCCTCCTGCCCATTATGTTTAGATCTGAATTTTTTATTCAATGTACGATTGAGTTGTCGCCTTGCACAAGTATACTGGAAACAGAGAAAGAGTGCCCTAAAATGAAAACATTTTACCCTTTTGACGTCCATGGGATTAACAACAGGTACTCTACAAACGTTCACATTTTAACTGCTGCTAAATAAAAATAACCTCATTTTTTTCAGTCTGAAGTCAAACTTCAGTAAGGTGACATGTTATTGAAATAGTTTTTCCTCAGAGATGAAGTAAAGCTGATTTAAGTCATTTTTCAAATTCATCCAATCAACTGGACAGCTGCATTACACTTGAGTTGAAATCAATTTCCTTTTTCTAAAAATGGCTCCAAAATAAAGGCTTTGGTAAATCAGTCACATAAAGAGCTAAATAAAAATACATTGATTTAGAAAGGCTGTACATGTCTCACATAGTTTTTACACCATGTGAGGAATTTCCAGCCATTATTAAATGTTACACTTACTGTACAACAGTGTGAGTGAGGGTCAGTCTATAGGATCAGGGTAAAAAGATATCATAGAGGACACAGCTAACAAGGAGCAACAAAGAAGTCAAGCCAATATTCTATGCTTAAAAGATTCTCGAAGATCTCGATTCAGACCTCAACAGTAAACTGCACGCTTCTTACTGTTGCAATAACAAGGTCTGAGGGGTGATTTGTGTGTGTGTGTGTTGAACGTTGTTACAAATGCAGTTTGTTTTCCCCTAATTAAATGGCAGCGAATAATTAATAAAGTGTGTGTGTGTGTGTGTGTGTGTGTGTGTGTGTGTGTGTGTGTGTGTGTGTGTGTGTGTGTGTGTGTGTGTGTGTGTGTGGAGAGTATTTCCAGGTTCTCAATGTGTGTATATCTGTGGCACGTGTTTAACCTAATTGCATGTGAATATACCAATCAGGGTTAAATGTTGTTATAGACCCCTGCCTGTCAAACACTGAAATGCCACAGGTATGATGTGTGCAAGGACTCCCTAAAAAAAATAGGTCTGTTATAAATGCATACCTTTTATGTTTTACAACAACAAAAAAAGTATTTTGTTAAAAAAAAAAAAAAAAAAAAAGTGGTAATCAATAAACATTCCAGTCCAGTCCAATACTCACATTCCAGTCTATTGGTGCAAAGAAAGAGTGCCTCTTAATCTCCTCTACTCCATCAGGACCAGCACCTAAAATATTATTTAAAAAAAGAAATCTACTCATCGAGTTGTGTACAATGTGAGGGATCATTAAATAAAGTAACAAGATGCAATTAAGAATGTATCCCTCCAGAAATGCTGCAGTGTCACTAAAGTTAACTCAAAAGTTTGTTTTGCACTCTACTTATGTAGTCCAGTTTGTTTACATAGTTTTAGCTACAGTAAGGACACAGTTCCCCTGCCTTGAGGCAAATACGGGCACTCGATTCTATTTTTGGAAGCATGACTCACCTATATACGTATTACATACAGATTTTGATTTACAGTTTAGCTGCAGGAGATTCCTGTTCAGCCTCATCTGTGCCTCAGCTATGGTATAATTAGTGCCTGTAGCTCTTTACCGGCAACTGAGAAGTGGAACTGGCCTCTCAGGAGGAAGCTTTGGTCTATTATTATTTAATGCTGCTACTGGAGCTCTTTATTCTTAAAGGGAATGTATCCCTTGCACACAGAGAACAGGTACCACATTCTTCTTAAAGGCTTTTACACACAGGACGTGATTTGACAAGACAATGTGTCGTACGATGTGACACTGAAGCGATGTAAATAAAAAAGGATTGGTGTCTATTTTTTCAATTTTGTCTCACGGCAGCTAGGGGACTGACCAATGAGGAACAGCTTCCCTTGTGCACCTTCAGTAAACAATGGTAGAAGAAAGGATAATTCTTGGAATATCAAAGTACCCAGAGCTATACAATACAGGACACAAAAATTATAAAGACAAGGCAATAAGGAGAGTCCATTTCCAGGGAATTCGATATAGCTGGTGTGTATGATAAGTATTCTTAAAAGCTAGTATGTATTCTGCATTTCTATTAGCTGTATAAATAATATGTGTGATTTTTTTTCCAGCTGATGATACAGTCAGAGAAGAATCGACCTATCACATTGCAAGCGCCTGTCGCCACTGGTGTGAAAGGTAGTGTTGCAGTGAAAGTACCATTTTATCACAGAACAAATCACATTGCATTCAGTGTGTGGTGACCTTAAGACTAAACTAAAAAAAGGGCATTATCACGATAAGATACATTGAACATAAGTGTTTTCCTGTTAATTTTAAAAAACAAACCAAAAAAAGTTATATAATTCAAGGCAATTAAAAGAACAAGTTGTTTTTCGCCCTATATTGTAGCATTAATTATGCATTTTCTACTTGTAAAAGCATATTAGAAAATATGTCCCTGTGTCATAATGTAACATCTGCTGTAATGTATAAACCTTAGAATCACATTTAAGATCCCACTGACAACCTTCATCATAACACTAAAACTATATTTGTGGACCACTTGATCATGTGTTATATTATCAGCTTAAATAGGACGCTGTTCTCAAGGTAAAGGAGACAGCTAGTCTCACAGAGACATTTGCAGTGTCCTCTTAATATGACAGATGTTTTCTTGGCTAGGCTACTGTATGTGCTACTCGTGTTTACAGTATGTAACAAAAACATATTTTACAGCACATTCCACACAAACATAGGTACATACCTAATCTGTTGGTAGGATTTCTCTTAAAAAGTGCACGCAGCAAACTTTGAACTTCTGGGCTTAAAAACTGTGGCATTCCAAGCTTTGCTCTGAAAATAAATAGTGTATAATTATGATTTAAATGGACAGTTTCATAAAGCATTAGTGTGCAAGTAACTGAATTGAACGGCAATGAATTTACTGGTCTGTTAGTGATTTACGATTTGTAAGGAAGGCATCTACTGTAACTGGATCCCAACATAAATAAATCCTGTACTGCTCCCAACTTCCCAACTTTCCGGTATGTTAACCCTATACAACTGAAGAGCTTTTGTCTGAAATGTCCTGAAATAAAAATAATTTAAACCTTTTGTGTAAATCTTAAAAACATGTTTATTTTTGTACACTGCAGTTACATCTTTCAAACACACATATATGTCAAAAGGTTTGTGCCACCTGGAATTTTAGATTAAGACATAATTACTATATACATAAAAATACTTTTGATATTTTATTTAACATCATGTGATCAAAGAAACTACTTTATTATATTGCCATAATAGTTGTGCAACATTTCAGGTTTTGAAATGTCACATCTTTCAATTTGCCAGTTTTTTTGTTAAGTATATGGACAGGTATGTAATTCAATATGTAAATGTAACATTATTCAGCAGGCTTCATTCCAAGTTATGAAGCAAAATTAGTTAATTCTATAGGGTGATGAAAAACTTCTGTCCATAGCTGTATATATAGGTTTGAAAGGAGGTAAAAAAATGTGTGCAAAAATGAAAAGGTTTTCTTTAAATGTACACACACATCCTTCCTTCTCTCTCTCTCTCTCTCTCTCTCTCTCTCTGAGGCTTCTCTCCTTTCTCTATATATATATATATATATAATCTAATATATCTAATATAGATAAGATATATATACTATATATATATATATATATATATATATATATATATCATATACAGTAAAGTCATATTTCAGTATTATGGCCAAATATTACTATATTTGTTTAAACACCTGTATTTCTCTACTCATGCTTCTATATACAGTATGCTGTAACTTGTTTTTTTTCTTTTTCTCATACTTACTTCAGTATTAGTGCCATTGTTTCCTTTCTGTCCTTGCCTTGGAAAGGCAGTGACCCTGTCAGCATCTCAAACTAGAGAAGAACAGAAGATGGCAATAAATCTTCACCATGCTTCTCACATGCCTTTGGTGACATTTCTAGACTAAAGTGACAATGTAAAGTACTGATCTATAATAATGCCTTCTATGTGTTAGCCTTAATACATGTGTCTTGATGAAGGTTCCATCATTAATATAGCATACAATGAACAGCATTGGTAGAGGGTATTATTAAAATAAAACAGTTTTTTTTTTCCCCCACACAGTTCAAAGTTACATACTGACTACAAAAGGCCAAACATAACTTTCAAGTTGCAACTGTTAACTTGGCTGATTGTAGCATTTCAAGCAACACATTTTTTATGTGTTGCTTAAGTATTCATTTACTGAAAATGGTCCCTTACAACCAGCCAGTTTCTCAAATTGCTTAGTTTCATGAGTTTTATAACCACCCTATTGATTTCTAACATAATGCATTGCATAATATCCTTGTGGAACTGGTATCTAGATTAAAACAATACTCTCTTATAAAGCAATATGTAAATACACAAAAGCCTTTTCAAAAATTGCTGTTTGTAATTGTAACATTTATTCATACATTTTCTTTCTTCTAAATTCTTTCATATTTCAGTGGTAATGGATTTGAGTTTATGTTGAAAGCAAAGAGAGAATACGCTGTGTAGGGATGACAAGTCCTGTGACAACCCAATTCCAAACATTGCTTTGACATTTGACACTGGTGTTTTCTAAACATGTCAGCATAATTACTACATTCCAGTAATTGCAGACATTGTTACTTTAAGCACAAGATATATTTGTGTTAATCTATTACTCTGTTATCTTGTTTTGGTCTATATCAAATATCCAGCTTACCTTTCATTTCAAATGTTCCTGTCATGTCTGGCTTTAATGGCATAACACAGGCATCACGTAACGTTTGGTTCAAACAGGGATTATTATAAATAAGGGGAAATCTCATGTTGTTTTTAATGTATGATTAATTTAAATTAGTGATTGCATTTTCTTCGCAACTGCACATCTGTTATTAGTTTGTCTGCCGGAACAGTATCACGGGCACATCATTTGCATTCAGTCTCCAAGATCCCTGGGTTGTTCACTCCGTGACAGGAATACAATTTCTCTTACTGTTTTTTACTCATAAATGAATCTATGACAGGTTATAAACTTGAACAAAGTCGAACATGTTGGTGAGACAAATACAATGACAAACACTTTGCTTCGTTTTGTGTATATACTGCATTTGTTTTGTTTCTTTGCTTATTACACAGAGAGTATGTAACAAATTAAATCTATACCATTAATACCAAAAATACCATTAGAACGCCAAATGACCACCAGTCTGCACTTTGAGTGTGTCCTCTTCTGTTGACAACCTCTGGGGCCATGTATTCTATCGTCCCACAGAAAGAGTAGGCTCTCTTGTCATGGTCTATTGCCTCCTTGCTGAGACCGAAGTCTGAATGAAGGGAAAGGCAACATGTTACTGCAGAAATCTCGTCAAACGTCAAACATGATGGATGAAGCTAGAACATTAGATTCTACAGCCCTGTGCATAACACTCTTTAAACAATCAATTACTTACCTGTTATCTTGATGTGGCCCTCTTCATCTAAAAGGATGCTGCAGTGGTAAACAATGCTGCATTAGAATGTGTATTGCATTGTTATTTGATGTTTGTTTCTCAAGACTTGTTACATTGATTTATAAATGTGTAATCATCTTCATAATTGTGGGGCAATAATACACAAATAATTGCAGATTGTTATAACAAAGTGGTACCCCAAAAGACCATAAACACCTACCCACTGCCTATTAATACATCTATGAGCATAATCATTTCAAACCCCTTTCTGGTTATGCACAGTTTTATTTTAAAGTTCCCTGAATGGAAACTCGAACTGGTGAAATGTTACTTCCTAGACAGGTGCCGATTTCTTATTACAACTTTTTAAGAAATTAAACTGTATAGTTGACGAATACAGGGTGGTTAAAACATCAGACAAGAGCAAAAACACCTATGCCAGATATGTAAGGTGTAAACTGAGTAACTTCTGTTTTAGGAATCTGGAACAGTAAATAAAAGAATCTCATTTTCAGAGATCCACTTGTTGTTTCTTAAAATTGATATGCTTCCAAACATTGCATTTAAGGTCTTTACCCTTAATTAGAATGGGTTAATGTCTCAGGAAATATAGAATACTTTAAAAATACTATATACAACAAAATGGAAAGGGAGGGCCAATAATAATAATAATAATACAAGTGTTGAGAGATCTAGCATTGTACAACTCACTGAGTTTGGCCTTAAATAACCTATTCCAGTTTGTTGGTTATTTGGCTAGAATAACTACAGTATGTTGTAGCCTCTTTTTATCTTGTCACATAAACATACTGTATATTGATTAGAAATTGGTACATTTTTTTTGTTTAGGTTCCATCTCTAAGCTAAAGCAAATACCAGCATCCATACATTTTTTACTCTTTTTGCAGATTTTAAATGTTATGGTGCACAGATATCTGTCTGAAACCTTACTATGGCTCAACCTGTATTGAAAGTACAATTCTGATGTTTAAACCAAGGAAGTAATTGATTTTAAATACAGACATTCTTCACAAGTCCTTACTTTTCTGGCTTGAGATCCCTGTATATAATTCCAAGACTGTGGAGGTGGTCTAAAGCCAAGGCCAGCTCAGCTAAATAGAACTTGACATCTTCTTCTGTGAACATTACCTGTGTAGAAGTAGATAAGTCACGTAAGTGCTTTTTCATCTGTATTTAATTTAAGTCAAAATCAAACATTAAACCAGAACCTCATATAATTGGCTTTATTTATCTGGCGAGAAATTGTCACCATTTTTAATGACTCAACACTTCAGTTTTTGTAACAATTAAAGCTTCATGAAAACATGGTTTGGAATTCATAACACACACTAATAAACAATTAATCTCAATGTGAAAAACCTTTATCTTGTTGACCTTTAACCCACCATGTTTTCCAAGCCAATTACACCAAGGAGCTGGACCGGCAAGCCACTCGGAGACCCAAACTGTTTATAACATTTCTTATGAATATACAGACTGTATCACAGAGGCTTTAACCAAGAGTTAAGCTAGACAGAAGATTTTTACATTTTTCATAGATTGTTCTTTCCATATTTGATACAACGCTGACAGAGTGACTCATCACACTTGTGTGGGAGCGTTGACCCTTTAAATCAGCAGGTCGTTACCTGAATCCTAATTCTGTGAAAAAGCAGAGGTTGACACTCAGGGATGCAGTAGAGAGGTTGCATAAATATTTCAGATGCTGTTAGCAAATGTGAATTTTTCAAGCTGAATTCTAACTCTCAATTAACACAGTCTGAAAGTGCATTTGAAATCTACATTTAACAGGCCAGTTCAATTCTAGCATTATTTTCTGGTTGCTATTGGAGACAGAGAGCCTCATTTACTAAGCAGCAGTAATTTGGCCAGAATTGCAGGAGGAAAACTGAGATGACTGCACTTGGTATTTCCCAAAGTGTCACGCCCTATTTACTAACTAACTAGAAGCAAGTCGGAAAAATTATAATTAGCATACAAATTGTGGGATGGCAACAGGTCTGAAATATGCTTTGGCTCCAGTTAAAACCCAACAGTATAAATAGGTACCATAATTTGAACTCAATTAAACTGTTTGACACAGTGATACAAGATGTATCAAGTTTAACTGTTACAATGTAAACCTCCCAACTTTGTTAAAGCCAGAAAGAATCTACAGAAGAATGTACATTGTAACTGTGTTTAGTTACAGTTCTATTAACTATATTTAATTAAAACTATGACGAACTTTGTAACATTGTGAAAAAAAAAAAAAAAAAAAAAAAAAAAAAAAAAACACTTTGATCAATAAAGGTATTTAAAGGTCGGCTGGGTAGGTTTTTTCAGTAGTATTATGTTTTACTCAGTTAGTTTTATTAAGTGCATCATTTTCATAACAAATGGAACTTCGGAACTGAATGTTCCTGTTGGTTTTATGACTAAAGGTAGATATTTGCCGTATGGTATGTGAATAAAGCTTCGGGTGGGTTTTTTGTCAGCACTATGGCAAAAATAATGTAGCAATCTTGGTTAAGGCAAGCAGACGCATCACAAAGGGCGAGGCAATACACACAATGGTGGTCAGTGGGGTGTATATGTCGACATTAATTAATTAAAGTACTATACATGTATTCCTATGTTTTTAATCGATTTATGTTTGTTTAGTTACATACTTAGGCTTTTTTTTTTTTTTTTTAGTCTATCCAACATGTAATACACAACAAGCCATGCTGATGGCACATTGTGTAGGCTTCCCATTGTTGTAAAATATTATTTTAAATTGAAACTAAATTATTTCAGCATATTTTCTTTTTATCTTAGTCTACTTACAATTAGCCCAACATAAATAATAGTGTCACATTAACACGTTCTGGCTATACAGGACCTTAAATATCTGCTATTTCAAATCAGTACTTATGCTTTGAATACATAAACATCATTGATTCAATGCAAATGAATCAATGCATTCTGCTAAATCCTTGTTTTCCGCACGGAAACGGGAATAGTAAATAGGACCGGGAGAGAACTGTGAATGTAATCATGTTTTGCCTACGGTAAATGCTTTGTAAATGAGGCCCAAAGAGTCACACATCTTTATAAGTAGAATTTTAGCACCTGCAATGCGTGATAAAAATTAAGTTGGAGATGAGCTGGCCTCAATTTCATAGCAACAGTGGGGCAGTTTCCATGGAAAAAGAAAAACAAGTCTCGCTTTTTTCTCACACTAAAATTTAGAGTAGAAATTTAGAGGCCCAGAGTACATATTCTCAGTATTCTTTACAGGTTCACTGTGTTGCTGTGCCCAACCTCATGGTTGCAAATGAATGTATTATGTAGAGGTTGATTTCATCAACATAGACTGTCGGGATAAGTCACAACTGAATTTATTTAGATTATTTTACAGAAAAAAGGAACCCACTAGCACTGCATCAACCACGAGCTTTTACAGGTAGCCTCAGGGTAACTGGGAATAGGTTAGCAATGCAAAGGCATTTCCCCAGTGCTGTAACATGCTCTAAAAATCCTTCTGTGACTTATCCTGATTGGCTATAGGTTGATAAAACCAATCCCTTGCGATTGTGAACAGTTTATTTTATTTACACTGTTTCAATGTCAATTTTTCAGTTTCATTCTCTGATTCTATTGCACATCTCATTAAGCACAGCGCTTTGCAACCCAGGTGACTGAGATAGATTCAGCAGTCCTGACAGTACTAGATACAGCTCATAGATGAGACTGATGTCAAGAACACTAATGGGCTTGCTGGAATTCAAAGAAAGACCACACTAAAAATCGAAATGCAGTGAAAAGGCATTGATATAATGTTCTCCCTTAAATCCAGCATTTAACATGCCCTTTTTCTTAAAACAAAATACATGTTATACAATCAATAAAAAGACTATTCAGCCTATGAAAATAGATTTATGCAATCAAAGCCACCAGCAGAATCTGGGAGTAGACACTTTAGGTTTAAGAGCAATTTGAGCACTTTCAAACTTTACCTTATGCTATATATAATGCTTTAGTACACTCCTGAAATCTATACATGTATATAGATAATGTCTCTAGTGCCTTTTTAAACCTACTGTACTGTGAAAGGTTGAAATAAATCTGTATATATTGATTATTACTGCTTATGTTGGTTCAGCTAAGTGAGGTCATTTTTAATGTAATTCCAGTTTGGATTATTTATACTGACATGAGTCCCCAGGATTCAATATGCGTTCTACTTCCTACTGCTTGCAAGTACAGAAAAATGACTAAGGTGGAGCATGATTCAAAAAAGTTTTGAGACCCTCTGCCCTAAAGCTACCAAGAATATTCAGTTATTTTACAGACATACTGTAAATTTAACCATATTTATTAATTTGTTTTAAACATTTATTCCATTAAAAAAAAAAAAAAAATGCATCAAAATGTATTTCAATACCCTACCTCTTTGGAGAGCCGAGTAAACAGATCTCCACCTCTGAGGAAATCTAAAATTAGATATAGTTTTCCTTCAGTCTGAAATGCTGCAGTAAAAAAAGAAAGTATAATGTTAATTATAAGTTTTCTGGCATGAAGCTGAAAATACAATCATAGAAAGTCCAGAACACAGTCATGTTTCAGGGGCCTTTAATAAACTCCCTCTTTCAAAATACACATTTTATTCATGCTAAAGTTTTAAATTATAGCCAAGAGGTTAACATTTGTATCATTGTTACTCACACTGCATGGTATTGAGTTTGTTTTCAAGTCTGTTGAAGTGGAAACATTAAGTCACGTAATAACAGATCCAAGACTATACAGAATTCACACAATAACGCTTCAAAGTCCAAATGTGTACGAATCTCTTACTATTGTGAATCTAAAAATAAACACATTTGCAAATAAACTGAGTAAAAAGCAAACTTCCTTGCACATTACTGAATGAGTGAGCTAATATAACATTTTCTTCACATGTTTTGATGCATGCTTTGCTTGTTATGACCTTAGTAAACAGTAAATAGGTGTATCAGGTCCATTTCCTACCTCAGTAGAAGAACGAATTACTCCTTAACACTATTCACCTTGCTTACTCTCACCAATGAAATGGTTTATGATCCATCCATTTACCTTTGATGGCTCAAATACCGTATTCTCATTCAGTAATCGAATTTGATGAAGTGGCAGATGGTAAAACTGATTTTTTTAAAGCTAAAACTATTACTGTAACCCTGTCTTGTGTGTTTTAAGTTTGCCAGTTTAAATTGATTCTTTATATAATCTTTATTGCCTTACTGAATATCCTGATATGTGGACTCTATATGATTCTCTGTTGTCGTTTCTGCTCAGTTAATTATTTGTCATTTTTACAAACTATTCAAACTAATTGGGTAAGAAATAAAATAGAAGGACAGTGTTGTAAAGTATCCCCTTAACCTTCAGGGCATGCTACACTGGAAATCATATATAGATGGCTTTCCATTGTTTTCTTTTTCCTGCTGGCAGTGTAAGCAGCATGTACACAGACTTCCTCCCTCTATGAAGACTTACAGCCCTGTGAACTAAGCAGACATGCCTGAAAAAAGGGATTTTACTTTTCTCCCCCCAACAGAGTTTTTGTTATACTGAGCAAATACCTGCCAAGCGCATACTTTCAACATGTAAAGTAACAACCTTCTAAACAATGTAGAACTATTTAAAACACTACTAGGACACTAATGCAGACACAGGTAGAAGAACTGTTATTTTGCATTGGAGTTTGTATTTTTATTAATTATAAATGTAGCATCATCATTATGTCCAGCCAGGATGCTTCTATATAATAAATATATTGCATCGCGGACTGAGGACTTTGAATAAATGTTTGTTTATTAAGGAATAATGGCTGATGACTTCTGCTGCAGAACCAGTTTTTCATAGTAGAGGTTATTCAAGCCTTATCAGAGTCATTGTTTTTAAAACCAAAATTGTCTTTTGGTGTAGGAAAGAATTAGTTCAATACCAGTTTTATACTAATCTAGAAAACCAGTCTACCTTAATGCCACAGAGAAATGCAAATTTATCAAACAACGAAACCACAATAACCTGAAAACATTCAGAAGTAAAAAAAAATTAAAAAAAAAAAAACAAGAAAAAAAAATAAAACAGTGTTATTCTTTGTAAATATCAAATGTGGGACTTCATGTTAACAACAGACTGGTTAGTGACTCGAGTACTTATTTACAGTCCATACCTTGCTTCATACAATTGCTTGGTCTGTGTAAGTCAATACACTGTATTCTGTATTCAGTTCCCCAAGGTAGAATAGTCCATGTATTTGTCCTATACTCTACAGGCTTTAATTCACAAGTGAAATTGCACTTGGGCTAGACTCGCTGTTACTCGTATTACACCATCCATTTACTACACATTTTTTTGCACTATCTGTGCTTTATCATGCTAGTATGCTAGTACTATGCTTTACTACATTTTATTTTACTGCCGTATTGTGTTTGTGCTTTAGGGGTACTGTAGTATTTAACGGAAACAAAATGTAAATCGTTGATTTGTAAATGACTAGAATACCTTGAGTTGTCACCCACAAACATTCCTAGTGTATTTCAGAAGTGGACTATACATGTATTACCATAGTGAAGTTTTACTATGAATGGATGATTCACTTCAGCCAAAATATCCCGCTCCATTTTAGACCTCACGCGGTCCCGAACTGAAAGACACAGAAAGTATAAATTAGTGTGGTAGCAAGTGGGTTATAGCACTTTGTACAGCAGTTATAATATGATTGTGTATCCTTATCCTCATTCTAAAACTTAAGAATGTTTGTAACAAATCAATGTGTCTGCGTTTTTTTAATATAAATCACATATGCTTCATTTTTTTTTTACTGTTTCATTATTTATTTATTTTTTGTAATTATTGTGAGTGATTCTTTTTGTAGTACTTGAGTAATTGCAATACAAAACAAATTTCAAACCTCATAAATAAAGGTAAGATGACAGTGAAAAACAAAACTGCACAAAATGAAATTGGAAGCTGCTTTTTACTTATACCAACCTGCATTGTGATGCACAGGCACAGTTATATATGCATTAAGCAATTTTATTTCACCACTTTGTTCTCCACAAAACAGCTGCACTGTAACATAGAGTTATGCTTATGTAATTACCATGGGAACATTGTAACAGAGCAAAAGTCTGTGCCCCTGGCATTCACTTAAATATCTAAATATAGTGCATCCACATTAGTAGCAACAGTATTGTCACAAAGGTTATTGATTTTGCAGAAAGGCCATTTTTGCTGAAATGTCTTCTCTTACTATGATGTATAGCTGTAACCATGGTAACACCTGCAGTGTGGGAATCGAAGTTACAATACCGTTTTTGGGGCCTGTATTATGGTCTTAATCCTTCCTGGTTTTACATTTTTGACAGGCTTTAAGTTGTTGGGTGAGCTAACTTCCTCATGATCCACAACAATTTAAGCGTGTCTAGGGATCTTCACCTTGTATATTTTTTTGATGATATGACAATAATCTACAGTGGCTGCAGCTATTGACTATCTAGGACTCAAATGTGCAGTTTTGACAGAAATATAAAATTGCGAATATGTATTTTCAACATGGCATCTGGTCCTACACTAGGTAAAAGAAAGTCCTCAAGTGATGTCAGTCCAAGTGATGTCAGTCACTTGGTGAAGCAGTTGATGGGGTGAGTGCAAGACTATCAGAAAGCAAACCCTCTATCAGAATTGTATTAGTGTAGTTCAAGGTATCATGTTTTAAAGTGACAGCACATGGTCGCTAAAAAACCTGCTGTAGTTTCCTGTCAAACTGGACTGACATTTAAAATTTGAATTTTAAAATGGATTCTTCAACTTGTTTGAATGAAAACAATGACAAGGCTAAATTTCAACAAAATATATCCAAGTGAACAAAATATCAACAACAATAGCTTTGGCGATGCAATGCTACACACTTGGCTGAAATGTGGACATCAGGTAAACAAGTCTTTGTCAAGTAATGCAGTCTGTCACACACAAACTGTACTGGGTTAAATATTAAATTGTATTATTACTTGAGTTGTGCAAAGTTTTTAACCTGTTCAAAAAAAGATCTATAAATTGAATCCAACAATATCTACCAATTGATCATTTGCACTTAAATAATGCACATTTGAACATTCTAACATAACAAACGCTAAGGAGAACTACAATAAAATAATAAAACCTTTGCTATTTTTTTAAATATAAATTATCGCATGCATGTGAATACTGATACTTGTGTACTTCTAATCTGTCAAGAAGATGAGTAGAAAGACACGAAAGATAAAAACATAATTGATTAGGGTGGGAAACAAAAAAAGAAGGTGAAGTTGAGTTTAAGCTGCAGAGAAAAAAAAAATTAAAAGCATTGCACATTATTATATTGAATTTTTGTAACACCGTTTTACAATAGCAGCAAGATAAAAAGAAAGACTAAAAAACGTAAACTTAAATACTATCTAAAACTTCCATTCGGGATTTATACCTATACGTGAAAGGCAAATTGTTATTTCTGTTTGAAAAGAAACTATCCCAAAGGAAAGCTGCATGTTCTTTGTTATGTTCTTTAATAGACAGCAAGTCCTTCATTTTCTTATGCAGCACAGCAGTAAAAATAAAGAACAGAAGCAACAGCTGCAGCTTAAAGCCAATCACAGGGATGAAAATAAGACTTATATTGCGTAGCAGTTTCACCCATTCCAGGTTTTAATGCAAGCTTGCATTAGCCACAGTGTACAGGTAACAAGCTCAGGCGAGTCTTATTAAACTCATAGTAAAACCAAGATTTAATCAAACTGCTATGCAATGGGGGTCTTATTTCCATCCCTGCAATCACACATACCTTTTAGCTATAGGACCAGCATGGATACTGTACCTCTGGTCACCATATAACTGTCCATGTCGAATCTCTGTTGAGGCAACAGAAATTACAGCCTTGGCTAAAAAACAAGCATGAAATGTTCCAGGCTAATGACAGGTCTTTGCTAACTGCACGTCAAATTGGTTGACTCATTTGACTTTAATGAGAGAGTGAAAAAGGTTTCTTTGTAAAGGTGACTAAAGTGCGAAACAATGCCTGATTCTAAAAAGACAAGCATCCAAACAACTTCATAAGTTAACAGCTTATAATGCTGAAATCATCCATTTAAATTGTAAGTTCGACTTAAAATGGAATTGACCTTTCAGTGTTGCTTTCTTCAGTGCTTTCATGGCATAGAGTTGCCCGGCATCAGTTCCTTTAATTTTTCTCACCAAGAACACCTACAAAAGAGAAAAATAAACAGCATTTTTATGATTCTGTGGCAGCAGGATGCAATCTGTGGATGTATGCTGACTAGTTTATTTTTCAACTAACTCGAATTCTATACCCTGCCTGCTACCTACAGTGTGATGGTCCCTCTCATGCTTCAAGGGGAAATTGGGTTACAACTTGACAAACTCAGAATTACCAGTAGTTTAAACCTTCCTTGATTTTTACTACATATAAATAGCATTACACTGTATACTGTTGTGTTATTTGTGTACCATTTCAAATGACTGGGTAATAATCAGAACTGAACTGACAACGTACATGTATGTAAACATAACAATGTTAAATTAAAGTACACAGAGGTAAAACGATAATTACTTTAAATCGCACATGATATGACTCCTAGCAGCATGGTGTAGTTTGAAACAGTGTGAGCCGCCCGGTTATTTTGAGATCCCAAAATTAGATCCGGTAAAATAAATCAAACATTTTAAAAAGCATGAATACGAGACAGTTTGGAATTCAGGTGTATGTTTCTGAATCGTCTTGCTGTCTGTGCAGTGGAGTCAGTTTTGTTTAACCCACTGCATATGTACAAAGCAATGAGATCACACATATAATAATAAAAGTAAAACCAGTTTGGAAAAAAAAAAAATGTTTACTGTTTCATTTCACCCTGTACTTCTGTTTTTTTTTTTTTTTTTTTTTTTTAACTAGTGTTTCATTCTTAAATGTATATTGTGGTTGTAAAATAATGTACCAGCTTTAGGGTTATGTAACAATAAATAACAAGATACTGGCTTACCTTTCCATAAGAACCTTGGCCTAATACTTTGAGAAGCTCAAATTGCGAGGGGTCTGCTTTTTCAAAGCCTTCTTTGACATGGTGGCTAATATCTATTTCTTTCACAATATCTTCATCCTGTAACAAACACATAAACAAGCACTGTTAAATGATTTCTTAAATAAAGTGCTCAACCTTTATAATGCTATAGTGGGGAGCCATAGTTATAAGACCATGCTGTTTGTGTTCCACCTTATAACGAGTACAAAAGGGCTGCTGTAATGGTATTATGGAGCAAATGGGAGCCACTACCCTATAGTGCTATAACCGATTCTGCACTATAATGGGAGCACGGTATAACAGGTGAGCACTGTATTTTGTTTGGCATGTTGCCAGAAAAGTTTATAGTTATTGTTTTGTGTAAAACAAGAATCATGTTCTGATATTTTTGAGCCTTGACCCTTTGTTTCTTTGTCCTAATCCTTTAATGGCGCCCTCAGGTAAATGTGAGATGTGTTTTCAAAGTTGTGATTCTCACTGGCCTAAATCTCACCACCTTTCCTTCATTAGTCCTAAAGACAACTATACACACGGTAGCATTATTCCTCCTCAAGGAAGGGCTTGGGTCAATACTTTCAATTGAATCACGTTTAATTGGTTTATAAACTTGGTAATGTACTGTATTCAATCAGAGAAATATGTTGATGAGAAATCTATATATGTTATTATATGTTACATAATGGAAAACAAATTGGTGAATTTTTGTTTACACTAATCTTCTGTCATACTGCTCATATGGGTAGTTTTTCATGCCAGAGAAATGGAAATAAAATATGTATAAGGTCAGGTTTAAACTCTAGATAGAGGATTGATGCACAACAGTATGTCAACTTCAATTAATACTGGAGTGCTACTCTTAACGAAAACTAGAAGTAGCATTGTGTTGTTTTCTACATGTACAACTTCAAATGATCTATTTAAATGACATATGCTCAGGTGTAACTACGCTAGGTGGAACACAGGGGTTAGACCTACACACTGGGAGCCAGGGGAAACTGGTTGATGTCTCAGCTCTCCCAGTCATTCTTAAAGGTGAGTCGCTCTCTTGTGATTGTTTAATGTTTGATTGATACAGTGTCCCTGGTAAAACCCTAAATGGAGCTGACATTCTATACTCACAAAAAGTTGTGAACAGTAATACAACAAGAATGTGCACGGTCAACTTTTGCAAGACGAACACAGAGAAGTAATATTCATCATAACTATAACAGTAAAACAATTCACTTTTGTTAATTGAAGGGAGTTATGGATACCAAACGGGATGGGGCCCCTACCCCACCCCCCCACCCACCCCCCCAAGTCAGAGAACTGTACTTATTACAGGGCAAATTTGATACAACCTGAGTTGTGAAGAAATGCACTTGGTTAGTTCCAAATGCCCCATCGTCCAAGGTTATAGTCTGAATCCAGCATCATAGTAAGATGAAGATCACAAATGGAAGCTGGATGTCACATCTCAGCTGTTTAACAATCTGTTTATTAAACTAAGCAACACTGTAAGAGACAATTGACAGCTGAATCAAACATCTAAAGGTCTCAGTTTGCTGAGACGCTTCAAAGTCCTTTAAAAGATACATTTAATTGTCATGTTCACAGCAGTTCCACTGCAATTCAAAAAAACAGCAAGCTTGTCCTCTTCTTTTCTGAATCAAATGCTCCCAGTATGTTCTGCCTAACAGATCCAAGTACACTTCTTCATGTCGATGCAATAGAGTTTTGCCAGCGTCCTTTTAAAAAGTTTCTACAGTATAGCTCTATGAGGTGTAAGTTCTAATAATGTGTTTTTCTTTTCTGAATAGCAAGGCTCAGTATCTGGAATCTCATGTTGTGCACAAGGCACACCTTTAAATTCAAAACAGTCAGATAATGTAAAAATCTGCAAAAGTAGGTCTTATAGTTTGTACTTCGAATAGCAACTGATTTTCATCTCTGAAGATCCTCTTTGGCAACCTGTTTTCAATTAACTACAGACAAAAGCTAATAAAACATGACAGATGGTTTTAATTAGTTATGCTGGGAAACACTGGCTTTATTTAATTAACACCGTTGGATTTCATTACAGTATTACCTGAGGTAGAAAACCTATGTGACAGTTCTATGACCACAGATATGAAAATGCAGCTGAAGCATGCAAATGTATAATTGCCCAAAACAGAAATACAAGAATCAATCAAAAGTGATCAGTCAAAAATGCAGGTGCCAACCAACTAAAATAGCCAGAAACATTTTTTTTTTTATGCATTATACCAAACAAAATTAGGTTCTAATGCAAAATTGCTGAAGTAAATAAGCTTCCTTGTCTAGAAGACAAAAGTTTTAAACAAAAGGTATTCCAGTGTCTTAAAAAATTGCTTTTGTTGAAACGTAAGTCGACTAAACTAAGAAGCTGAGAAGATAAAAGGGCATATCATTTATATTTAACTGCTATAATTTACTCTCACATTTTTATTTTTGTGATGAGGTTTTAATCCTTGACTTCACAAATCTCCATCGAATGTACATCATTAACACTCAAACATACACTTAAAGATCATCAACTCTTCGGTGAAAATATGAATCGTAATGCTCGAGTTACCGAAATGCAAACCTAGGTTCTGCAATGTGTGTATCTAAGTGCTGACTTCAGTACCCCTGACATGAAGCATGTCTAATGTGATGATTCCTGGATGATATTACTGCCAATATGTGGATCAGGTGCAGCAAGTCAACCATAAGAAGTCAAGTTAGCGTGTGTGAAGAATCCTAAATACAGTACGATTGCCAGCACTGTGGGTCAAATTATCACAAAAAAACTTAACTGTATTACAGACAAATATTGGACTCTTCTTTTTTTTTTTTTTTGAGAATCTTTACGGACTATAGAAATCAGTATAATTAGCATATCTACAACAAGCTACATGTGTAAAGATACATGGCTCACATTAACAACATTAGCTGATTGTTGTAGCATGTGATGGACCAAATCAGTGTGGAAATTGAAAATGAAAAACGATTAATCTAAGGGTACATTTTGAACTCACAGGACATACAACTCCAATATCTTTACATCCTGCAGCTGAACTTATTTTTTTATGAAATGTATTTCTACAGCACCTTTTCTTTACACTTAGCATCAATGAAACTGGTTTATCTGTCTACATGCAATGTTATGCAAACACATTAACTATACTGCTAGTTGTACGTTATCAAACTATTCTAGAAATAGCACGTGCATATTTAATTGGTTAATTTTGCTATGAAGATGGCATTTCAAATATTTGAGTTCCCTACAACTATATTTTTTGTCAGCACAAGATAACTAATAAATGCAAGTACAGAAGTATTGCAAAAACATTGACTTTCTGTAAGTGAACAAAAGTATGTCATTGAAGGTTTGTCTGCATTTTACAAATGGAGACATATTACTTATTACAAAATCTCTGCAAAAAATGATATAACGGTAGTGCTTGAATGAATAATCATGTAATTACATTGTAATAACTGGGTAAATACCAATGATTTATGGTCTCTACTTTGTAATTACTTTGCCTTATGAACAACATTTTGTTGCCTAATATATTTATATGGTCACACCATGTAATTATCAACCAGTAGTTATTTAAGAACAGATAGTTATCCAGTTATTACTGTGTTATTACATGATCAAGTATGCCACGTAATCAAAAGAGCTACCCCTATAACCCTATTGTAAAATTAATATTGTAACTATAAAATCTAAAATACCTGCCTTCCTCATTTCTCCCACGTTATTGATGACATTGATTCAATATCTTATTAACTGGATGGCACACAAGGAGGTTAAATGACTTGCTTAGAGTCACTCAGTGAGTCAGTCAATGATAAAGATGGGATTTGAACTGGTGACCTTCTGATTACAAGCCCTGGACTTTAACCACTGGACCACACTGCCTACTTTCTGTGTTTGTTTTACTCTATAGGTATCCGTATTCACATTTTTTTTTGTAATTGCTCATTTTAAATCATTGTCATCCATTAATTATACTTACTATGTGCTCATACAGGACACGGATAAGCAAACATTTTTTATATAAGTTAACTGTTCTTAGTCAGACCTGCTCTTACATGTGATTATTTACTGTATTCTCTTTTTTGTTCTTATTTGAATGTGATCTTTTGCTACTGATTTGATTGTACTTTGCAACTGCTCTTATCTGTAATGTAATACTCTGAAATGTGATACTTTACAATGTAATATTTTGTAATGTGACACTTTGCACTATATTTTGTAACAATTGTAAGTTACCCTAGATAAAAGCGTCTGCTAGTAAATAAATAATAATGTAATGATTAATTATTCAGAATAACTCAAAACATATACTAGTATGTAGCTCAGAAGCTCTTGGAATTCTGTCTTACATATAAAAGTCTTTCCTATAGTATTTATCCACATCTATCTGAATTCTATCTGTGTTCCGACATGTGCGTTAGTATTATGTAACAATTCCTAAGAGCCTGTATCAGGATGTAAAGAGGCTGCAGTCACTCAGAGCCAGTGTTTGAGTGCACTATTGTCTGTACTTGTCAAAAGAATAGGGTGTACCCTTTATTAATATACTGTCAATACCAAGCTGAACACCTAATCAACAGAAAAGAAAATCATTTCAGAATATCAGTTGAATTTGTCCAGTGCCTAGATGTTATTGAATTGAAAACTGCACACATCACACTGCTGTGGTAGGAACATAGAAACCCCCAACTCATGCTGCTCACAGGTTAAATCCTTCTTGTAGTCATGGATCTTTATAAACTGCACTGGCTTAAAAAAAAAGTAAATGACTTGTTAACTGTAATCTATCTAATGTTTAAATCAGAGAATTCACATAAAACTCAATCAGTTGAAGTATTTTTATTTATTTATTTTCAATTAAATGCAATGCCCATGATGTTCTTAAGAGAACCAGTGAATCCACTGTCCATGTATTCTTTGATCTAGGTCACCAGCTTCTGTTTAAGATAAAGTATATACCTTCCAAGTATACACATGGATTAGAGAATCAATTTCAAATACCCACTGATTAATACCTGCTTATAGGGTTAATGATCGAATGCTCGCACTCACGATGAGTCATTTTAGTTTTAGTATTGTATTCTAAATATTAACAAATGTGTCTGTGTCACTCATTCAGACTAGTCTTCCCCACGTTAATAATAGTGTAGAGACAAAAGTAATCTCACGTTTAGATAGAGCTCACAGAGGGGTTAGACTTTTTGTTTGTTTTTGACGAGCTAGTGTTTGTATTCTTAAAAGGGTGAGAGGCTCATTGTTTCTGTTTTGTCAAATAAGTGCGCTGGTCCAATATTTGTCTGTAATACAATGCAGTTTGTCCCACAGTAATTTGACCCACAGTGCTGGCAACCATACTGTATTTAGGATTCTTCACACACAAACTAACTTGTGTCTCATAGGGTTGACTTCTCATTGTTGATTTGCTGTACCTGATCCTGGTGTTAAAGAGACTCCAACAGTGATATACAGCAGGGTCCTACCACATTGATCACGAGGGGCACTATATCACAGACATACAGAGAAAAAAACTAATGACAACGTAAAAATGACTAAAATATGATATACAACTGAAATATAAAAGCAATAAGGCCACACCAGGCATTACCATACAAAACCAAGTCTCTCATATTGTTTAATTATGTATCCAAGGAAATACCGGTATAATTCTTTCACTACACACAATACTCTTGAATTACTGTGACTATTTTTTGCTCAGCTGCAGGCTCATCATAATCCCAGATTTCTCTATAGGTATGTTTGTACTTAACTCATTTACCCTAAAGTGGATGCATTTGCCTTCAAAAAGCCATATCAATGTCAGGTTTTACATGGGAATTCAGCTAGGATCAAATAAACTATTCAATCAACTCCTATAAAGCACAAGATAGCGATGGCCATGGTTCCATGGTCTTTTCAATGCATTTTTTTTTTCTTGCTATTCACTAAGAACCAATGTTATAGTGAATTACAACAAGCCAATGATGACTTTGCCATTCTAGTTTTTTTTTTTTTTTTAATAATCAGTTTCCATGCATCCCTGGAACAACAGCATATATGGTTTGTCTGTCCTCACATTTAAAGTGATGCGGCAAGAAATAAAACCACTGTGGAGTATGACACAAGGTGTATTCACATTGCAGGTACCATGACATGATGTCTAGCATACCAATAACATGACATTAGGTGCTTAGGAAAGGTGGTGTCCTTTTTTTATTCTATTTTTGAAATGAGCTAACCGACATTCAACTGCTTCTCCTTATTCACCAACTTGCTGATCCCACACACATTACAATGAGCTGATTTTAATCGTACAGAAGGGATAACAGTAATTGACCCCATAGTTGGTGAAGTTTGACAAATAACTTGTACTGTAGGTATGTGCATAATTGATGTTTCAAGTGTTCTTGACATAACAGTTTTTGGATTTTTCTGAAAGCATCACTGATTGTAGTTGTAGGATCGGACAGGTTTGCTGCAGTTACAGAGCTTTGATCAAATGCGTTTCAAATGCGATGACAAGCCTAATGCTTAGCTGCTCCAGAAAAAATGATCTTTTTATATTTGGTTTTGAATAAAACTATGATTGTTGAAAGACACATTTTTAATAGGACAGTGTTCTTACCAAAAAAATAAATAAAAAAATCAGAATGGAATTAAGGAAAAGTTAAAAAAAAAAAAAAAAAAAAAAAAAAAAAATTGTTTTCTTCAGGTCTTCTCTACTCTTCCAAATGTCTGCTCTAGTGCACTGGGGTTTGAGATGTGTCCTCTAAATCACTGCAGGAAGATCAATTTAAAAAAAAAAAAAACTAAACAAGTGCTTTGGCGTTTCTTTTGCATTCCATATCATGGATCGTGATTGCTGTGTTTCCTGTTTGACAATGTGGTCTATTATCCTTACACTATCGGTGCACTTTTGAAAAGAGCTTTGAAACAGATCTTAAAGGTGTAAAAAGTTGTCAGGGTGTCTACAATGAAAAATCACAGGTATATTATTTAAACAGTTGTAGCAATACATGGGGATGTATAACACTCTATATTTATGGAACGCCTGCTTTTTTGTTTCTTAATTTCTTCATTGTATTCAAGGATGGAAGGCTGCCCTTGATACTGGACTGTGACCCTGCACAAGATAATTACATTTTCAACTGGTTCACTCAGTTGTTTCCGACAAAATTCAACAGAAACTTTCAACTTGTTATTTGGTTTCAGTCAAGAATAACATTTGAAGCCGGAATATGTAGTAACCATGGTATCGGCCTTCACCTACTGAATCACCACATTCTCTCATAAAGAGTGAGCAATGCAATCTGCCCACACTGGTTCAACAACAGTGTTAACTAAGCCCGCTGACCTGATTTATTGAATTTAATGAATTTCATATTCATTTAATGTTATGTCTGAAAATGAGATAACCTCCTTCCAATTAAAACATGTATCAAGCTAGAATTTACATTGCCATCCATATAATTATAAATTATGAACAGACACATTTTCTTCAGGATTTGGTTAGGATTGTTTAGATGCCAATTAAATTGGATTTGAATCTTATAACTGAGATACTCAGAAAAAAAAGTACTTTTTGGATGAAAGCAAAACTGCTCTGTACTGACAAGTGCATTCTTGTGTGTTCTATACCATTGTTGAAAATTAAGAATAAAAACTAAACACAGTGACATGAGGAGAACAATAATAGTGTAGCATTAAAATAACACTAATTGATCACAACTGAGCTTTTAAATTTTACTTGAGTACAGTCCATTTGTTTTACTTGGATTGAACAAAAAAAACGTGTGCTCTGATAAATAAATATCTTCATGTTTTTGGACAGATGGTTTACGTGTCACTGTACTGTATGAATTGCAAATCACATCAGTGCAGAATTTCTTCAGAGAGTTTAATTAGAGTGAAGGAAAGTGGAAACTGCAATAATTGACTTCAGTGTATATTTGCAGCATCCAAATATGAGTCATACCTGCTACAGGTAAAGTGTCACACAGGGATCAATTAAACAGTCAACTTCATTACTGCTTGAAGGGGACTCTTAATTGATGAGCAAAGAAACGTTTACAGTCTCTTATTAACATAAAAGTTTAAAAGGATGTGTGATGGTTTTAAATGCTAGCGGTAAAGCTTTTACTAGAATTGCCCATTACAATAGGTGAAACTTCTTGGCTTAGTGTTTATTAGTGTTAGTTCAGTCATCTTCTTTTCACTTTGAAACACAGATAAATCAACTTAGTTTACCTTTTCAGAATGTATGATATACAGAATGAAGACAGGTGGTTCTAGAAGGGTTAAACTGCACCTATTTTGCACACTGCCTTCTCATGGAATGCTGAAAACTGCTTCAACCAATCAGAGTGCAGCATATTAGGTCATAACTTGAAGTAAACAAAAAAAAAAAAAAAAAAAAAACACTGCTTTCTTAGGACCACATCTTTGATTTAAAATATGTATTCTACTGTGATACAGAAGACTTTTCTGACAAACTTCAGTAGACTGATGAACTACTGAACTGCTGGAAAATTACTTCACATTAAAATCGGCAGCTAGCAGAAAACAAACTCCGCTGCCAACTTTGTGAGAATGAATCAGCATTCCATATACTGTGGAATGCCGTCTAATACAAGCTGTTCCTATGAAGTGCCTCTATTCAAAGGGGTGTGCTGTATAACAAAACAGATAATGTACATAATGCATCACAATTGCTCTAGTAATAAAAAGATGAGAACAACAAGGTGCACAACATTAACATAGTATGTTAGTCCTACTGGCGTTTTCATGAGACCATACAGAGGGAGATTAACACCAGTCACCTAATACACAGTGCCGCAGATGTTAATCCTTTACACCTACACATTTGAATGTACCATGGATCAATGTTACCACTGAATGTTAATGAAAGGTCAGGTTGTAGATAGTTAGGGGCTCGACAAATACAATTTAGCAGAACTATACATTGGGGTTCATGCTTAGAGACCAAGTAATTTCATATACCATTCATTTCCTGTTTGCAGATGAAAAACAAGCTGCAGCAGAAAGTTAGCCACATGATCCTAGATCTTTTAAACTCAAAAAGCAACACACGCTTCACTCTCTTCATACTCCATTTCAATCCATTAATTTACAATGAGCATATGTCACTTACTTATCCTGTAACCTTATCCCCTCTAAGAAGAAAGCATCTGGAAAGTCAGTAACTTGCACAATAGAAATCAATGATAAAAGCCCAAAGTGTCATGGAAAAATGGAGCGACATTAATATGTACTGGTTTAGTATGTGATCACAGTTAGACAAAGAAGGTAAATCCCATATATTGCTGAGTACCTATTGTGATAGGCCAGTGTAAGGCACCACTGTCAATGGTGTCAAAGGTCCTATCTAGGTACTATCTTCATATTTAAATAATTAATACTATTTCCAATGGCTATGGTGTAGATCCACCTTCAAATGTAATGTTTTCCAGAGAACGTGTTGCATTGTGACATTTGCAATCTTTCACACACATGTAATAAGCTATTTTGTTAAAGAAATGGTTATAAAAAAACCCCAAAAACCAAAAAACAAAAACATTTTAGTGAAAGTAAAAGTTAACACTGTCAAACTGTGTTTACACAAAGGCTTTCCCTATCTTGCTCAATGTAGATGAATTTCCAATTCTGACAAGACAAGCTTAACACAGCAAACAATTGCATTCTTTAGACAAAAGCAATTTCATAAGTAAACTCACACTTCAATACCAGTTGCAGTGTCATGCTGTCCCTATAGGTAACTGTCTGTTAACAGCAAATAGTGATAATGTCATCCTTACAGGGGTTTAATGTGTGCACACATGAACGGGTGAGGGTGGGCCGAAAAAAGATTAAAACTAGACCAATGACGAGGGGTAGTTGCTTGAAAAGAAGTCCAGTACCTCTTTGAAGCAGCCATACAGGTGATATGTGAAATCTGTTTGCTGACAGTGTTTAAAATGTTTATACAGTACTGCGCTGATATTTTAAAAGTAAACAGATGGTGATGTATTTCATAAAAGGCATAATTTTAAAATTAGACAAGTATTTATTTTCAGGAGTGCTACCTGTTTCTCGTCTCTTTCTGCTATCAAACTAGGTCCAGTTGGCACATGACAAATTAATTCAGCGTTATACAATGTGTAACAGAATTTTTTATTTTATTACAAATAATTAAATCATTGTGACAAAGTGCCCGCCCCTGTGTACAATATCTGTTATGTTGCGTGTGGTTTGTTAAATGTTGGTGTATAGTCATTGGTACGCTGGATATAAACGGGTCTGTGTAACACAAGTGTTTAAAATGTATATTTGTATTTAGGCACGGGTTTGTACATCACTTCACGTACATTTAAAGTAGTTAATATGTGAGCACGAGGTTGCACATAATTAATTCACGTGCTGGGATTCAAGTGAATAATTAATTAGTAATTGAATCCCAGAACAACAGTATATATAGATGCACGTTTTACTCACTCGCGGTTGGGTGTTCGGTGAGTGGAGAACGGGAGAGAGAGTAGGAGTATTAGAAGTAAATATCAATTGCTATTGCGTGCTGCTGGGACCAGCATGATACTTGTTTATTTATCTGCTCACTGTGTTTGTCTGTATAGTCCGTTTTGTTTGTCTTTTTGTTTTGGCGTAGAGTGCTGTGTCCTGTTTTCTGTTTGTTTAAACCCTTTTATTTTATAATAAACCAGCGCAAGCAAGCGCCATCATCATTTCACATCATCTGTCTTTGTGTTCATTCCTTCCCACTTCGGCCATCTTTGTGACACTCATGTACCACCAAAATACCACATTAACTACTTTATGCAATATCAATTTATTTAGCTCTTGAAATGTGAACCCAGTACGGCATTTATTAATGTACAGTAAACACCTCCAGGTGCAAGAAGGTTAAACATGTGTAGTGGTAGGAAACCACGCCTGTTTGAAAATTCTAATTTTGAGGATATTTGCTTTTAATGACTGCTAAACAAATAGCATGATTTGAAATGGATGTCGCTTTCCAGGTTTAGAATACAGTCACTTATAGCCACATAATAATTCAGCACACAGAGATAACTGTAATTTTAAAATAACTGCCAATTACTATCATAACTGACATCTTCACTTAGTACCTAGCTAGTAATGTGGTCAGTCCGATAAGCTGTCTAACCTAAATGACACAAAAAGTCAGCAAATTGATAGCGCTCACAGTGTGAATAAAGTTCACCTGCTGTCTATATATAGTTTGAAATAACACACACTCAGTTAAGCCCTGCTGAGAAACAGTCCATATGTAGTGTGACAAACTACTGGTATTCTGGAAAAGACAAATAACACTATCTTGAACCAAGCAGTCACCTGCTCTTATCAGCCAGTAATTACAAGAACAGATTTTCTTTCTTCAATACAAAATGAATGACAGAGGGACCTGTACACTGTAACTGGCACCAACAAAGTTCCATTACTGTGCTCATTTTAACTTGTATTGCTGCATATATCATAAGCACCTTTAATGTATTAGCATCAACTTTTCTTTTTTTTTATGTATTAAGATAGTTTCCAAGTGGTTTCAGAATCATGTTATCCATTTGTGTGAAAAACTATTGCGGGAGAAGCTAACAGTAGAGGCAGATAGTGCATGCTTGAGATGTATTCTTTTTTTACGCTGTTTTCCTTTTTTAAAATAAATTGGATGAATGAAATAAATAAAAATACACACAACCTTAATCAGATATTTCTCTTTAGCTGGAATGAGTTTGTATAATTAATTTAAAAGGTTGAAAAAATATAAGCATGGTGGTTTCAAACCTCAGAAGACATGAATCAAACATGCCTAAGCGTATGGAACTCAAATAGCAATGTACCTAAATCAGCCTTATGATCAGGCAGCCAAGGCAAAAATACTTGGTTCAAATGAACAGTCACTTTTTCACAGTCACATACTCCTCCTGTAATTAATACTAAATTCCCTGAAGTCTCCAGTGACAATGAAGTGGATATTGTATGAATATTTAATCAAGAAGCACAGTGTGTATGTTAATATTTTATACACATATATTAAAAAAAAACCTAGCAGATTTGTTTAATTATCTTAACCTACCACACAATGTACTGTGTTGCCAGCTGTCAAAGCACATAAATATGTAACTACTTAACTTTTTGTGAATAAAACTAACAACATAAACAAAACTTTCCGTTTTAATATATGGGAAGCCCAAATAGCACCAACAAAATATGCACTGTGTTCTTCTGTGATAAGACAGGATGCTAAATTCAGAGATTGAAAAAGTGTATCAAAGTGCTTTGGGTAAAAAATAAATTACCTCTGGCAAACATCACTTCCAACAGCAATGTATCATTGGCTCAATCTCTGCTGATAGCATAGGCAAGGCAAAGGAAAAGAACTTCCAGGTAAGCAAGATACAATTAACAGAAAGTGACTAAACTATCTGGCTTTAAATTACTTCATCAAGGCAATCAGTAAAAATAGCAAGAAGCAACTATGCATCCAGGGAAAAAAAATTACAGACCTCTAATTTACTTAGACTGGAGCTCTTCGAGCAGGACTTCTTGCGCAGATAGACTGAGAAGAACCTCCTCACTGTAAATTTCCTCATGTTCATGTCCATTGTCTTTTTTCTTATGGTCACAAGCCTTTGTTCATTATAAAATGAAATAAAAAATCTGTTTTATTGCATCCCTGTCACCAACTGGTAATCCACAACACAGATAATTGAGAAATTAAATCGACTGAGCAAGTCATTAATACTGGCAAAATTAAACAAAGCTGCTGCTAACTGGAGATGCCATCAAAGCTAACAGAAGTGTTGCTGCTGTCCTCAGCACCTACCACTCTCTTTCTGTCTCTCTCTCTCTCTCTCTCTCTCTCTCTCTTTCTCTCTCTCTCTCTCTCTCTCTCTCTCTCTCTCTGTTTCTCTCTCTCCCTCTCTCTTTGTTTCTCTCTCTCTCTTTCTGTTTCTCTCTCTCTCTTTCTGTCTCTCTCTCTCTCTTTCTGTTTCTCTCTCTCTCTCTCTTTGTTTCTCTCTCTCTCTCTTTGTTTCTCTCTCTCTCTCTTTGTTTCTCTCTCTCTCTCTTTCTGTTTCTCTCTCTCTCTGTTTTTAGTTGATACAATGCAATGCTGTAATCTAAACTGCCTCCTCGCTCCCTCCCTTTGCCTGAGGTTCTGCTATAACCAATCAGACCTAAGCAGATGAAAGCTCCCACCTCTCAGCCAGCAGCACTTTTGACAAGCCTACATGTATTATAGATGTCTCTCTACTTCTTGCACCTTGCCAGGGTTTTGCATCAGGGGACCTGTAGGACACAAATGTGTCCCCATACGCACTGCTACTGTATCTCAGCAGCAGGGAGCTTTAATTAGGCTGACTTGTCAAGGCTGAGAGTAAAAAAAAGCTTCTTAAGACACAGGGGTTCTTGGGAGACATACAACTATGAGCATCTGCTGCTGCTGGGTTCAAATTGATTTATAAATATTTCAAAACTAATGAGACTAAGGGAAAGAGGAGGGGTAAAGAGAATCCCCAGCACAGGAGCTCATTCGACTCAGAATGCCGTTTACAATCAACGCATTCATTTGTTGAAGATTCGAGAAGTATTTTGTACAGGGAATGGAAACTCTAGAAACTGGACCCTTGTAGATGAACTGAAGTGAAAAATAAGGAAATCTGCTTTCCATCTTATCATTTTCTGCAGTTCAACCTAGTATATAAAATGCAGCACTACTGCTACAGCTTGCTTGAATTGCAGTTTAGCCCAAAACTTTTTTTATGGGTAATATAGATAAATACATACACCTGATACCTAATTAATTTGTTATCTCTTTCAACTACTCTTGCTGGGTGCAGTCAGAATGTGAGCAGTTTTCCAGCTGCAATTTGCCCATTAATTCCCACTTCAATGTCGACACTGACACATGGCTCTGTGATGCAGAGCTTATTCTGGGTTCATTCTATAAGAGAGACAAACGCTTTGCCCTCTTGTCAGTCCAAGGGCAGCTGGACCCTAAGATTTATAATTAGAACGCAGAGGTTTTCTGTAAACTCAGATCCCAGCATAACTGATTAAGGCAATGTATACAATTCGACCTTCTGAAGCAGATGACATTAACTGTTATTCTTTAACAACACATAGGAAAATAATTATTTACAATAGGAAACTGCAAGGCAAGGAAACAAATACCTTTGCTCTACAGGATTGCACTAAACACAAATAATACAACAAGATGAATGTTAACCCCAAGCATGTCATCAGGATATAGCTGAGCTTGTCCTTGTATTTTTACACCTACTACACAATAAGTACAGATATTTTTCAAAATAAGCATGGTCTAAATTCCAATGAGGGGCACTGACTGATTGATAATGAATACATTTCATATAGAATAAAAAGCTGGAACTCATACAGGGCAAGGTATATTAATTGGATACACACCCTCTGCCAGCATGGCCCAAACTCACCCTTTCATCTAAACCTTATCAGACTATTAATGTGCCATAGTCTGGTGAGTGGCCACAGAAGGAGTTCACCAGCCAACACTATACTGGAATTACTACAGTTTAAATAGGTCTAGTGACATTGTGACCACATAAGTTTTATTATAATTATTATTATTTATTTATTAGTATCAAAGTGTATACAAAATATCACAGACAAGAGCAGTTACAAGTAAGACCAAATTCAAAATGAGAGAAAATAAAAAATACAGTAAATACGTTTGAGAGCGATTACAACTAAGAGCAGTTAAACTTAAAAATCCCTTTGCAGACTAGGAGATTCTTTGGGCTAGTCAGAGTAATTCACTAAGGTTTGTTGCAGAATATCACTCGCTTAGTGATTGACATGATTGCTGTACTAGGTTAAAATAATAAACATATACCAGAACAGTAAGTGTACGTAAGTTCCCTTAGCATTTTCAAACACTTGTTTTGCAATAGGAGTATGCTGTGCATTACAGCTCAGTTCACTTTCAAACTGGCCCTGTGCTAGTATACAAAATAAAACAGTGGTTACAGTTTACGGAGTTAAAAAGTGGAAACACTTAAATAATTAATAATTAATTTAGATTGATCCAGCATCAATTAGTAGGTAAGGGTCTCCATTAACACATTTTCTTAGACTGTGGCAAACACTAACACAAGATTATAAGCAATCTATTACCAAAACAAATGCAACTTTTTAGGATCTCAACAGTTAATTAAATTAGCGGCCTAGTTATTTGATACAAAAATGTTTGTACAATCCCCCACAGTTTGGGGAAAATACTTTTTGTTGAAAATGATTGTAATGATGGCAATTATTATTATTATTTTTTTTTTTTTAAAAGGCCTCCAGAACGTTGTGTGAGGCCTCTAGAATTTTTTTCTGAATCTAGTCTTTAAGTAATGATCTAGTGAGTACAGGAATTAAGTTAGGAATTCAATGTCTTTCTTACAGGTCACAAGGTATAAAGTTCTGTATAATGACTGTTGAAGGGTCAAAGTGGTGTTGAAGTAGTAGCCATTAAAATGTGTGGGCTTCTTTAACAGTGGTTTGCATACAGTAGTCTCCGCTAAGAGAACACCCCTCGGGAAGCAAGCAAAGTGTTCTTAGAGCCGAAATGTTCTCTAAGACAGAGTTAGCCACTAGACACAATATGACTCAATAAATATGTATTACCAGTGTAGTGTTAGAAAGTGGTACATCGTCAGAATGTGGTATGCATACAAAAACTTGGCCTATGGAATGTCTGAAAGTGGTATGCTGTCAGATTTTGGTACATATGCAATCAATTGTGATCTGATGGGTGTTTGCTATTGTCAAAAGGAGGTACATTTACTGTTAATTATACTTTTTTTTTTGTAAACTTAAACTAGAAACAGACAACCAATTTCTCTTAAAGGAAAAAAAATATTCACAACGAACAAGACAAAATGAGAAATCACCGCAAAGTTTCACAAGTAAAATAAGTTTTAAGACCAAATGTATTGCACATGATAAATATTTGCATACTATTTTCTTAATGTTTGAAAAATATGATTGAAAACAATATAAAAGACTGGAAAATATAAAAGCAATTTAAAAAGAAGTAATAGACTGAAAACAACATAATGTACCATATTTAAATGGCCATTTTCCTGCTTTCTTAGAGGAAGTTGTTGAGGCCTGCAGCAAGCACAATGCACAGGTACCTCTAAATAACACTGCACCTGTACTTCTCATGACACACATGCATCAGCATATGAAATGAACTGAATAAATAAATTAAAAGCAATAGGTAAGTGTATGTTAATAAATTACAATAATAAAGTAACAGACACACTAATGTTAAAAACACTGTCAAACTAAATTAACACAGCACCCCTACACACGTTACAAAATGCAGTGGCAATATACAAGACATGCACGTTACTTAACAGAATGGTGAAGCAACTCACCAGAACGGGAAACACCAAATTGTTCGGCGACTTGTGTCTGATTCAGGTTTTTTTTCAAGAGCTTGAACAATTTCCAACATTCTGTAGCAAGGGAAACAGCATCGCGTTTTGCCGTTTGTTTACATGCATGCCATTTTATAGAGATGAGGTGCACTCGTGGAAATCAGAATACAAAACAAAGATTTAGCAAACCAATCAGTGTACTGAGGATGCTCTCACGATGACAAGTCACTTTTGTTAAGACTGAATAAACCATTTCAATTTAAGTTTCATGATGATGAGTTACCAGGCTACAAAACAGTACTGTATCCTTTGTGAACGAATCGCTATCGGTGCCAAGAAGGTGTTATTTTAACCCTGTAGGATCTGAGCTATTTTTGCCTTTTTTATTGCCTTTTTTTTACTGTACTTTGCACAGTCCACAATTTTGCATACATTTTTTTTCTCCATTATTACAGTATTTCCTGCTTTGGCAGTATTTGTTCAATTTGTCATGCACATTAAAATCCATTGAACAAACTCATCCGATCTCGCGAAACTTATGTTGCTAGGAGACAAATGGTTGTTTACATACAGTACAGTCTTTCCACGTGTGTAAGCAAAATGGCGAATCATGCTGAAGACTCAAAAACTGCAAAAAATACCAGTCCTTTAGATCGTACAGAGTAATAACCCAATACTGACTTGTACAACATGCACTGTCACATTAAACCATACACGTAAATCGATTATTGATGTACATTTAAATTCTGATCGGCACCATAATGCCAAACGCAAATCAGAGATATCAAAAGCTAAACTTCAGACAACTGTTGTATCTATGTTTAATCGCAGTACTGGGAGTCGTGCTGCTCGAAATGTGGCATATTTTGAACTTGTTGAGGCATTCCCAAGTGCAAATATACCGATGGAGAAACTGGATAACAGTGTTAAGGGGGTACGTTCAGAAACATATTCCAAACACAGGTGCTCTTCCTTCTACTAAGCTTCACCAAGATTACTTACCCAAAGTGTTTGAAGTACACAGAAAGGAGTTGAAAGAGTGTATGAAAAAAGATGATTCTGTATATATTGTGTTTGACATGTCAACAGATGACAAAGATAATTATGTACTGCATATCGTTGCTGTACCCTAAATGAGTGGCTCGGAAAAGCTACAATCATTTTGGACAGTCCTGTTCTTAATCTGGTAAATTATTCAACTGTGTCACAAGCTGTCAAGTGACTGACCAGTTTTGATACAGACTTTAATAAGGTGTCTGGGATAGTGACAGACAATGCAATATACTGTACTCAAGCATATAATCAGGTTCTACAGAGGCTACTTCCTAATTCGGTGCATGTAACGTGCAATGCACATATTGCAAGTCTGGCTAGCAATCAGTAGCACATTCATTTTTCTAAAGTCGATCAATTCACTGCTGCAATGAAAAAAATGTTTCAAAAATGCCCAGCTCACAAACTGCATTTCAAGGCTTTCTTTGCAGAAAAAAGAGCTTAGTCTTGACCAAGTACCTCAGTGTCCAGAACCAGTAGTGACACGATGGAATTCGTGGTTTGAAGCAGTTCTTTACCACCCTGAGCATGTAAGTGACTACCGCGAGTTTATTGAAAGTGAAATGGAGATTTCACCTGCTACTCACCTGATAATGGACAGACTGATCTCGCCTTTAAATAACATGAACTTGCCACTTGAGTTCACTGCTCGGCATGCCAAACCATTGATGAAAACCATCAGATCTTTCGAGATGTGTTCTGTTTCTATCCATCGGGTCATCTATCAGAAATACACTAATAGGACCTTGTTTTAAAGGTCTGAATCTCTTTCCAATGACGTTTCACAAGCAGGGCAGGGCAGTCCCTGTTCCTTTAGTCGGAGCATTTACACTGGGAAAAATTAGTTTCACCACAAGGATTTTTCTTAGGTAAAGTGTTCTCTTAGGAGGTGTTCCTATATGCAGAGACTGCTGTAATAGTTTTGAAATTAAGGTTTAGTTGGGATTACTAAAGTAATATATATATATCTATTCTATTCTAATACATGTGATATCACTGCAGGGCTATTCCTCATCACCGCGCTCCAGCAGTGTGTGACGTGAACACCGTCTGGCACAAGTGATTAAAAAGACTCTATGAATGCATTGCAGTTATATAGTTAGTAAGGCTAGGAACACACGAGTAATCTTTAGGAATCCTTTCTAATCACAAATATAATACTAAGCACCAAATTAAATTTAAAGCAGCTACTAAGCACATATCCTATTAGGAACATGCAGTATGTGACATTCTGTTTGTATTGAACAGCTCACATTTCTCTTTCAAAAAATGCCGCAGCACTGCTGTGATGACACAGCATAATTTAGTGTTTTGAAAACAAAAGTAAAAAAAAGAAATTTTCAAAGGTCTGAATGCCCATGAGAATGCACTCATTTTCGAAGCAATTAAATAAGTTAAAGTGGTCCCAAATAGAATTATGCTTTGGGGTTAGCAAAGCAAGCATCTGTATATAGCACTTTAATGTGACACCACTCTAATGTGATTAATCCTTTAGAAGCAACAACGTGAAGGATTAGTGCTGCAACTGTGAAAGGAGTATTGTATTTGCATATCTCTCAGAGGGGAACAATGATCTAACAAAATATATAATCATGCCATTGTAGGTCTGTGTCAGGATAGCAATGTGGCCCAAGATGTTACTGGAATTAGAGACTCAGAAACAGAAGCTGCAGTGAAGTGCTGGTGCACACATTTATTAAACAAAACACAGGAACAAATCAGCTGGCACAAGGGCCAAAATACAAGGTTTAAACAAAACACTGAAACAAACACCAAACAAATATGTACACTTAGGATGAGCAGTCACCTTCACTAATGGTTCTTAAATCATCGTACACAACCAATTACACTCAGGTACAACCAATACACACTTGACAGGTACAAATTTAACCCCATCCCTGCCAACCCTATACTTATGTACAGAAGCAGAAATTGTGCCCTGCCACAAGGTCCTTGAAAACTTATTGCAAGGATGAACTTTCATGTCAACCAAACCAGTGGTTGTAAACAATCAAGCATTTGGTATACAAGGTTTTCTTATTTCTCTTTCTTTATTTTATTTGGATATTTTTATCATTTAAGTACCTCTGTAACAATTTCTACTCTAATAAAACAAGTGTTATGGCAATGCCTACAATGCAATGAGTGTTTCATTGCAGATGGGTTAACCAACAGCAACAAAAAATGAAACAACGCTGATCAAAGTCACAAGTCCACAAAATGTGTTCAGGTTGTGGCCAATTTAGCCTTATCTATTTCAAGAACAATGTTGTGAAGGTTCTTTGGCATATACAATATAGACCAAGGTGACGTAATAACTCCTATAGCAATGGCCAGAAAGTTTTGCATCACCTTGAATTTTAGGATTGAGATAAAATGTAATTGAAAAATGTTATTTAACATCATGTAATCATAGAAACTGCACAATGATATTGCAAAAGTCTACCGGAAGCCATAATAGTAGTACAGTGTTTCATGTTAGATTTTGAAATGTCACATTTTTCTATTTTTTGTCAGTTATACGGTATACAGGAAACTACAAAGCGGTACGTAATTCAACATGTTAACGTAACATTATTCAGCAGGTTTTATTCAACTTTATGTTACATTTGTTAGCTGTATAGGGTGATGCAACATTTTTGGCCATAGCTGTAGAGTGTTTATGATATTATCAATTAAAGTAGTATGTATTTTACAAAAACATGAACATGGAAATTATGCATTGTGATTTACTTTGCAATTTAGAAAAGATGTTACATACGGGAAAGCTCATTAGCGCCACAAAGAAAATAATATTTATTGTGTTATTACCAGATAATATTGCAGTATTTTGCATAATTATTGCATTATCATGATATAGTTTTCATCAGCAATAAAGATATCATAGTGTAGCAGAAGTGAATGCAGTTTTCTATAACGTATATTAGTTTTTGAAAAATTCACTAATACATAATATTGTTACTGCTGTAATTTAAATATTTTCATTCCACCCATTTCATGATCACATAAACTAGGATTAGGGTTTTCAACCTTTCTGTGTATGGACCCCTACAGACAAAAAACTAGAAGCAGGAACCCCCTTATTGCAGGCAAAGTGTGCAGGGGGAGGTGGAGATTGAGTGTTTCACCTATAAATACATTGTACTGGTTTATCATTAACTACAACCATAAAACCCATTTTAAAGCAAAATTAAGAGATTGAATGGGAATACTGTCATGAGTGATGTGAATCACTAAAACTATTTATTGTGAAATAATGCAATATTATCCTATAATAACGCAATATATATAGGAAAATACAAACTTGACCACACTACTATGTCAGGCAATGTACATAATTTTGTTAAATACAGGTGGTAAACTATACTTAACAAACAGGGCAGATCTAGAATACAGTCAAGGCAAGCGGTTTGCACTGCCCGATAATTAAAACAATAACTAAACACAGAATTACAATTTAAAACTAAAGGGCAGTGCGGCTCAATACCTGCACAGAGACGGGGCGCACATAAAAAAACATCGAAAAACCAATACAGCCCGTCTCCAGCACTCTGCTAAAACCCCAATAAAATACTAGTTTAAAATAAAATACTGGATTAAAATATAATACTAGATTAAAATAGAATACTGGTTTAAAAACATATACATGACAAAATGGAGACCAAAAGCACAGGCAGGGAGATAAGTCTAAATTTGGCGGCTCATTCTTTACCATTTTCTTCTTCCTACCACCCGCCGAGTCAGAGAGCCCTGCACCGGACTAGTGGGATAGAACACAGCTGCGGATGTGGTGCCAAAGAAGCAACGGCGCTCAGAGAGGGAGTGGGGTGAGGTCATTCACGTGGTCATCGAGTCGCTACCAGAGAGACCACAGCTGCTGCCAGAGAGCCCTGTGCCACCGAGGGAGAGTACTCCATGCCGCCAAGGAGGGAGCCTGAGAAAGACAACCCCACGCTACAGCTGGCGCCAAAGAGCTCTGCTCCACAACTGCCGTTTGAGAGAGAGTGTCCGGCGCCGCCCAAGAGAAAGTGCCCCACACTGCCAGTGAGAGAATGCTGTGCCAGTGCCAGTGAGAGACTGCACAGCAACACCAGTGAAAGAGTACCTCCTGACACCAGGAAGAGACTGTCCTGTGCTACCAGAGAGAGAGAGAGAGTACTTAGTGCCGCCAGAGCCCCAGAGAGGGAACCCAGCATCACCAGAGCCTGAGAGAGAGCTCCAAGCTACCACAGCCCCAGAGAAGGAGCCCAGCATCGCCAGAGCCTGAGAGAGAGAGACCCATGCTACCAGAGACCCAGAGATAGAGCTCCGCACCACCACAGCCCCAGACAGAGAGAGCCCAGCATCGCCGCCCTAGAGAACTCCACGTGGCTGGAGCCCTGGAGCCCTGTGATGCGGCCCAGCTCCTGAAGTGGTCATCACATTGCGTCACCCACAAATGTGCCGTCACGACCCGTCAGTTGCTCTCCTCTGCCCTGGCATACCATACTGGCTGCCACACCAGGACCAGGTCAGTGCTTCCTAGGCTGGGAAGCATTTGAGTGGGGGGCAGTGTAACGACGGACTGCCTGGGACTTGCACCGGGCAGTGTTTCATACCCACTCGCAAGTCTCAAAGTCAGCAACCATTTGGGCGACACAGTATGTTCCTTACATTGTAAATAAAAACGTACATGATTAAGTATAATTTAATTAAAACACTATTAATAATAAATGAATCATGATTGTAGCAGCAGTTTTTAAGTATTCTGTAAATATTTCGTCTAATAGTTAAAAGTACAATGCTTATGGGGCTGCCAGGGCTAGTTTTCAAAATATATCGACATGGACATATACAAACCAAATGGAATACCTTTTGTGTGTGTTTATTAATAGAGAGAGAGAATATATGCAGGTCTCCAGTCATATGTGGATTTCACGTTCCGCCACCTTCTAGCCAAAATTGTAGAGAGTACTGCCATAGCCTTATGTTTTCACCTACTGTCATTGGTTTGCCCCATTACCGCTGTACTTTATGCGTCCAGGGCAGGTCAAACATCAGACACAAAATCAGAAATTGTGCGTCTCTTCCACCGATTTAAAGCGGGCAGTGTGTGATGCCCGCCAATAAAGATTTTTTTGCGACGCAACCTCCTCCATCGGGATATGATGGTCGCATACTTTCACTCCAGCTACATAACCGCTATGCTACACAGACTCACATCTTAACCCTTTCAACAAACTATGTTACTACAGTGCTCCCTCGGGTATCAGGGGACACACAATATAAGCGTTATATTATAAACGGGGGAGGGGCGCGTCGCGGGGCACAACACACAAAATAAAACAACTCCCTCTCTAAAATGCACATATAGTGAAGCAAAAATGTAACTTTCCATGAATTAACCATGCATAAAGCACCATGTAAGTCAAGTCAGCACTCGGATATCCGTTACCCAGATACACGTCAGTCGCGTTTTACAACCTTGTATTAAGAATACAATATATATATATATATATATATATATATATATATATATATATATATATATATATATATATATATATATAATATACTTACTCTTCACACGCGATTTCCGACTCCGTCGACAGTTCTCTGACACAAAGCCTATATCTTCAGTGTTACAATTTATCTGAATATCCGTCACAGCCCGTGTTATTTGTTAATTGTTTTTAATTCTCTCTAATGCCAAATCAGTCTGTCTTATATTGTGCAGTTACACAACGCTTTCTCCAGTTTTACCTGATGAAAATGCAACCAAAGCAAAGCGAACAAGACAAGCTTAGGGTAATGTAACAGTTAATCATTAAACAGTTCTAGGTACTGTGTTGTATTTTATTTACCTGTGATCTTTAGTTGATTTTGTGCATTTTGATTTGCAAGTGAACTGTGATATTAGGGTCTTATCAAACAATATATTATGCAATTTTAAATACTGACTTGGGAGACTGTTTTAATTCTGGAAACTGTTTTTTTTTTTTAATATCTTTTGGGTTTGCCATTTTGATTTTATTTTGCTGTTTGGTCCTTAATGAGGACATTTTACCTACCGCTACAATACGCATGGGTTTAAAAGTATGTACTATATTACAGTTCACGTGTCGTCTCTCTGGTTTTGGTAAGTGATATTTTCAGAATCATATCATTCTGAATTAAAATACTACTTCTGTTAAAAATATACTACTGTACCAACAAAACCCATACAGTGCCTCTAAATGGAAGCCTACTTATTTTAAAGTCCTTTCAGCTATGTATTTTTGACATTGAATCTTAAATAATCATATCAGTCATGTAATAAATAATGGATGCAAATGAATGATGGTGATTCCACTGTGAGATTAATGGAAACTGATACACAATTTATTACATTTTTATTGCACCCCAATGTGTTAACAGCAGCATTATTTGAATATCAGTTAATGTCTGGTTGAGGAAAAAAAAAAAAAAAAAAAACAGTAATGTCTGTATACAATATTTTGCAGTTAAGTAGCATAACATTTGTATTTTTTAAAAAAAATGTTGTAAACATTTTCATTGTGATTTTATGATGTTTTAAGTCATCTTGAGTCATTTTGGGATAGGACTGCTCCAATTCTGCGTCATTTCATCTAAATCTGGTCTCAACTTGCCAGCCCTACTTAATATATACATTTTTAGTTGTATTGTTGTATTAATCTAAACATGTGTAGTTGGTGGGGCTGACAGTGGAGTTGAAACATTGTCAGTTGATTTGAATTGAATGAGGGAGGCTGCTCAGTGCTGGACTTTAATATTCTCTAAAGCTCAAAACCAGGCAAAGGCATATTAAGGAAAAAAAAAAGATTAAATATATGATATATATATATATATATATATTATATATATATATATATATATATATATTCCTTAGAAGATGTCAGTGTTTATGGGATCGTTAGTGGCAAGCATTGATCTAAGTAGAAGAGAATATTAAAAGGTAAGAATGAAGCATTAGGAAAATGTAGATAATATAACGTTTCCTTTTAAAATCAATCACCAGCACTGTTAAAAAAACTCCCATCACAATGGCCCTAAAAATAGACTGTGGTTAAAAACATAATTGCTTTTTTTTTCTTCTCTCTTTTAAACTGATCATCAATGGAGAGTGCAATTTCATTGAAATTGCAATGATTTGCATGAGTGTATGAATCACGACACTGAAGTGTTTTCTCGTATTCCATGGTAACAAATTGTCAATAATTGCGTTGCAGAAAAGCCTAATAGTTTGTTACATCAAGTAGCTGTTAAAGTGTGACAAAAATAGTTTTTGCTCTGAACGTAATTCTGGTCTGTATTGCATCTGTAAGTGTTTAATTTAAATGAAAGTTGTTGTTTTTTTTTCTTTCTAATGCCTTTTCTTTTGCATGCTTCACCAAACCACAATGATGTGTTTATATATAATATAAAGAGTTTTATCAAACCATAGTGATTGGTCATTTCTTTGTTTTCCTCTTCTTAGGAGGTAAACCAATTATTTCATCCTGTTGTCCACCATATGCGTTAGCTACTTATTTGGAATGCTGTGCAAGTTCCTCAGTTATCTTGGTTGATGCAGAGTGCTGTAAATCATTCCTAGTGAAATTAATCAGGACTGGGTCCTTCAGGATACTCTTCTCAGTGAAAGTACACTGCCTACCAGAACAAAGCGAACGAGTCACTGTGTTCTTCCGTTGCAGGGTACTGATCTCAGGCACTGACATTCTGCTGTTAACCTTGATACGCAGCAACATTTCATCAGGGCTCATCATTTGAAATAAAAAGCAAACCATCATAATCAGATGCAATGTCAGGGGTACAATATTTCAGACACTTTCCAGGGAGACCTCTTATTAGTGTTTTAATTTCACATTTGTGCCATACTGCGAGATGCAATGCACTAAATTAATCAAAAGTATCTGTTTGAAAAATAAAACAAATAAATAACATTTTTTTTTAAATAAGATGCATTGAATTCATAGGTGGTCCCCCTCTAGCTATTTTTCTATAATTTAGCAAATGATGAGGTGTGTTTATTTATTGTACAGTAAGGAGTGGACTTGTATCGTTCTTCATCCAGATCTACAGCTACTGTTTACGTGTATTAGTTTATTTGTTCACCTGGAATTGTTTTAGTCACACTATTATGAGAGTGTGACTGCCACTGTAAAACTTGGTATAATCTCTGCTATTTTAAAGATAAAGAGTGACTACACCCTTTAAAGCAAATTATACCCTTCCTTTTGTGTTGTGCCTGTTACTGCATCAATTAGCAAGAGATTAAAACAACCCATCATAAATCCTGGATCTCACCACTGTACCTCAAACAGATGCACTACCTGTGATCATCTTGAAGAAACTGTTCCTTATAGTCCTACAAGTATACCCTAGAGCATAAAACAGAATATCTATAGATCAACCTATCAATCCAACTATCTAGCTTACATTACGTATATGTTACATGAATAAATGCAGAGATAACACTGCATACTGTAGTTGCCTCTTCACAATGCTAGTTAAACAGTATAATGAAGCATTCCTTTGAATAGTTTGGGACAGGTTGTATTTATTAGAAGATGTTGTCTAATTTGAGGCTAACAGGGACAGTGCTATGTTGCAAAATATTATTTTGATAATGTCCAGGCTGGAAATAATGTTTGACTTAACTACACTCGGTGAAACATCAGACATGTGGATTGCAATATTTTGATTAAAAATCCAACAACGTGCTGTGGAACAGCAAACTTAATTTTCATACAGTTAAAAAGAAGCAATTGAAAAAAAGTAGATCATTCATCTACGTTTACATAAAAATAAGACTGGAAAGCTTTACTCCAGTCGCAAGTTGGTCATGATGGTTTGAGCCCACAGAAATGCATAACATACTGTGACAAGCAATAAATTCAATTGCCCAAATCACAGAAAGCTTCAATACTGGACAAGACACATCCATTTACACATTGTAGGCTTTTGGTTTATTATTCCACATTACTCTCTCACAGGTAAATTGCTGAACAGAATATACAAGAATGTGACAGCATGAAGTAATCTTTAATGGATGTTTATATTCTTACCAGAATCAACAGCCTGATTGTGATGTGGCTGCCATGACAGGTCAAAGGTCATTCTCAAGTTCACCAACACAATAAGCACGCAGGGCTTATATAACCCTGAAAATATTACCTGAAAATGTTTCTGAGCTTTGAGACTTGACACTTTGGGAACGGCAGCTTTGTAAGATAACATGGCACAAAAAGTACTCAAACTTGATTGAGAGAATCAAAGACCACAGTTGTTTACAGAGTACGAAACAAGTAACTAAGCGTAAGATCTTTTTTAATCTGGAAACAAAGTCACATGACCCCAATATGGCAGCCATTTCAGGTCATAGGTCAAATGAAGGCTGCCGTTAGATTTTGCATGAGGAGTTAACACGAAATAAGAATTGCAAGCTGAAATATTCACTGAGATATTTAGGTTATGGAAGTTACTGCTAATCAGCTCTTCTGCTTTCTACAAAATACAAAGGGCAGCAGCTTCGAGGTGGTTAATATGCTACTTAATACTAAACTCTAAATTAACTTTGCAAACCTCAAATATGTTTTGAGATTATTGTGAGTATTATAAAGCTGATTTTATATATGGAGTTACATAAGGCCTTTTCTAGTTTTCCTGAATAAACCCTAAACATTACATTTGGTGTAATTACATATGGAGTGAGGACCTTATAAAGTACTACGGGAACTAAAACTTTGACTTCATACTTTACATGATGTTGTCAGGTATTTATTTTGTTGTATTTTTTGTACCCTTTTTTATTTTTAGAGTGGTTTTCAGGGGCTGCAATCCCCATAGCGTCAAGTCATAAAAATTAAATATTATAGTTCTGCACTCTATGTGTTTAACTCAACAGTACAATTTAGTTATGTATTTCTGTCAGATTTGGATAGATATATTAGCTTCTGGCACTTTTCCAGCAGTGGTAAAATTCAAAAATCCATTGCAGTAACAACAGTAACTAATGAGGTTGTTTTTCTGTTTTGCAAGGCAAGCAGATCTGCTGACTTCTAAAGTTACCTTCCTGATTTCAGTGCAATAATGAAACTTAAGCACTTTGGACAAGTCAGTGAAATAAAACAGTTCCCAGTAATCCCATTACAAAATAAAACTTCTAGTACTGCCTGAGTTATCAGCACTACTGTAGTGATTTCCTTTTTTTTTTTTTTTTTTTAAGTGGGGGTGAGGGTCTTGTGTTAGGAAGCTCATGGGGTGAGTAATAGGGAGGTAAAAGCATTGTCTACAGAGTACTTCCATATCCAGACACAGCACCTCCCAGCTTATCTGCCTATTCTTTTTGTGTGTCATTCAGTGACTATAGATGACTCATTTTTAACTTTATTCCCACTGAATTTTGACAATGAAAAATGAATTAAGCAGCTGCTGTCCTTGTAGTCTTTGCTATGTTGTTAAGACAATCAAGAAACTTGAAATTCACACAGGGGAACATAAAAGTGCCATTAGAAATATGAACATAAAAATCACCAGTAGCAGGACACTTTAATGAACAACACACTGTTGTACTCCCAGGTGATGTGTGTTGAGCTTGTGGATACCCCATAATATGTTATGAATACATAATTTTATTTGTAGTGACATATTATCCAAATAGCTGCAATTAATTGCTTTACTTAATATGATTGTACTGCTGCTACTAATAGATCAATTAACATTAATAATAACTGAATAATCTGAGTTAATTGTATTCAATGCTGCAGCTATGGCTTGGTATGTGACACACTGAAGAAGGCCTATGGCTGCAATATGTTTGCTTTAATCTGGAATTGTCCCTCTTGTAAATAAATTGATTAACACCAATTGAAGCCTTTTAATATTTAACGATGTTTACCTCACAAGTACATGGATTTATAGGTGTAAAATATAAGCAGGATAAAAATCATGGCATCTTCGAAACAACGTTCCAATACTGGTATATGAATCATTTAGTTATATTATTGATAGATCAGGTTAAGTTTCAAAATATGGTTGCTTCAGACTTTGCAACCTTTCAGTTTTGATGTAGCAAAAGCATCTGAAGATGTTTACAGGAATTGTTAGGTTGTTTTATTTCTAGCTTTAGATACAGTTGAACAAACATGTTACCTTATTTAAATTGTTGTCACTTTTCATCTGTTTAGTTTTGCTGACACCTGGTGGCATCATCTGTAAATAATATCAGGTTATATGAGTCATAACTCTTCTTAAATGTACTTTATATGAATATTCACAGAAGGTATTGACACTTTAAAATCTTTATATGCACGTATTACTACAAGGCTGTATAAATATGACCAAACAACACTACCTTTCACCTTCAACTGCAGGAACATTTTGGGCATGATACCATCCCCATACAAATTATCTACAAATCCCATCTGCATATTATTGACATTTTTATTGGTATATAAAAGTATTTGAAACAAACATGTCATGTGTTTATGACTACACTATACAGAGCTATCTCAGACTTACTTCTGAGGGAGCCTCCTGCATAATGTTTTGTAAGTGTGCTTGGTCACTGTGGCAAAGTGGCTTGCAGTGTGCAGATGTAGAGGTGGTGCAGTTATTATAAAAACAGGAGAAATATACAGTTCACAGTCCAGACAAGCGCTTTAATTCTTGTGGGCACAGTTTGACACCATTAAATAATACTGCTGGCAACTACACAACAATGTGTATTTGCACAGCTCAATAATAAGGGTCAGTTCCGGAACAATAATAAATGCAGGCATAACCCCACCTCCTTTTCACAGTGCTTTTGTGCTGGTGGTGAATACACAGTTCCATTGGCCGATGTGCTAATTTGTACTCTGGGTTTTAATGCTGGCTTCATAGCAATGGCTCCTGGTGTTAGCCGTCTAATAATTATAAAACAAACACTATTAGTACAATAAACAAACAAGGCACAAAAACACTCACGGTTACTTTTCTTTAGTCCGTCCTTTACAGGTCTATTCTCAACAATAACAAAGGAACAGATCGCTCAGCCACACACCCTGATATACCTTCAGTCATGCCCCCTTTGGTAGTGAGTGCGATTATGTCTCCTCCAATCCATGACTGACACATCGCCTACCGCAGTAAGGCGCTGACTTCTAGTATTGTGACTTCGCCCCCTTTTAGGATGGCCAACTTCCAACTGACCCTGAAATAACTGTTAAACCATCCAGTCCGGGGCACACGGTTCCTGTTATACCGTAGGTATCACAGGTCGGGAGGGAAATTGTTGATTCGGATATATTCGCTCTCTGTCACAGTCACCCACCAGTAGCTTTACAGTACCAAATACCCTAGAGAAAGCAGTAGTACAGTTGTAAAGGTATAACAATAAACATAACATAGAAACTTTGAAATTGAAATGTTTTAATAGTAAACAAAAACATTTAATGTGTTGTAATGTATACAAAACAGATATAAAACACCAGTAAAAAGTACCATGGATATAAACTTCCACACAACAGATACAAAATGCTTTAACAGGATCATGTTTTACAAACAATTTAGAACAATAATAGAATTTTGAACCACAAGTGGCTTACAGAGGAAAAACAAGACAAGACCCTCACCCCCACTTAAAAAAAAAAAAAAAAAAGAAAAAAAAGAAAATCAAAACCACCAAATCAATTAAATATAATTATTTGGCAATGTCCCCCATCTCTACAAATATACAGTTCAATGTTAAGGAAAATGTGATCAATGTTAGTATTTATTGCTTAAACATGTATGTAACCTCATTACTTATCACTTATTCAATTTCCAGTGTTCTGAACAACTGCAATTTGAAATAATCCAGATCTCAGGCAAGTCAGGGTGCAGCAGTTAAGAGTTATGACAAAAGAGCGACTGTGGTGGTTTTGGCCAGCATGGTTTAGGGAATTATTTTGGAGGACAGTACAGTGGATTTGCTGTCCCATAATGTACTACCACTGTTGCTGCTAGTATTAAACACTGCATGCTGTTCTTTTGCCCCAACGTCACAACCTCAAAATAGATTAAATAACGAAATTCTGCAGCACTTGTTGTCTTGACTCACTAAATGTACACCAAGACTTGCAAGTCATGTACTAGATTATTGGGACACCACACTGGAGCCTGATCAACCGATTTTAAAAGCTTTGTGGCAGCAAGACATCCGACAAAGATAAACTGCAGCCCAATATATTTAACCTTTTGTTACAATTCGCCCAGTATACATGGTAATCAATTCAGAACACACATTTTCTTAGTTTTTGCTAGTTTATCCTATGCTGTTTGAAATGAAAATCATAGTCAGTGTTACCAAACTATTAAAATCCAAGTGCAACAAATACTATCATTATGCATTGTTTAATCATTAATCATTGTTCATGATTTTATATTTGTTTCAGAAAAAAGGCAACATTTAAGCAAAAGCTTAATAACTCTACCCCGTAGTGCCTACAACAACTGCTATTATTCCTCATGAGCTGGAGGATAGTATATCGGCATTGACTCCTCACAGACAGAAAAGTCAGAGTGCACAGCTGATTCAAAGGCAAAGTCATCAGTACTGTTAAACAGCTGCTCTTCGTATTCCACACAGTCTATCAGTTGATATTCTTTGTCAAAGCAGATTTCAATTTGACCCAGAGTTTGTACTTCCTCTCCCTGGAGATAAAATAAGATATTTAGAATACCCAGTGTGCCTGACTATTCTTCCATTCTTTAAAAAAAAAAAAAATTCAGAGCAACAATGTCATGTACAAGGGGTGCTATTCACACAACTGTAAGTCCTAAATTCTAAGTTGTCAATTAATATATGTGTGCAACCTTCATACCACAGAAGATTAAACAGGCAACAATAAGGCTAGGTTCTTGTAGCTGAAGTAAATATTATTTAGTGGGGGTGTTTGTTTGCTTTCAAGTAATTCTTCCTACTAACTATTGTCTGTGTTATCTTTTCTGCAATTTAAAATGATTTCCAAGTATAATGCATGTCATGTTTCAGTCAAATAAATGGTCAAAAGACTTTGTACCGACAGAAGAACTGAATTAAAAACAAAAGTGAAGTACTGGTCCCTTACAGAGCTGCTTTGGTTTGTTGGTTTGGAATCATTGCGCTTGTACACTTCTCTATATAAACGGAAGAACTTCCCTAAATTACTTTACAAAAACACAAACCAAAGACATTTGTAATACAAGATATGCTACAAAAAGTTACCTGTGAAGGAGAAACACACTGGATCTTTGGTTTTACGTTGTAAAAACTGCCAATAGCATTCCTGATATCGTCCAGCTGAAATATAAAATACAAAAGTCAGCTTCTGAAACAAACATAACAGCGTGCAGTAGAAATACATTAAGCATAACATAATTTAAAAGATTACTCACTCTGTAGTATTTTGAAGATGGTACAATGTTAAACTTCTTAAGAATACTGAAAATTAATAAAAGAATAAAAGAAAATTCAAACAATTTTCTAAAATGTTATTTACAGTAACTTGTTTAAGTTATCTAGCTGTTTATAACTAGCATACCAACATGTTAACACATGTATTTCATTGTTAATGGTCAGTTATAGTGACTTGTTTTAAGTCACTTCTTGTGCACGCAGCATATCTCCGTTCAGGACTGTTGCAAATGATAAGCATTCAGCAGCACCACTGGCCATTCCAGGTTTTTCTCTGATCAGCTAGTAATCCAAATCCAATATTTGTTCCATTCTTGCATCTATGTACTGGAACAACAGCAAATCCTTACCTATCAAGGTCTACTTTTTTGTAAAGATCCAGTGCTTTCGCAAAGTATTTATTCTCAGAGTTTAATGATTCTGTGACAGCAGCACAGGTCCCATGCTTTTCCCATTCATGCTTCCTGGAAGAAAAAAAATGTGACAATGTAATGAAACACCAGACACGTTCGTGTCACTTTAACAATTGCAACAATGGAAGCCTAACTAAATAAGGTATAATTTGAGGTGATGTACCAGAACTGATTACTTCCTGGATGCAACACATCAGGCCACCAGTTCTCCATTTCAGGTAATAGATCCTGTGAGAAAACATGTGTACATCATTTGAGAAAAAATGGGAAATAGACAACCGCTAGAAACAACAACTTGCATTTAAAACCATTAAAAGTTATATTGCTAAACTCAGTAATACAAGTATACGGTATAGCAGATTTCAGTTAACACCATGAAGCAAGTCCAAAAAGTTCCCAAACAAACACTGGTGACTGCTGTATAAATGTTTATGTGCCTTACACAAAGGTATACACTTGGCATGGTAACTTTTTTAAATCATCCACTAGGTCACCTAACAATCTCTGGTAGGTCAGTGAAACTCTATCAAGCAAAATTCAGCATTTGATCATCCAGCAATACTAATTAAGTAATCTTTATTTTTTATCACGTGGTGACAATCAGACTGTGTTTGATGCAAATAGATGTGACAATTACAATTCATATTAAAGCTGGCAGATACCTTGATGTCATTCACATTGAAGTGCCAGGACTTATTGCAGCTTTGTCCTTTATCAGGCCTGTCAAAATATAGGAAAGCTTTTAAACTTATAAAAGCAGTTGCAATTGACACATAGCAACAGGGGATTCTGGTGGTTAGTAATACTGTATGCTACAAATGCCACAATTGTCAATGTTGACACTTTGAAAGCCTAACTTGTGTTCAATAGTGTATAACAGTTTATATAATAATTCTTTCAAATTATATTGCAAAGTAAATATAGTACATTTATTATACTTTACTAAGTTTGGAAATAGTTGAGCTTGCAATACACATACATAATGTATAAAGCCTTGCAATGTATTGCATTTTTTTTTTTTACACCACATTTACTCCTATATTGAAAACACAGGGTTCTGCACACATGCAGTAGACTAATAATGTTATCATATGAATAACAATATAAATTGGGTACTTATTTTTGCGTCTCAGTGGTGTAATTTGATTCAGCCAAACCCTAAATAGATTTTCATAAATATTACAAAATACCATTAAGGCATGTATAGTACAAACTGCTTCTTGCAAATTCATACCTGTTCTTAAATCACTTGAGAATATATATATATATATATATATATATATATTATATATATATATATATATATATATATATATATACACACACACACACATATATATATACACATACACACACACACACCACCCACTCGATATATCACGGGTGTTGGGGTCCAATATAAATCTGCTATATATCAAGGGCCGCGATATCGTGAGAGACCCATAGAAAAACAAATAGGCTAACAAATAAATGCTGTACAACCACTCCCTCATTTTATCGGGTGCGTCAGGGTCCAGTATAAATCCTCTACACAACCTGCTTTTTCTCATTTTTTTGTATAATAAGCAGCGCGCTGTTTTCATTTGTACAGCAGAGGGTAATTGCTTCTCATCAACTTCAGTCTCTAATTAATTTCATGAGTCTTCCTCGCCTTTCTCAAATGCACAAACCCGCTGCATTGAAATAATCCATTCCCAACAACAACACAGTAGGCTTGTTGCTAGGGAGGTGACATCACTGCCTTGTGCTTTTGCTGGTGCATTGCTGCCACACGTGAACACCTCGATGGCTAAAATACAAACCGCTTCAGCAAGTAGATATTTAATTTGCTTTGTGTTACTGTGCAATACGTGTGTATATGATAACAGTACCATATTAATGCTTTGTTTTTATTTTTTTTGTACATTGTTGTTTGTGATATGCAGTATGAAATAAAACAAACAGTAATTCTAAGTGGCTATGCATATTGCAGTTAAGGCATACGCAGTTAGTGTGTAAACATGGGGAGCCAACTCCAGGAGCGTGATATATCCGAATCCACAGTATGAAGAGGGGTGATATAACGAGGGGTGGGTGTATGTGTATATATATAATTTAAACACCACTACACAAGGGGGTGATTTCAAGTAAACAATCAGTAATTAAATGAGACTCGCACGTATAAATTACTGCTTGATTACTTACTGGAGATTACTCTATAGGTTTTCAACAAAGATAGTTCAGTAGTGATAAAAGTCCAAGACTTGTGGAAATACATTTTAAATATAGGTATCAACAGTGGTAATGAGAAAGTGTAATCAAATATACACTAGGTTAAAAGCTGATGCGGGTGCAGGGACCATGAAGGTCTCTGCCTTTAAATACACCTCAACACAAACAGTAGTTTTCTTGCTTATTGTGATGTGACTATTATTCTGGGTCCTATTGAAGTGCTGGTATTACCGTTTGTGTGATCAAAACAAGGCTCAAAGTGTTCTGTAACATCAATACTGTACTACGTGTTAAGAAAACTCTTACCAGAGCCCATGTAAAGTCCAGTAGTTAAACTTATCTGCAGTTTGGCAACTAACTTCTTCCATCTTGGAAAAAATTAAATAATTTATTAGAACACCACAAGGAACAAAATTACTGACACAAGTCACCCAACCCAACCCTGTAAGATTATTGTGTATGGTTTTTATTTTTTATAATTTGTTAGGTGGGCTCACAAATTCTACTGACAGGACTCAACCTTAAATAGACGGGGCGATCATCAAACAATATAGTCCATTTGTTGCTGTGGTATGGTTTACGGTTTCACTTCCTATATAAAGAACAATTAAGCAATTGAACCCAAAGAGGAGCACTAGTTTTGGTTGCTCCAGCAATTAGTCACAAAACACACTTACCGTACACAAAGTCTTAGGCCAGTGGTGAGTCAAAATCAGCTTTGTCCACTGATTTTCATGTCTACAAAAAAAAAAAAAAAAAGGATTATTCTTAGAAAGCGAATTTTACAGTAGAAGAAATGCAAGAAGAATTCACAGAGTTCACAATACATACATGTTGTAGTGCACAATAATATTGGAGAATATATGATGGCTGTTTTTACAGTTTAGGCTAAATAGCAATCTGTTAACCATAACTCCTTAGTTACATCTCAGGAGCGGCTGTTTATGAAACATTACAGTAAAGAACTTACTTCTGAAACGACGGGTAAGAACTAACCAAGACAACAAGGCCAAGACACAGTAATGTCACCACGTTTAAGGATGCCATTTTAGTCCAAATAGAGATTTCCTGTACAGTTAACAAATTAAAAAAAAAAGAATACAAGAGAGTTAAATTACAGGTTATTTGCTTATTTACTCAGTAACCTTTAAAATACAAAAAAATACACTTTAAACACTTCTTCATTTTTTATAAAGTGATAATAAAATGAAGAATAATGTTACTGTCAGGCAGGCATACATACCACACATATTTAGGGAAGTTATTTTAACACTACATACCATGTGATACACTGTTTTTCAGGGTTTTTGCCAGTGTACTCAGATAAGTCAGAAACCACATGCCTACCATGGTTCTGGTTTTGCAGAGACTTATCACTGTACTGTATCTTGTGGAGTAAACTGCCCTTTAACGTGTTACATTTGCAGTTGTACAGTATATTAAATAAAACTGCATCAGATTGTGATGTTCTGCAGAATGAATACCTTTCTGTGCAAATATAACCTTAGGCACCCATTGAATACAATATAAACATGATTGTGAAAATGATACAGAGACACAAATATTGTTACCTCGAACAAAATGTTACATACAGAACATAGGAAAAGCTGAAATGTATACAAAATATTATGTTCCTGCAGATCTAAAATATGCATATACATGCATGTGAGTTTTATTTTTATTATAAAAGTTTAATACATTGTCTGAATAATATTCAAAATTACAAACATTTTAAAAGTAACCGAGTTGAAGGGAACGGCACAGTATTTTATTTTTGAATACCAAACATTACCTTACTTTAATTTGTAGTTATTTCGACTCAAACCAAAAGTCTACCAAGCTCAATGCTTATGGAGGTTAATTACTTTCCAACTTAAGCCGGGTACTTACCTTACTTAGTTTTTTTTTTTTTTTTGCCGAGGCTGTCTGCAGTTATGAAAGTGAGAAAAAAAAAAAAAAAAAATCTCACTTTTCTCAAATCTTTTTTTGCTCTCAAATGCGTTTTAGTTTTATCGACTCTGCGAGTTCTTTCGAGCGCTAAAGATTCAGTCAGCTGACAGGGACGTTCCTAATTACTTTATCATTTCAGTTGTCAAATTCTATACACAAATAAGCTTACTTGATTTGAAAAACTTAACGATACAAGCACATTCTTACACTACTTGGTTTGAATGCGTAGAATACAACAATGTATGTTATATGAAAGCTGAACATTAACTTCAGTAAAAACAACGGCAAGTTTTTAATGAGACGAAATAGTGCAGCCTACTTCACTAAAGTAAAAACGGGCTTCTGTTATTTTGAAAAACACATTCTTCAGATTATAACTACTGCTTAACAGTAACAACTTTTTCGGGTTGGTGTTGAATTTAAACGCATTAAGCCCTTCACCCTGCAAGAACATTACCCAGTTACTTCCCCTATTCAAAAACAAATGTATAATAATACTGGTCTGGTTCTCTCTTGTATTTTGAAATAACTAATTTAATTAATATAATACAAACAAATTAAAGTAACACTTAATTATCCTAAATGTATTTTTTTTTTATGTTATCTTAATTTCCACAGACGGCTTCTGTATCAGTCATACTGTAACGTTATTAATACAGTGCGGACTATGGGTCAAACCAATGTGTAGGGTGCGGTTATTGCATTTATTTATTTATTTTAAATCAATGTCAGTCTTCTGAAGTCCTCTGAATGCCTTTCCGTTTTTTGTTATATTTTAAACCGTTAAAATGCAAAATCATAACAAAACACAGAATAATGGTGTGTATACACTGAGCAAAGAGAGTAGCAAAAATATATATCAAAGTGTGGGTTGTCACGCGCCCCCTCTGTCCTATGAGTTGGGCGCAGAGGTACAAGCTTTTTTTTTTAACATTTATTTTTATTTATTTATTTTTTGCGGTTGCTTTTAATTATTATTTTTTTCTGCTCAAACTACTACTTTGTATATGATATAGAATACGTGACTGTAAACATCTAACACTAGTACGTATACAATACCCCCGGCACCTTCTGTACAAATTAAGCACTGGGTACTTGTCACAAAATCTTGGTCCGGGTGCTGTCTATGTTTCACATTCATCCAGAAAACGTTTATTTTTTATGCAAGAAAAAAAAAAAGAACTACCACTTTCACAATCACTCGACTAGTTTGCTGAAACGACTGATATATAACAATTACAAAACGGGCACAATCATGTAAACCCTAAACTAAGTCGCCCTAGTACAGCCTTGGTACGATAAGGTGTTTTTCAATTGACGATACTTCTAGCGAGTAAAACAAAAAAAAAATTGGGACATATTGCTCACCTTATAAACACACCATGTTTTATATTCACATGTATAAAACCGTTCAAACCAAAAATAATAATAAGTTAGATACTGCACCTGAGTATTTTCACTTTACCAGATTTTAACCAGTTGTTCACTTGAGTTTGCTGTTACGCGACCTGGTTGTGGTGGATGTCAGGTACCAGCATATACTCGTTCTTATCTTGTTTTGAAAGAAAAAGAGAGAGACCGCGATTAGCCTATTGGTGGAATTTGTACCCCCATTGCAATACATTTGATTTGTTTTAGTTATTAAAACGAAAAGCTCACTCGCTTGCACTTGCTGAGTTATGGTGCTGCTGTCTTATGTGCGCATGTGAAAGTTTCAATGTTCTCACTCATTTTCTGTAAATCCCTTGACTGTTCTTGTGAACTGCATTTACCATAACATGGCTTTCAACATCCTACCAGAACAAGGAGCCTGCGCCTAACTGAGTCACGTGAAGGAAACAAATTGCACACGATCACGTGATACATCTCACAATGTATTGCATAGGATAAATATCTGTAAATATGATAAATTCAATTTAAAAAGATGAAAACGACCGAAAACAGTATGACGTGACAGATTTGAATGGGCATTTTCCTTCTTTGTAAGCGGAAGTTGTTTTTAAGTTGTTTAGGCATACGAGCAAGCGCAGTGCGCTGCTTCACTTCTTGCCCACATACTTGAAAATAACACTACACCCAAATTGTCACCTGTTTTTACCAGCCAGTAAAACTCCAAGACAGATTGTCTGATTTTCAGAAGGGGCAAAGTGAAAAATAGGTCGCAAAACACATCTGGGTGACTGAGGGCCAATAATGTATCTCTTCATCTGTTCCAGCTATCTGTTCAACTTCACCAAACGGGCGTACCCACTTTTTTATTTACTACACCACTGCATTTGGGGCTATACTCCGATATGTGTATAGTGTCAATGTTTCGCTATGTCTTCCAAACCTTCAGTATTGGGATAGTGGAATCTGATGCAAATTAAGTTCCTGTTATAATAATAATAATAATAATAATAATAATAATAATAATAATAATAATAATAATAATAATAATAGGCGATCCCACGCACTTCAAGCGAGCACCCAAAGCACTATTCACATAGGAGCGATTGGAGCAAACGATCCGTTCCAGGTGTTGTGCAAATAGTGTAATCGGAAGAAAAGTATACCACTTTTGTTCCAACACATGCGCAATGCTGCGAATTCATCGGCCCTGGTACAGTTCTATTCTTTTTGCCCTATGTGCATGCTAACCTGTCTGGGGGCGGATCGTTTGTAACCACACCAGCCCAGGGCTCACAAGGCACGTATGATCATACAGATATTTGTATAAACACTAATCTTCATACACTGTGAATTTTCTCCTAGCTCTGCAAAACAGATCTATTCAACTGAGTCATTTGGTAATAATTTTGAAGTTAATAGTAGTTCCAGTCCTTAATTTGGCATTTTGTATTATTATTTTAAATGTTTTTTTAAGCATACCGATTTTAAAGCAAAGCAAGCAGATTGTACATGGATACATGTATGCTGTTTGTTTAAGTCTGGTTTGGTACAGCTATCCAAAAATAAAGTGCTGCATTAAAATCAGTTGGGCATTCGATGTGAGCTGAGCTCGTTTGAAATTTTGTGAGAATTATAAAACGATCTCGGTCCGGTAGCAGAGGGCAAAAGAGCGGGCTCGTTGGTAGTCGTGGTTTTAGAGCTGTTAACGTCATCTCCTGTCACCGCACCCGATCTCACTGACACAGGGCAGGATCTGCAACGACAGTATATCACACAACAATGCCCGTTGCACCGTAATAAAGTAAACAGTCACAAAGTGTTTGAACTAATATAGTTGAATGATCTAATCTCTCTCTCTCTCTCTCTCTCTCTCTCTCTCTCTCTCTCTCCAGAAACCTGCTGAACTTTGATGCGAACAAACAGTACAGAACCTCTTTAGAAAACGTGTGTGTGTGCAAAAAATAACTTACTCGAGTGGTTCAAGTTTAGCTGAATGATTCATATACTCATTGTTTTCATTCCAGCTGTTATTTAGCCAACTGAAATTAATTGCTGACTTCTATATATATTGCATAATAATGCAATGTCAGCATTTAACGCAATTTCAGAAAATTGCAACTAGTATGAAAATCATTTTGTAATCAACACTACACCCGTCCAAAAAAGGGAACATGTTATTCCTCAAATTTCAAAATATGCATGCATACACATTAAAAATAAGAACATATACTATATTTAGGGTTTCTACGTTTTAACTTCTAGTATTTTAAAGGATAACAAAAGTAAAATAATAAAAAAATAAATAAAAAAAAGAAAGACATTTTTCTTATATAAATCGTTTTTTTTAAATTTTTTTACAAGCTTTTCTTAGATAGTATGACATGTTTGTTATTCAGCATAGGGTGAAAAGGAAAATCAATCTGTTTAAAGGAAAATCTGGATTTTAAGGAAGTACTGCATTGTATGATGCTATGGCAGAGCTGTTAACCCTTAAATCCTCTAATATATAACGAAGAACATCTAAATATTACACACTTAAATCTTAAAACATCACTGATGTACTGATTTCAGTAAATAAAAACCTGCAATGCCCTACATTTTGGGTAATTGGTTTCTATATGAGACATTCTATAAAGTTAGTTCTATAAATCCATATTTATTGAAAGTGATTGAGGCATTAGGCTTGATTTAGTGGTGGGCATAATTGTCACCTTTACATATAATTGATTTTTATAAGTGAAAAACAAACATTAGTGCTGTTTCTGTCCATAAAAATACACTGCTTTAATGCAGTTTTTTTAAAAACTATAACTACTGCAAGACACTCACACAGAAAACACTGTTGTATCTTGTCTTTCAGAAATATGCATAGTCTTCTAGTGAAAGAGAAGATGACCGCCAACAGTACTTTTAGGATATGCCTGCTTTGTCAGGTATTTGCAGAGCATTTTATATCAAAGCTGCCGATAGGCCCCTCCGTGCAGTGACCTCCTCGGTTTCACCTCTCGAGGTAATAAATAATCACTGCATGGAGACTTCAGTCTCTTTTGATGTGATGCGACCTCGCAAGGTTGGCTGTCATCTTCTTTCAGGGAACCAGTTAATTGAAGGTGACCGCCAATAATACATTTGGGAAAGTGTATCAAAGCCGTTGCGAGAGAGATTGAGTGGACAACATATGAAGGACATCTCGCTACCGCCATCTAGTGTGCGTGGTGTGAACATGCAACTTCAAGGACCATGGGGCCTATTGAAGGCATAAAGAGATTTATGACATTAAGTCAGTAGAACCTGGTAAATGTAGCTCAGCTAGCCGCAGAACAAATAACAGTCAAGGAGGCACCTCTAAAGAGGGCCCATGACATAGCCAGACCTCTGGTAGAATGCGCCACCACGCTCCCAGGTGGGGGTAGGTTGGCATTAGTATACGCAGTCAAAACCATGTCCACAATCAGTGGGACAGTTGTTGCTTAAAGAGGGCTTGACCTCGGGTCTGTTCACCATGACAGCTGAAGAGCTGGTCAGACTGACGCAGTGCTCTCATTCTATCCACATAACATCTCAAAGCCCGAACCATCTCCTATCTGTCTCTTCCACAAAGGGAGGGGGATGGAAAGCCTCTAGTTCCACTGACTGCTTCAAGTGAAAAGCTGTAATCACCTTGGGGAGGAAGGCAGGGTTTGTGCACAACGACACCTTGTTTCCATTGTCCCAAATACGCATATAGATGTTCCGTCACAATCGCTGTGTGAGCCACTGCTCCTTCCTGGGACTGGGAACAAATTAATCAGTCGCCCAGGTAGTTCATCACCCTGATCCCTTGCAGCACCAAGAGAGCTAGGATGGCGTCCATGCACTTTGAAAATATGTGTGGGGGTTAAGGAGAGGCCGAATGGCAGCATTGAAAACTGGAAGATGCTTCCCCGAAAGGCAAAGCAGAGATATTTCCTGTGCGCTAGACAGATAGGAACGTGAAAATACGCGTCTTTCAGGTCTGCTGTTGTCAACCAGTCACCTGGCTGGACAGACTGGAGGATATGGCGATGTGTAACCATCTGGAACCTCCTCTCCCTCATGAAACCATTGAGGTGTTTCAGATCTAGGATGGGGCGAAGGCTGCCGTCCTTTTTTGGCACCAAGAAGTATCTTGAGTAGAACCCCTTTCTTTGTGAGATGTGTTCTACGAGATGGATGGCTTGTTTTTGAAGTAGTGTTTCTACCTCTTGTTTGAGGGCCAAGATCTGGAGAGGGTCGTTCACAGATGTGACCGTGATCCCTCGAAAGGGAGGAGGTCCTGCATGGAATTGCAGTGCGTAGTCAGTGTGTACAGCGGCACTCACCCAGTGGTGACTCTGAGGTGCATTTGCTCCAGTATTGCGGATGCTGTTGTGCAAACAGATGGGTCTGAGGCCGCAAGCCTTCAGGGCCCCTTCTGGGGCTGCTGAGGCTGTGTCGGAGACTCCCTTGGAGGCTGCCTGGGCCGGTTCCATTGGAACTGTCTCCCTGGCCGCTGGTGCTCTGGGGCCCCACATCCAGCATTTCCCCTTGCTGATGGCTCCTTGTAACTGCCAGACGCCATCGGCTCCCCCTTCCCCATGCCAATATGTGCAATAAAGTGCTTGAGACTCAGGAAGGGTAACAGAGCGCAGCATGCCGTCTAGGTAGGCTGTCAAGAGGCCTCCTGTGTTTGCAAGGCATGTCACCTGCACTTCAGCCACATAAGCCTTTTTCAGGTGGGTTTCCGTGATCCTACATTGGCCATTAGGGCATACAGTATACTTTGACAGACCTCCTACTGGGGGGGCTTGCAGTAGGGCCACTATGGTGGAGTCCATCGGAGGCAACTGTGCCGGCTGTATCGCCTCTGTACCTTCCACGGAGGCAACTGTGCCGGCCCTATCGCCTCTGTACCTTCCACGGAGGCAACTGTGCCAGCCCTATCGCCTCTGTACCTTCCACGGTGGCAACTATGGCTGTGCTTTTGGACACACTGGCCGTTGAGGCTGGGTGTTGCCAGAAGGATTTGACCTCCTCCAGAAAGTCCGGGAACACTGGCCCTTTAACTCGGCGGCAATGCCCCTCGCCTGATCCACATTCCTTGCTCTCTTTCTACCCCTCAAGGGGGTTCTAAAGTGGTGGCATGACAAACAGGCTTGAGTCTGTGCACAAGGTATACTGTGCGCTAAGCTCAGGGGCGGGCGGAGGGGGGAGACCTGAGATCACGAGGCCGAAGGCGGCTCTCCCAGGCTAGCCGCAAGGGTCTCGTCGGTGAATTGCGCCATTCTGTTCAGTAAGGTTTAATCCACTGCATGCCTCCCTCTGTACCTGCTATATCTTGTGTTTCCTATGTTTCTAATCCACTGCATGCTCCTAATGCCTTACAGTTTTTTTTATTGCGTGCTGCCTTGCTGTTTTCTTATAGCTTCACTGTTTTCTTACTGCAGGTTTTCACAGTTTCATCTTTCTGTAAAGAAAATTTACTGTTAATAGTTTACTGATCATTATCTTGTATAAAATGTTATAAAAATTATGAAATGCTATTTGTTATGTTATAAAATATAAATGTTTTGCAATAAAAGGTTTTCAGTCTGATTTTATTTATTCTAGTTTTGAAAATAAAAAATCTTCATATCAATGTTTTATCTTTGTTTCACATCAATATTTGTAATTTTGCTTCTTTTTAAAATAATAATAAAAAATGACTTAATATCTTGTGTGTTGTTTCTTTATTTTTATACTTAAATAAATATAATTGTATCTCAAACAGGGTAATGTTTCCAATCTCAGTTTTTGAGAAGTCTTAGGCTTGGTCTGCATCGGCAGTTTTTAAAAATATTTATTTTACATTTTTTTATAATTTTTTGGGAGGTGTAGCTCATATGAAAAAAAGTATAATAGAACCCACAACAAAATAAATGACATCACCGAAAATATCTACTTGATGCCTATCTGTAAATGTACTGGGTTTTAATTTCTGATTTAAGGTTCCAAAACTAGAAGCACTTAAATACAAAGTGTTCATATTCATGTGGTATGGTAATTCCACATAGGCAGCAAAGGGTTAACATAAAAAACATGAACAACAATAAAATAAAACATATACACCCCAGTAATAGAACTCTGAATAACAAAATACATCTGCAAACTAGGAAGCGCTTTTAGCAATTATACTGACTACTCAGCTGGTTCTAAATTACATGGAATGTTATTTAAGAGCTGTGATGTGGACCTAAGGTATTTGACAAAGGATTTGGATTTCATTATGTGAATTCTATGGACTTGTCTGTCTTAAACACTGTTGTTAGGGCAAGTAAAGTCAAATGAGATAAAGGTAAATGTTCTTCTCTTAAAAGTGCTTATCCTTTTTTTTTATCCAACTGCATTATAGAAAGCAGCAGAAATACAGAACTGAATTGAGGTACATATGAAGTAAATGAAATAAAGCAAATAAATTTTTAAGCACATTCCACTAGTATGTGTTTTATTAGTTGACCACAAAAGGTTACAAGGGGCATGATAGCAGGTGTCCAAAAAATTAAGCACCACTCTCTGTCACCTTGTCTTTCACAGCCAAGGACTAGAAAACAACATGTGGTCTATATGTGAAGTCGGAACTACTGGGGACTGAAATTGTAAGGTGGTGGATGCAGAGGAGTGTGATGTTTGAGTGGTAATTGTTTCAATTAAACTATTTAGAGCAGGCGTGGAAGGGTCAACTTTGGCCAACCCTGAATTAAAACATTTAGAAAGAGGATTGCACCATTAGCTGTTTAAGTAACGGCTCTACTTAAGAGTATCAACTATCTATATACATGTAGCCTAGCATGATCAATTATCAAAAATAAAAATGCAATTCCTCTTGCCAAAATGTTTTGGTGCTCTTTTGACCTGCAGTGCAGGTGAAAATGAAATAAATGGGTGACATTTAAAATGTATATAGTATTTGTTTTATATTCTTCACACATTATTTCTTGCCTGACACATATCAAATAGTTTATTTAATTAGTTATTTGAAAGTAACATAATTACACATAGCAGTAGCCTGGTCCACTGTATACAATGCTGCCAGTGTTTCTCTTTTTAGGTTCTCCTGGGTTACTTGGCAAACTGTCTTGACATTAAGCCTATGTAACATGATCTATACATGTAAACGTTACTGTATGTAACGTAGTCTTGTCAAATTTACAGGAAACTGACCAACAACACACCTAAAGCCAGAATTATGAAACGAATTTAAAAACCAAGGGATCTACATTAGAAAGATTCGATGGAACTAAAGGTTCTAGCATCGATGAAATCAAGAATCACCCCCATGCCACATTTATATTTGCAAGCAAATTATGCACTCAAGCCAGTGACGGAGTCTGAAATCCTAATCTCTACGTTAAAAATAGAATTTGGCATTAACTCTGAATGGTTGCCCTGCTGTCTTAAGAAGCCTAAAAAGGTTTCAGCCAAGTAATCGCTTTAAAAACATATAGGGATATAATAAAAGGGAACATAAATGTGCGCTAATTGAACTTTATGTAATCATATATGTATTAATAGATTAATAGATTTGTTTATAGGCTACATTTTATCAGCAAAATGTTTAAGAAAAATAATTGTTATATATCACATAAATGATATCCAAATAAAAAATAATTGTACAGTGCAAAGTTCCTGAATTTCAAAATCGTGTACGTTTCTGATGAATTACTGTTCATATATATATATATAAAATATTCACTTTCTTATTTTCAGTGTATTCGGTACCTGCTATGAATCGCATTCAAAGCTAACTATCTAAATATTATACACTGAGAGTTTCTTGAATGAAAGCATCTTATTAATATACGGCTTCTGTTGACACAATTGACTTTAAAATCCCAAAACAGGGAGAACATTGATGTAAATGCTATATATAGTTCCATGCCTATCCATAAATGGGATGGATGGGGAGCAGCATTCCTGCACTGAGGGATAATATTTTTGTTTTCATCAGCAAGTGGTTCCTAACGGGGTAAGGCTGAGCTTGTTCTCTGCTTTGCGATCTTCAATTCGTACGAGGTAAGTCACTTTCTTAAATCTACTCACTTTCACTTAAATATATCCTCCAGGTGACGGTTCCATTGTTCAATTTTAGCAATAAAAAAAAATAGAAATTGACATGATTTGTTGAATTGAAAAACAAAATCACAGTGTAGCAAGAGTCGGTTTGATGACTTCTGAATCTAGTTTATACATTATAAAATGAACGCGATATATTTTTCATAGACTTATTCAAAATATGCACCAGTTCATTAGTAAATATTATATTTAAAATAGCTGATACGGTTTAACAACCTTATCTATCTATCTATCTATCTATCTATCTATCTATCTATCTATCTATCTATATGAAATACAAAAGTTAGATTTTTTTCAGTACGGTATTTTAAGTATATTGGTAAAATGGAGTTGTAGGTTTTACGGCATCATTTGTGTCTTTCAATTGTTTGTTCTTTTCTATTGTTTGTTAAACTATTTAAAAACTACTAATTTAACTATGAACTGCTTTATAATCTCCTTCCTGTAACCCCCACTCTCCACATACACCACTCGTATGATGGACTACAGTAATCTCAAGATTTCGTGTTACAATGGTACACATTGTAAATTAGGCAGAACATAATTAATGTCCAGGTATCCTATGCAAATCTGACGAGCATTAAAGATCAACAGTGATTGCAACTGGACAGGGTACAGAACATTTAACATTGAACAATTAACGCAATTAAACAGTTAAAACAAACATAGTGGATTAAAGTCTGCATTTACTATTACTCACACTGTAAATAGAAAGTTTAAAATCCGATGCCTGTGCCTACATGAAGCAGCCTGGCGGCACTTGAGAGGTCTGCAATGCCGCCGAGTGGGGACAGAAATGTTAATTGACTGTCATTTATGTGGCTCAAATCTGGTGACTCCTAACATAGCGTTACTGAGGCTCGACAGCGCTGAAGAACAGTTTCCTACGTGTCCAGTTTTTTTTTTGTACCAGGGACGTGTGGTAGGGATTAAAGATTTGTGAACACCAACATCAGCCTTCCACCTTGGTGCAGTTTAGTTTTGCAAGCAGATTTTAATTTGCCCCATATCACCTCAACCATGGAAAGTTGCAAGTGTGAGAACTATGCTTCAATGTCTCCTTGCTGAAAGTGTATGTCCTTGGCAACAGGGGTCACATTCTTAGTGAAAGGGATATTCACAGCTTGATGTATCCTCTTGACTTGGTGGGGGTGTGGTGTGGGGTGGGGTGCAGTGTTGGGTGGGGTGCAGTGTGGGGTGGGTTGGGTTGGGTTAGGGTGGGGTGGGGGGGTAGGTGGGGGCTGGAATTGATCTTCTTGAACTTCCCCTCGCCTCAGTTTAGATCTCTTACGTTTCTTTGGAATCTAACACAAAATATGGTGACAGCATACTGGATTATATTATAGCATTGAAATGTATTGGTTATATTATAGACAAGAACATACTTGTTAAATAAACTATAATTGTATAAGGGGATAGCCCTATGATAAAATGAAGGGTGCTTTGCTACAAAACATCAGTGCAGCTACAGGTTTATTGCCTGTTGTACTGTATGAAGTGGCATTTTGCTACTGTAACCTAATATTTATCTGTCCAATAATTCATATTCTGAAGCCTGGTTATGCATTAAACTGTTTTATACCACTGCTCAGTGGCAATAAACCTTCCTTGACAGCCAGACGCTCTAAATAATTATTCACTGAGGATGAATCACAAGTAAGTGAGATTAGAAAACTGAATCTATGTCTTATTTGCAGGTTTGCTGAAGTGTGGCAGCTATGGCAAGTAAGGCAGTGCCGTTTTATCAGCGGAAGCACAAGCACTATGATCAAGATTACCGTAGCACTCAGACAAAATATCTGGTCCAAGAGTACTCGGCATCATCATCATCAAGGTAAGGCTGAAGCAGCTGAGGCATGCTTCATGACACACACATTATCGCACACACACACACAGTAAACATTCTTCAACTTCTTCTTTTAGCATCAATTACTTGCTTCTACTAAGGATTTGTGTTTTTTTTAAATCCAATAAGAGCCTTGAATGTAATATTTCACCTGTATATCAAAATCCCTCCTATGCGTGATTACGTTTTTTGAACACGTGAAAAACCATCCAAGGTCGTTATTAAACAACACATTTTCATTAAAACTTTTACAACATTAATTTTACAAGTACACTATAGCGATATTTGTTTTTTACAGATTCCATTAAAAGGGATTTGTTCTCAAAGTTTAATAACTTATATCTAAAAATAATAAATAACAGCATTAATTTTAAGTTTTAAACTGTAAGTCTACCTTCTGGTAGTTATTTGTTTAACAACCCTTATTTCAAATTTAGAGCGTCTTCTTCAAAGTCCAGAACATCACAATCAAATGTTTCAGCTCAAGCAGAGGGATCGGAATCTATAAGGGTTAGCCCCCATTCCAAGTGGCTTCGTTCTACTGCTGATGAAGAAATAGTGGAATATACTGTGCCCCTTTTTCGTACCAGGTTTGGTCTACAAAATCTATACTTACTGGGTGTACAGCCCTATCATGTTATAATTTTTTCCTATTAATATATAATATTTAGTAGACTCTGATGTCGAAGTGATACAGCCCTCTGAAATGCCAATCATGTGAAAGTTGCCTTACCTACAACCTGTTGACAGAATGATCCATAACGTTTAAAAGTAAAACCAGGTCTGACATGGTCACTTCAGAATTTGGTAACTCGAGATACACCTCTAGAGTGACCCCTCTGAAATGTCAGGTTGCTTTTCAGATGTGTCCATATCACCTTTACCAATCATTACATGTTCTGGGCTTATAATTCCGATGCCACACAAAATGCTTTATTGTAAATAGTTAAACATAATTAATTATCCTTTTTTTTTCCTGTATTTGTACTCATAACATTTAATGACCTAAACAAAAAAAAAAAGTGAATTATTTTGTGCATGTACTGACTGGTGCAGCACATACATGTTAACAGGTTTTTAACCAGGCATTCATTTTGTAAATTCTTCACATTTTACATTTACTTGCCAAATATCTTAATTAGATTTATTCCCACTTGTTGTATAAAAAGCAAGATGTTTTTTTATGGATCAGCTGCAGTTGCTAATCTTTATGGATCAGGTCCTATGGATCTGTTTTGTATAGCTTGTTAACATACTGTACAGTATCTCTGATAATAAAGCTCTGGAACTGAAAAAGGCAATCAATGTGTTGTACAGTACTGTTGAGAGGATATATCCTATAAATAGGCTGGATAAGCAAATTAACACTGGCATTTGACAGTTCTTTGAAATACAAAGAAGATACATATAGGGCTCTGATTACTGGGGGCTTTATTTTGTATTCTTTTCGAATAAATGTACATAGGATAAATAAAAAGATACAAATTTAACAGTTTATAATTAGGTGTATTTTGCCATACAAATAAAAAGAAGCTTTACTTTTTAATTTACTTCCATGTTAAAAAGGAAATATCTTTAATTTTTAACCAGGAAAAAAATATTGTTGATTTCTAAGTGTTAGTGTTAGATAACATTAAACCGTAAAACCATAAACCCACAAAAATACACAATTAAAAATGTGAGGGGTATAATTGTTTTGTATCACAAACGGCTGTTGTAAGAAGACTGCTATGTTTTTCTGATTATACTCTTTGCTCTTTGTTTATGCATGTAGAAGTGCAGCAGAACAACAGGAATATACACGCAGGGTGGTGCATTTTGGCAATGAGTTGTCATGTTTGGAGGATGAAGTCCATAGGGCCAGGGAGGCCACGAGACAGCAAGTGGACAAACTTGCTATTCAAAGAGTGGTAACTATCAAGTTTAGATAGGTGTTAATATCAGTTATTAGTTATGTATTTAGCTATTATTATTTTTCAGCCAAATAGTGTTTTAAAAGAGGGGTGACATGGTTAAGTAGGAATCATTTGCCAAATTCAGCATTTTGTTTATGGGAAACCCTAAAATGTAAGACTCCACAGCCTGCACATGCAACGTCACACATGCATAAGTTCAGGGTACCACAGAGTGCCACAGATGAATCTATTTTCACAAACTCCCGTTACTACAGCCTTACTTAACTATCAACTCTATGCCCAGGGGTGTTCACTTAGTAACATCTGATATATTATTATTATTATTATTATTATTATTATTATTATTATTATTATTACTAATCAGGTTGAAGAAAAGATGGCTTTTGAGAGGCATGTTCGAGAGGAATGCAGGATCCGTGCCCCTGAATTCCTTGTAAGACTGAGGACCCACACTGTTTGGGAAAAGTCACCAGTGAAACTCTTCTGCACTGTTGAAGGATACCCAAACCCTATTGTTAAATGGTAAGCAGATTCTATTCATATAATTTTAGCATAAAGAGAGTGCTGATATCCGATTCTGAATTAGCCATATTTATACACAATTTTCAATGCTTGCATGTTATTCAATTGGCCTGTCCTACACACAGTTGAGTACTGAAATCCACGTCTACAGTTTTAATGTGTAGTGTTTTACCTTTGCTGTCAGTGGTATCCAGAATATTATTTTACTTTTACAAATGTTTTGCAGGTTTAAAGACAATGTTATAATTGATACAGCAAGTGAACCAGGAAGGTACAGAATTGAGAGTAAATATGGAGTGCATAGCCTGGAAATTCACAGGTGGGTGGTTTTATTTGGCTCTGCAACATTGCATTGGTATATACTTTAGACATCTATTAAAAAGCTAGATGACCTAACCCAAACCTTACAAATCCAAACCTTGTCCAATGTACTTGAGTACCACATACTGTATCTGCAAAACTGCTTGTACCTATTGAAACATGAAGTTGCATTTCAGTTGGGCTAGGTAAATTAAAAATGATTGTAGCAAGTGCAAAAAGACACTGATGTAGGAGCTCTGTTGCAATTGTAATTAGACGGCTGTATAACTATCTAGAGTTTAGCTTGACTCCCTCTTCCATGGGGATGGGTCTTCCTTGCTTTATCACACTGTTTATTTCCACTACTCCCAAAAACCCAGACGACAAGCAACCTGCATAATTTACTCAAATGTAACGCAAAACTGGTACCCATAATCTTTCACCCACAGTACACAGTCAAAAATTGCTGGCCCTAAATATAGTGTGTGGAATACTGTATGTGCCAGAAAGATCACTTTGCATAGCCAGCCCATAGAAATTGTTGACATTTTTAAATACCAGGACTTGAATACTGTTTATATTGGACATAAAATGACAATATGACTTTCAAGAGAAGGTACATTCAGTATAATAAACCAAGAACTATAAGACGTTTCTGATGGTGCAAAGGAACTTGCCTCTTCAAGAGTCTCCAGCTGCTCATACCAATAATGCTGAGCTACGTGTCATCTGATCCATGCCCTCCAAACACAGCTTGGAATGTCTTGGCTGTCACCTAGTTAGTAGGTCAGCTGTGAAACCAGAACTAAAATCAGCTGCAGCGTTTCCACTCTTAATCTTATCCCTTCGACCTTGATATGGTAGGAGACAGGCGTGTAAAAATACCATGTTCCACTTGAAGCACAAAGCAACTTCTTAAAAGGGAAATGAATTGAAAACTATTTCAAGACCTTGTTTTTTTTTATTTTGTTTTGTTTTTTTAGGTGTTTAAATACTTTAAAATTAACAGCGACATTCTAAAATTAAAATAATGACAAAAGTTGTAATATATCATTGTTAAAACATGTCTATATTTGGTATAGTTTCAGCAGCCTCAGGTTTGAGTGACATGTAAATTAAAGTGTCCTTTGATCTGGGAAGTTCTACCTAAAATATTGAGGAAAACTGATAGCATTGTATAAGATGTCAAGGCTTTGTGGTGCTATTTTGCACCCAGGGTGACCTTTTTTGTGATAAATGTATAGCTGTATAAACATCCATATCACTATAGCAATCAGCTTTAGGCTCCTGCCCATTGCATCAATATTTACCAAGTAAAGCGGTAAATGTCCAAAATAAACGTGATAATGCTTTACTTCGGACATGTACCTGTAAATCTCAAGAATGACCATGTGCGTTTGCCAATAAGCTTTCAGTAAATATCCAAAAAGCAACACATTTCTTCATAATTCCAGACACTTACCAATAAGCTTCGGTAAATCATAAGATTAACCAGTAAATTGACTGAAAAGCAATCCATTTCTTCATAAATGAGGACATTTACCACCTTACTTTGTAAATGTTGACAGTTACCATCAAAAATGAAGAGTTACCAGATTCAAACTTTTACCGTAACATATACAACAGTGCAGTCACATATACAACAGTGCAGTCACATATACACGAGTGCAGTCACATATACATGAGTGCAGTCACATATACACTAGTACATACAAGGACACATTTTGCTTTCCTCCTTCTTGTATTTTTCCTTACTGAAAATTGATTGCAAACATTATGTACTAATAAACTGTAATATGTTACACTATTATGTAACAATAAACTATATTTGTTATTTGTTTAATCTCAGATGTGAAGTCCGGGATACAGCTCAGTACACTGCAGTTGCAACTAATGTCCATGGACAGACATCTACTAATGCTTCAGTGATTGTCAAAAGTAGGTCTTTCTAGCTCTTTGTAAATGAAACGTGATTAACTGGCATATTTGTTTCCATATCTATGTATATCTATATCTACCTTCCTTGTTAATAAATACGCTCTTACTGCTTTATAGGGTACAAAGGTGAAGAAGAGCCTTACCACTCGGTGATGCTTCCTATCCAGAGTAAGTAAAGGCTTACAGTCTGTGTGATTGCTATAAATAAAGATCACACAGTTTAACAAAGACATATTGAACTTAATCGATGTAAATATAATTGTTGGTTAGACTCCCCCCCCCACCCCAATCCTAACCCTAACCCTAACCCCCCCCATTTTATTATATGAGAGGGCACCATCCGGTGTTATACAGGTACTTCATTCTTGGTACAAAATTAAAAAATGAGTTCAAACTAGTTTTAATACAATAATCTTTTTGATTACCCAACTAACATCTGGCACTTACTTTTTAAGTAATAGTAAGTCAACTGGTGACATGTGAAAGTGCACATTATCGTTCTTTCTCCTTTAGTTCCTATGCTGCCCGAAATAACTTACACTAAAATTGATATCACGTTTCTGGAGAAGTTTGATGTGACCTTTGGCACTGAAGGAGAAACTCTTACCCTGGTCTGCAAAATGATGATTGTACCTGATCTGGCCAATCTCCAGCCTGAAGCTCAGTGGTACAGAGATGGTAAGGAAGCATTGACTTATCAATAGCATTAAAAGTTCTGAAGAAAAAAAGGGGGAATAACTACAAAGTACAATGATGTAATTTGATTTTTAATGATTGAACTGTTGTGGAAATAAGAATTTAAAGTTTTCCTGGGACAAAATATGCTTCTTATGCATATTCATTCACCTGTCAAACCCCCTTTTTATCTAACAACAGTCCTTCCCCTATAGATAATTTCCTCTACCCATCCTTTAATCAGCCAGGCACTAATTTAGTGCTGTTATTGCCCTACTGGTTCTTTCCCTGCTGAAAAAGACAAAAGCTCATTTAACAAGTCTTTAATTGCTTTAGGATTGCCTACAGTTAATTGGTATTTCATCACTGAAAGGAACTGTTAGTTTAGAGTACAAATACCTGCTAATTAGTCAAATAACCCAATGACCTCTTTATCAATTAAACCCACACTGTCAGCATTTAAGCCAGATAAAACATTTTCTTAAGTAAGGAATACAAAAAACAGGCCTCACAAGGCCTTTGACTGTAATAGCTCTAGAGCTTATTTAATGTTCTTGCTGCATGTCCAATAATACTCCTGGGTCTTTAATTCATTACATCCATCAAAGCACCTCCTTTGTATACCCTCTGTCAACTTCAGTCCATATTATTCCCTTCCTTACACGTGCTGTCTTGTCAAAAACCATGAATTGCATAAAACATCAGTTAAACCATTTCCAAACCTGCAAACCATGCCAATTGTAGTAGAGGCTGGTTCTGCCAAATGCCTGTTTGGACACAGTGGATTCTGTCAGTCGGGAGTGATTGTAAGACATCAAAATATAGGGGTATAAAACAACACAGATTTGTGTAAATAAATAAAATTTAAAGAAAATTATACTTTAACATTGCAAATCTGAGAAACAACTTCTAGTTTTTTTTTCTTTTAATGAACAGTTGTTTTAGACCTTGACTAGCACTAATTTTGGACTAACTAATGTTAATAGGTTCATATCCCCAACATCTGTTTGTAATAGTCTACCCTGTACTGTTTGCAATAAAATGCTAGACTTTGTGTCATGACCCAGTTCTGCCATAGCAAGGACTGTGTTATGTAGAACTGCAGTATTACTGTGTATCTTATTTGTTTGAGTGTTAAGTAAAGCTACAGTGACAATGTCTTTTTTTTCATTTTGTTTTTTTTCTAGATGTTCGCATTAAGGAATCAAAATGGGCTGAAATGAAGTTCGGAGCTTGTGTTGCTAGATTAACTCTGACTCATCTTAATAAGGATGATGAGGGCCTGTACACATTGCGCATGGTTACCAAGGGTGGAAGTTCTCAGCACTGCGCCTATATATTTGTAAGAGGTATGAAAAAGTTTCTGTTATATTGTTACATCTACTTCTATTGTATATTTTTTTAATTAAAATAATAATTATTATTATTATTAGTAGTCGTAGTAGTAGCACTAGTACTAGTAGTGCTGCTGTTGTTATAGCTATTTGACATTACTAAAATATGTAAGAACTAAATACATCTGAATATGAAGACATAAATAAATATTCTGTTTACTGAAATCCACAGATTATAGGAAGTTTTTGAAGCGCACTGATACCCGTTCACTATCACTTTCATCATCCAGACATATTCCGTTGGCTGTTCTGTTGGAAATACCCCAGTAGTTTAACATATATTGCAAATCATGTTTTTTTTTTATATTACAGATGCTGAGTCAACAGTAGCTGGAGCCCCCGGAGCCCCCATGGATATTAAAATTCATGATGCTAACAAAGATTATGTCATTGTATCCTGGAAACCACCAAATATCACTAGCGAGAGCCCAGTCATTGGATACTTTGTTGATAGGTAATTACGGAATACAATTTGAAATATGAAATATCTATTGCATTTCAAAGCTTCAAAGTATGATCACAATAAATGACAACAGAAAATATCAGCATATTGTAAATCTTTTTTTTATCAAAACATGAAACATTTTCAGACCAGCTATATTAATTCTGTGTTCAAGATGAGATACATTGAGTCACAGCTTAACTGATAGACAACATTTACTCACTAACTAAATACAATTTTGCTTCCAGTTATTTGTATTTTTTAAATTGTTTTACAGATGTGAAGTTGGAACTGAAAATTGGATTCAGTGCAATGACTCTCCCATTAAGATCTGTAAATACCCAGTTCATGGTTTATTTGAAGGGCGCTCATATATATACCGGGTGAGAGCAGTCAACAATAAAGGCATCAGCAGGCCTTCCAGAGTTTCTGAAGCAGTAGCAGCCCTTGATCCTGCTGACTTGGCTAGACTGCAAGGTAAGAACATGCATGGAGAATATTCCATCCCTACTATATATATATAAAACACCCAATAAGACTTTTTATTAAAAAGTCTGTCATTGAATATACTCTGTTTCTATTAGCATTTCTAAACAGTAGTGTTTGTACAGTACATAAGTGTGAAGTAGAAAGTGTACAGCTCACCTGCTATTTGGAGACTCTGGGTTTGTTTAATGAACTTCATAAATAATGTTTTCAACATCAATCAGCATTAAGACAGGGGTTATAGTCCCTGTATTTTGGTAGGGGTACTGAATTGTAACTGAGCTGCTATCCAGCTACCTAATAACAATAAATTTGCACAGCAGTTTTGCAGCTTCCAGTGCTTTTGTTATCAATGTGCTTTGCTTTTACTTCAACAGTCATTCATCTGGAAAGAGGGAAACAAATTGTGATCTGTCAAGATGAACTGGAAGGTAATTTGTGTTTCATATTGTTTTCCTTAATATGCATTTTAATAGAATCAACAACAATATCTGTACATTTACAGAATACATTTAAATACTAAGAAGTAAATGCATGCAACACTATGAATTATGTGTACAATACAGTACACGCAATCACGTACTGTAAGTGTCTTCCAAGTGCATGTTTTAAATATTAATGAACTGCAAATACAGTGTAACAACATGTATATAATATCCTTATACACTTTGAAGTGTATCCAAGAAAACACTTATGTGGTATTGAAACACACAGATCAGAGTATTAATCTGCCATGGAATTGCTGATCCAGACTAAACCTCCTAATAACACAGTGATATATGAATCATGTAGGTGATGTCAAGATCCCAGGACCCCCCACAAATGTGCATGCTTCAGAGACAAGCAAAATCTATGTTGTGCTCAGCTGGGAACCACCTGCTCCCCGTGGCAGGGAATCACTGATGTACTACATTGAGAAGGTATTTATCCCTTTCCTCTAAGTTTCATAATGAACCACTTCAGCACCCGAGCTGAAAAGTACATTCTGTTTTGGTTTTAAAAATGCTTGTACTGTTCAACTCTACAGAAACAGATTTGTCAATATCAAACTGGGTTAATGTGAAAAAAACAAAACACACACATGAATAATAAGTAATAAATCGTTATAAAAATGAAATATACTCAATGCAAATCAATTTTAAAAATAATAAAGTGTACTATTGTGCTTTTTTTAATTAATATTTTATTTAATTAACTGGTGCATCTGAAATGTGAAATGATAATATACATGCATATACATCTGACACGGTTTGTTCTTACAATGACAAATGCATTGCTTAATTTGTTAAAAAATCATTAGTAATGTATATATAAATGTTTTATTATAAAAAAAAGCTGTAAAAAAATAATAATAATGATAATACAGAAACACATAACACGTGCAACTAATTATAAACTAATTTTTACTACTGTATAACATAAAATTCACTGGACATGATCTTGGGCTGCGTAGAGGACCTCGAAAATTAATAATAGAAGATATATGCTTTAGAGAAGAGGAAGGAGATTCCTCTTGACTCGCGGGAAAGCCACCCGAACTGTTCGGTCTCCCAGTCTTCCCCCAAGGCAGATCTAGAGGAGAGAAATGGGAAGACGACAGTGATAGTTAAATTTGGCCGGGGGTCCCCCTTGACTTGCGGCAGTTGGGCTTCTAAGGTTGGGAAGTGAGCTTTAGTTACCCCCCAGGAGGGAGCCTGTGGAGTAGCCGAATAGAGGAGGAAAGCGTAGTGGGGGAGGAGGGGAGGATGGTGAAAAACAAAAATGCAAAAAGAGAGCAAATACAAGGCTTAGGGTTTAAATAGGGGATTAGCAGATGTTACTGGAAGGAAGTAGGGGGAGGAGCCCTCGTTCATGCCCCCCCCATAACACACAAGTTTAAAATGAATATTTGTTTTACTTATAAAAGTGATCATTATCAGGTATGTAATATATATATATATATATATATATATATATATATATATATATATATATATATATATATATATATATATATATATATTATATATTAATATATAGATATATAATATTATATAATTTCCATCCTCTATTATAATATATAAAGGTGTCATAGAAATCCTGCTTAAACCCTATTAACTGATAATGATGTTACCTTAACTGTTCATCACTTGATTCCAACTGAATTGTATGTATACTACACGCTATGTCCTTATTCTATAGGAGAGGAGGGAGGTATTATTGTAACTCTGAATCATCCTGTAATTGTTTCTTTCAGTCCTTGGTTGGCAGTGGAACCTGGCAAAGAGTTAACACTCAGATTCCAGTGAGATCTCCTCGATATGCTGTATTTGACTTGGTAGAGGGAAAGCAATACCTTTTCCGTGTGCTCGCTGTTAATAAGTTTGGGACCAGTGATCCTTCCGAGCCTACTGCACCTATTCAAGTTCAGGAGCTCTATGGTAATATTCATGTTGATATTGTTTTCTGCTCAATGTGTTGCTTTTTATTTTCAATAGCCATGTTATTTATTTGTTTCATTTGTCACTGAAATATAAATGTATATTATATACTATGAAGTTGTATTATTTAAACTGAAATTTACATTTCATGTGGTACAAAACAAAATATAATGTGAAGACCTTAAAGCTCTATGAGTCTAAATAATTGTTGTTATTTGGTTGTTCTGCCTAGGAGCAGGAGTGCCGTATGGTATGCCATTTTAAAGAATCCTTCAATAACAATTTAACTTTAATGCTGATTGATAATTTAACTTTAATGCTTTAATGCTTGCCAGAACACTTTTAATTATATTGCACACATTCTAAACTAATATGAATATTATGAAGTGTTTTCCAGTTCTAATTCACATTATTGTATGAATACATACAGCCCCTGTTAATTCAGTAGAACAATACATAACACACTGTTGACTAAATGGTGCTGCCACTCTTAACTGTGAAAGCATGAAAGTGTTGACGTTACACAAATATAAAATGCTCCTACATTTTCACAGTGACGTGCACTGTTCAATAACTATTTCTCTAAACAAGTGTTCATGTACATTTGATAAGATATTGTAGTTTAATTTAATTATAATTATAGAGTATAAATAAATACATGCTTATCAGTATGCAGTTATGGAAGTGAAAGACAAAACTGATATAAGAAGTCCTGCATAAACTCTTTATCAACCTTTTCTATTTTCATTATTAATGTCCTGGCTTACGACCACGGCCTTGCAAATGAAAAATAATTCTTGACGAATCTGGAAAACCATTTAATTAGTCTGTTGGATTTCAGTAAATGTAGAATTTGACATCCTTTTGCATATATGAAATGTCTAGTGTTCCTCTATATATATATATATATATATATATATATATATATATATATATATATATATATATATATATATAATTAATATATATAGATATGTTTGAAAACCATTTAATATATAAAATGTATGTGCATATTTAACAATGAAATGTATTTCACACAGGTATTCCCTCTGCTCCTGGTTGCATTCTGGCTACAAGAAATACCAAAACCTCTGTTGTTGTGCAGTGGGATCCCCCAAAACAAGCTGGAGGACTTATTGGCTATTACATTGACTCCAGCGTAGTGGGGTCAAAGCAGTGGAAAACATGCAACCACAAACCAGTCAAACACACCAGGTAACCTGAATAATCGGAAACTCTCCAAATTGCATTTACTGTTCTTTTCTACTCAGCACCTGGTTATGTAATTGTGAGGATGAACTCCATACATTGAGAATGCACATTACATCATTTCCTTATTCTTAAAATGTTGTTTGTAGGAACAATGTAGCTGCAGTGTAGTTAATGTAACTACAGCAACTGCTTTAAATGTATTGATAAAGATAAATAAACAGTCCTATGCATGTATAATAATAATAATAATAATAATAATAATAATAATAATAATAATAATAATAATAATAATAATAATATTTTTAGGTTTGTGGTTCATGGCCTGACTACTGGAGAGAAGTACATCTTCCGTGTGAAGGCTGTAAATGATGTGGGTTTCAGCGAGGAATCGCAGGAATCATCTCCCATCAGTGTGTATGCTGCTCTTAGTAAGTACTGGGAAATTATTTTCTGCACATTTGTTCTGCTTACCCAAGCAGTAGTCGAGATTGTAGTTGACATTCAAACCTTATGCTGATGCAAGTAGAGTATGCTTGTGTGGATCACAGTGACAGTAACAAGAGGCTTTGAAGAACAGTCTACAACATTGACTCATTTGTTTATTTCTTATTGAAAAAAGCCTAGTAAATCTGCCTTCAATTGATTAACAGATAATGTGTTGACTGTCTTTCATACTGTGAAATGTTGGGTGTGCAGTAATAATCAATAACTGGAGTCATTCCTTTTTTAGGGGCTTGAGAACTTTATTAAGGCTGCTCACATACACTGGACACACATACTTCCAAGCAATTTATTATTTGTTTATTTAGCAGATGATTTTATCCAAGGTGACTTACAGAGACTAGGGTGTTGAATTAAGCATGAGCTGCAGAGTCACTTACAACAACGTCTCACCCGAAAGACGGAGAACAAGGATGTTAAGTGACTTGATTTGACCCTGGGACCTCCTAGTTACAAGCCTGTTTCTCTAACCACTGGACCACACATATTACCCATTCACACAATAAAGTAAAAACATAAGTTAATACACATACATTATACTATTGGCTTGGATATGTTATGTGAGCTTATGTTTACATTTTATTATTCTGTTAGTCAGTATCTATAAATATTTTAATAATGGAAATTTTGCAATTTGAAATGCCATTGAAATGCCAAACTCTCTTCCAGTTGTGTGCTGTGTTACATATATATATATATATATATATATATATATATATATATATATATATATATATATATATATATATATATATATATATATATATATATATATATATGACTAGAGTGTTATAAAACCTATATACGTTTGTATAGATTGTATCTTGATAAATGTAAAGATATATGTTGTTATTTGATTGCTCTGTCTAGGAGGAGGAGTGTCACATGGTATGTACTGTATAGAACTTGTGTTTGTATAATAGTTGTATATCTTTTCTTCCCAAAACACTTTTTCTATTTTTGCACACTTTGACATGAATACATAATCACATAAAGTGTTTTGAATGCTGTTCACTGTTATAACACACACACAATGCCATCTAGTGGTATTAGTATTGAACTACCACAGATAATATGTTTGTAACTGTCACAGCATGTTCACTGTTATGGTGTGCCCCCCAGTGGACAAGATACTGCATAAAAAGTCTAACAGAAAACATTTCTTATTTTCTTATGAGCGCTACCAACATAATCACTGGCTTCCCTTTTCTTCTGTTGAATATATTGTATTGCTCTATGCAGATATTTCAGTGACTCAGAATACTTTGTATCCTTCGTGACCCCTGTAATTATTGCATAATTGTTTGGACACAGTGAACTAATTAGACAAGTAAAAGTACTCCTGTTTGCATTCGATAAGGAATTGATTCGACAAAGAAAGAAAGAAAGAAACACCTTTCCTGGTTTAATTAGTCTCCTCATTGACTAAATCAGAAGACAGCAGTCTCCCTTACCAGTATAACATATTTGTCTTGTATAATATCCACTCAGAAGTCTGTTTTCAATTTGTACCCTAGATTAACCCAGTTGCTTAATTATATGGACACATTTAACTAATTATTCCAGGAAAAGTACTCATGTGAGCATTCAATAATACCATTAATGCAGAAAGCTGTCTCTAGGCATTTTTCCTGTAGTAACTGTTTTGTATTACATTGCAGCAAGCCCTTCTCCTCCTTATGGCATCACTCTCCTTGCCTGTGATGGCCACTCCATGACCCTGGGCTGGAAGTACCCACGATATTCTGGTGGTGCTCAAATCACTGCTTACTACATCGATCAACGTGATGTGGCGGACCTGCACTGGAAGGAAACTAATGTGCCCCCCATCAAAGAAAGAATTTACAAGGTGGTTACCAAGAATCCGTAAAGGGTTGTTTTTTTTTTGTTTGTTTTTTTTAATCTCTTATTTGTATTTTTTGTAATGTAATGTGTATATGATCGTTTTTTTTTTTTTTAAATCTATTTGGTCCTGATTTCATGATACATTATATAGCGGGAGACATCACAACTGCTTCTTAGCGACATGTCATAGCAGCCTATCACTGATTCAGTTGAATTCTGACTTTGAATGGAAACAGCACTTAACAGACTTTTTCTAATTAAAATTCAGTACCTTAAATAAGGAAAGACCAAAGCACTTGCCATCTAATAGGTCTGTCTAGAAGATGCCGCTGGTGTAGTTGTAGACAACCATCTCTCTTCCAGTTTTAAAATCCTCGACTGTTATCTCCTCGATTTGTCAAAATGCCCTGTAGCCATGCCGTATTTACAATAGACATATTGAACTAATTTGAACAAGAAAAGTATTTTTTTGAGTATTCATTGTCGACAGTAATTGACACGAGGCCTGGTTTTCAAATACATTTATACAAGCCTCTTAAATATTGAATGTTCAACTGACCTTTTTTTTTCTTCTTCTTAATTCAGGTCGAAAACCTGAAAGAGGGCTCATTTTATGAGTTCAGAATTCAAGCTGCCAACCTGGCTGGTGTGGGGCTTCCCTCTGATGCAAGTGACCACTTCAAGTGTGAAACCTGGACTATGCCAGAACCAGGTACAGTGTGTTATTTCAGCATTTATTTCCAAGTAAATAAATTGGAAGGCACTGTTAAAAAAAAAAAAAATAGCAACATTATTTCTAATTCTACAGTTTCTAGCGTATATACAGACACACATGCATCGCACAGACGGGATGATTTGTGTTTCCCAAACGCATGCAAACTGAACAGTGGGTGTGAGGATTTTTTTTTGGGGGGGGGAGGGCGCGACGACACCCTTTTAAGGTTGATATAACTTGTAAGAAAGATGTGTTTGTCCCGTTGTAATGTCTCTCTTAAAATATTTAGGACCATCCTATGATCTGACATTCTGTGAGGTTAGAAATACTTCTCTGGTGATTCAGTGGAAGGCTCCTGTATACACTGGGTCAAGCGCAGTGACAGGATACCATGTGGATATTTGTGAAGTGGGTTCAGACGAGTGGAAAACTGTGAATGAGAAGACAATAAATCACTGTTACCTGAAGGTACACCACAATAAAAAATAAGACACCTAAGTAGTTACATTTTAGAAAACCGACGTTTACAAAAATTGTTTGCATATTTGGCCGTAAAAATGTGTGCAAGAAGTATCTGTTTAGAATGACACATGTGGTTTGCCTTTTAGATAGAATCTGCGCAAGCAGACCCTATTGAGTTATACAGGCTTTTTGCGCCCACGTCCACTTATTGTGCCATTGGCCATGCATTTAAGCAATTGCTTCATGTGTTTATTAAAATATTGCTTCTGTGTAAAAAATATTATTTTACAAACTTTCAGGTTTCAGATCTGGAGGAAGCCAAGTCATATGTTTTCCGAGTTCGTGCAGTCAATGCAGCTGGTGTGGGCAAGCCATCGGATGTTTCTGAACCTGTGTTTGTACAGGCTAGACCAGGTACAGTACAATAACATGGAAACAGTTTTAGTCCTTCAGAAAGAAGATGCATCCTTAAAGTACTTAATAAGAATAAGTATATGACATTGTAATTCTCAGATAAAACAGAATGCAGCAAAAACTTAAACAGTTTATTGATAGGGTGTCTTCAGAGTGGGATCCTATGGGGTTTCATGGCAAGTTTGATCCCTGACAGCCATGTGAATAAGATCAATGTGTATGTCTGGGAATACATGATACAATATATCAGATATACTGCTTAGTACCACAGAACATATTTTAAACTAGATTGGCACCACCAGCACCCCATTGAGGCAGAATGCAGTACTGCAGTCCTCCCTTGCCATGAATGACACATTAAGAGAAACAGAGAGACAGTGGTGTAAAGTAAGAAATGGAGTATTCTCATTAGATTTGTACAAACTCGCTTTCATTTAATAGATTTTGTAAAACCCAGGCTGGTGTCCCCAAAGGTACTTGAGGCTCATACTCAATTTAAATTATGACACTAATTGAAAAGGCAGTAACATTATTACAGATAATGCCCCGGAGGTGTTGCAGTTATTCTGTTTGAAAGCAATCCAGTGATCTCTGACAAAACAGTTTTAATTGAACTGGACATTTTTGTCTTGTGGGTAAACAATTAATGACTGGAAGTGCACGCAGTTCCTTTCAAATTAAAAACTTCACTAACTTACACTGGTAAATTGCAATAGTTTGTATCCTGAAATAATTTCTTTATTAAGCAGAATTATAGGCACAGGCCATTTGTTCCCATCTGCATCAGCTTTTGGGGTTCAAAAGTGCTTAGTTAAGACACCTTAATTTAATTTTAAAGTCATGTTTTTTGTGGGCAATGTCAATTGAAATAACTCTGAATAAACCAGCAGGAAGTAGGTTTAATCAGTTTCCAAACTGATATGTACAGTTTAGTTTAGTTTTTCACATTTTTTGTCTCTTGATTTCAATAGTACCAAAGACCTGATAATGAAATGCATAGTCATGCGAGTAGACCTTGTGACACTGTAGGCAGTTTGTCCATACCTGTGTTAATGTTAACACAAAATAACTCATCAAAGACTTTTTTATTCTAACATTTCTATTTAGTAATACTTTATGGACATTAAAGTGCAGAAGTCTCACCCCACTGTAGTTTTAAAATAGCTTTACTTAACTAAAAACCTGAGGCCAAGCCAGCTTTTTATACTTGCCAGGAGCGATTGTTGCTGATTTTGGTCTCAATTTCTACAATTACATTGTGTTATTTATAATGTAGATTTTTTGCCCTGAGTAAAATTATGACAAATGACCCTGTGCAAGTTACATTTATCTGAAATATAAATTGTACCTATGTTCCTAGAGAAATAATGGTAATACTTGCACAGCCTGTCTGCACAGTTGCAATGCCTGTTGGCCACCTTTAAATGCAAACGTAATGGATACAAATCAAACTATAGCATCTTATTCCAGTTTGAATCTTTTTAATCTAATTGAAACCATTGAGTAGAATAAGTGAGGTACCAAGGTATTAGGCTGTCTGCTGAGTACACAAAAATCATTAACAAATTGTATTTTAGGAACATTGGAAATTGCTTCTGGTGTGGATGAAGAAGGCAACATTTATCTGAGCTACAAATGTAATGAAATGACAGCCATTTCTCAGTTTGTTTGGAGCAAGTCGTATGGAGAAATCACTGATTTCTCCAGAGTCGGCATTGAAACGGAAGGAGATCAGTGAGTAGCACATGTTTTAAGCATGGCTTGAAATACCCACAATTAAATGAGGTCTATGGTTTACATTATCTATTGTTTAAAGGTACATCTTTAAAAGCCTGCAGGGTAAAGTTAACATGATAAAAAGCATAAGAATGACATAAAGAAAGAACTTGCAACTGAGATGATTGCACGCATACAGGAACCTCTTTGTGTTGTTTTTAAGGGTTGTGGCAGGTTCTGTCAGGCCCTACTGCTTTAGACACCTATGACATCTACCAATAAATATGTTCTGCTTTTGAAATTTAATCAAAATAAAAATGCAATGGTGATTTCAATTGCTATGCCCCTTTGATTATTTTGAGAATAAAAAAAATAAATGTTTTTCAGCTCTAAAATTGTCTTCAAAAACCCTGATAAAGAAGATCTGGGAACATACTCTGTGTCTGTCACTGACACCGAAGGTGTCTCTGCAAGTTATGTGCTGGAAGAGAAAGGTAGGTTGCCTGTAACTCATTACGTCATGTCACAGTTACTCAAGGCTAATAGTGCTTAAAGTCCCACACATAAGCTTTAGACTACGTTTGATTGGCCTGAATACAAATACCCTGTTTGATCAATGAAGCATTATTCACACAGGACCATGTGCTGAATAACCTTTAATGTGATTTTTAAAATTTTAATATATATTTAATTTACAATTTTGTATATTATTTTTTTTTTTTTTTATTATGCATTAGAACTGGAAAAACTGATGACTCTCAGTCATGAAATAAGAAACCCAAGTAAGTAAAAAAAAAGTATATGAAACCATGTTTTCCCTTGTAAATCTGACTTGATAGTAACGATTGTATTATCCAAACTCCTCTAATTAATCTAACTGTGAATAACCAAGAGGCAGCAATACTTAAATCTCCCTGTCAGTACAGAAAACTGTTGAAAAAGTCGTTTTCTAACTATGCAGTAGTAATAAGTATTGTATATTAATCGGTGTAATACTTCAAAGAGTGGTATGTAAACAACATTCCCCCTGAAGCATTCTTTTTTTCCATGCCTTTTCAGCGATCCCTCTGAAGACTGAACTGTCCTATGAGATCTTTGAAAGAGGACAAGTTCGTTTCTGGCTGCAAGCTGAGAAGCTGTCCTCTGCAGTCAATTACAGATTTATTGTTAATGACCAAGAAGTCACAAATAGTGAGGTATTTTATTTATTTATCTTTATTTCTGAATGTAGATCAACTGCAACCCCAACACTAGATATAGAAAAATATAAACCAAGATTGTTACTAACCCTAACGTCCTGGCTCAGCCCTGGAGCTTCTTACACTGGGTACCTTTATAACAGAACACAGCAAAACACACCTGGTTCCCTAGTCTTCCCCAGCAGGTCGCCTTGCCGCTCACTCAGTCAGCACTAACTCAGTCCCCTTGTCTGTCATATGTTCTGCGGCCTATATCACTCAAACCATCCCACATGTGCTCCATTCGTGAGGGACACTGAAACAACCCAGTCATAAAAAGGAATAATTTAGCAAGAGTTCCTCTGATTTTGATCCTACAAACACCATCGGCAATAGTTCTGTGAACTGCCAGAAACTAATTCATTGCTACAATATCCTTAAGAAATTACCCTGGACTGTGGTGTTGTGATACTGCCTGGATGTGCTCACTGAAGAGGCGTAAGAAGGAGACCTTTCCTGACATTTTTGGAAAGACAGACAGATGGAGGGAAGGAAGCATAACCATAAATAGCCAAACAGTAAGACTATAGTCTAAATTTTACTGTAGTATAATAATTGTATGTGTTCTATATCCTCAGACACATAAGATTAAATGTGACTCCTCCACCGGCATTATTGAGATGGTAATGGATAAGTTCACAGCACACAGTGAAGGTACCTACACAGTTCAAATGCAAGATGGAAAGGCCAAAAACCAGTCCTCGCTGGTTCTTATTGGAGATGGTAAGGCCAACTACATATGAGCAGTAATTAGCTGCATAGGTGTATTCATGGTGTCTTATAATGTTGTCTCTCTCTGTTATGTTTAGTTTTCAAGGCTGCCCTAGAAGAGGCTGAGTTCCAGAGGAAAGAGTATCTCAGGAAACAAGGTATTTCATTGATCTAAGAAGTGGGAAGAGATTGCAAATCAATCTGATCTCCTACTACAGCCATGGAGTCAATCAATACAAAAGCTAAAAAAAACAGAGCACACTTACTCCCAGAGAATTAGCCAGATACAATTCAGGAAACCAAATAATTTTGGTATTAGTCAATCAACATTCAGGGAGTTGTATATTAAAACAATAGTTTGACTAATACTGTACTTTATGTAATTTTTTTTTAATGCACATTTATATAAATAATTTAAACAGGGACTCCAATTTACAGTCAATTAATTATTTTGTTAACACTGGTGGTCAGACGTCAGCAAGCCACATTGCTGAATTGATAGTTGCAGAACATACAGTAAATGTCATGTCAAATGCACAAAATGTTGTTGTTGTACATGTACTACAAAGAAATGAGTATTGTAAAAAGACAATTAAACACTGACAGTAACTAAGTCCAAACATATTCTACTGCCATGTTAAGCACCTTCATGTCCACAAACTCACAATGTAAAAGTCATGAGGCCATTTAACTGTGCTGCCCTCGCCTCAAGGGTTGCCAGAGAACATCCACAGGTATGAAAAGATTGATAAATTAATTGCAGAGGTGATGCGACATTTTAACTACAAACAATTGATCAAAATAATTCTGCATTTTCAAAGGAACACACCACAACTGGGTAGATGGCATGCTCAGTTTTCTTTCTTTGTGTCATGAATTATATAATATTTTTCTAATACTAGGTCCCCATTTCCTGGAATATCTTTATTGGCATGTAGAAGAGGATTGCACTGTTATGTTGATCTGCAAGGTAATTCTATCTATACAATTGTATTTATTAATAACACTATGTAACACAATTTTTGTTCCTGGGTAGTAAGTGTTATTTCCTAATTGCTTATGCCTCAAAAGTATAGAAAATGGCTAATATTCCCCACAAACTTTGCTTTTGTGACCAGGACAGTGATAATTTGAAATGTACCTATTTCCAATTTGAAAACGGTCTTTTCGTTCACATAAAGTCAGAAAAAAACAACATATGAATCCAAATTAACATGTATTTATACTAAAGTAATACAAAAATGACTACAAAAGATTTAGAAGTGAGTATTTTTTTGGGATTTACGATTATACTGTAAATCACTTTCACGAATCAGCCCCCAAATGTAGTCTCTCATCATGTTCTTGTTATACTGTCCTTGGTAGCGGCGTTCAAAGTCCAGTATATCCTGGTGGAAGCGCTCGCCTTGCTCCTCCGAGTACGCTCCCATGTTCTCCTTGAATTTATCAAGATGAGCATCAAGGATATGGACTTTGAGGGACATCCTACAGCCCATTGTGCTGTAGTTCTTCACCAGAGTCTCAACCAGCTCCACATAGTTTTCGACCTTGTGATTGCCCAGGAAGCCCCAAACCACTGCGACAAAGCTGTTCCAAGCCGCTTTCTCCTTACTAGTGAGCTTCTTGGGGAATTCATTGCACTCCAGGATCTTCTTTATCTGTGGTCCGACGAAGACACGGGCTTTGACCTTTGCCTCAGACAACTTAGGGAAGAAGTCTTGAAGGTACTTGAAGGCTGCCGACTCCTTATCTAGAGCTCTGACAAATTGTTTCATAAGGCCCAATTTGATGTGCAGTGGTGGCATCAGCACCTTCCGGGGGTCCACCAGTGGCTCCCACTTGACGTTGTTCCTCCCCACAGAGAACTCGGTCTGCTGTGGCCAGTCCCGCGTGTGGTAGTGCGCCTTGGTGTCCCTGCTGTCCCAAAGGCAAAGATAGCAGGGAAACTTGGTAAAACCACCTTGGAGACCCATCAGGAATGCCACCATTGCAGCCTCTTGATGCCATCTCAGAAAAATGCAGATATGTATCCACTTAGGCAGCTGGAACTAAACTGAACTGGTGGGCTTAAGGCCTCTGTATTTATACTACTATTTATATTACTGGAAAGTTTTAGAAAGTTCTAGAAGTTACTTCAAGTCTACTCAGCACTGAATCTATCTGGAATGTTCTGGAAAACAGGTACATTTCAAAATATCACTGTCCTGATCACAAAAGCAAAGTTTGTGGGGAATAATAGCCATTTTCTATACTTTTGAGGCATAAGCACTTAGGAAATAACACTTACTACCCAGGAACCAAAAAAAAAAAAAAATTGTTACACGGTGTAATGATTCTAATAAACATTCATAATGTAAACTGTGGCCCCTGACATAGTAAAAGTGTAATTATAAAACCATAATAAACATGGCTTTTTATTCATAATGAAACCTTAATTTGATGTGTATCTGCCATGAGTTGACATGTCTTATTTATTGGAACAGGTGGCCAACGTCAAGAAAGAGACTGTGTTCCACTGGTACAAGGATGAAGTTAAGATTATACCTGAAGAACCAGATAATGTAATGTCTGGAATATGCAAGTTGCCAATCCCTCAGGTAATGCGTTCCATATGGATATTTCCATGTAGTTATATTTCAAATAAAAAAATCAGAAAATAAAACAGAATCAATACTGAACCGCAATTAACAGTGCACAATTATTTCTGTACTTCCAGTTCTCTAAGAAAGACCAGGGTGTTTTTAAAGCAACACTCTCCGATGACAGAGGGCAGGACGTGTCCTTATTTGAAGTAGCTGGCAAAGGTAATGATATAGCACATGTAATAACATACCCTGCATTCACAGAAATACATTATAGAACACATTTGAGTATTAAGAAGTCTATTAACCAGATTGATCCTAATAAAACTTGCAAAGCTAAGGTGCATGCAGTAGTTTTCAGTCTGGAAAAGTGGCCTTTCTGTGTGGGCCAATTATAATGAAAATGGTCTAACCAGACTGCTGATGTCTCTCATTAGTTTAGTTACTTTTTGGTGTACTTCTCAATATTTAAAAATGTATTGATTTTTTTTTTTTTTTAATTATCAACAATGTTAAAAACAGGTTGAGTCTAGAACAGGCAATTTCCAAATGAGCTTGCCTCTGATTTTTCCCTTCTAAGGTATTTTTAATCAAAAACTAAGGGGAAATACATTTATTATTGCCTATAACATTATTTCTGTTTTGTTTTAGTGTTTGATGATATCATAAACGGCATTAGCAGAATAGCTGGTAAGTACCCAATATTTTTAATTCTTGACTTTTCTTTAATGTATTACACTAGACTGGTCTATAGGTCTCAAAAGTAGTTTTCTTAACTTTTATTTGTTTAATTATTGATTTTACTCCACACTGGGGCAGATTTTCCACTGTGGAAAAATTGTCCATGTAATACATAAACAATCGAGTGGGCAATTTACCAACAATTTGCTATTGTGTAGCGACCCAGCTGAGTACTAAACCTATGACCAAAAGTTTGACCAAATGTGGCGGCATTTATACACCTGTGCGACTTATACACTGTATTTTACAGTAATTAACACATTTTACTTAATAAAGTGAAATGAAACCTGTTGAATAATTTTACGTTAACATATGGAATTACATGCTGCTTAGTAATTTTCCATATACTTTATGAAAAACTGACAAAAATTGAAAAATGTGGCATTTCGAAATACTGTACACTAGTATGGCTTCCAGTAGACTTTTGCTATATCAATTCTAGGTGATGCAAAACCTTTGGCCATAGCTGTATATGCAAACTGACACAATGACACATTCCTTAAAGGTAGTCCACGATGTGTTGTTTTATTTAGCATCATACAAATAAACCTGCAATTGCCTATTTGGTTTAAGTATGGAACTTCAGATAAACATGAATAGAAACATGCACAGATTGATTCAGAAGCTGAATAAAAGCTAACTGTTTGGTTTTAGGATCCTCTGCCTCCGAACTGAAGATTCAGTGCACCCCAGAAGGAATTAGGCTTCAGTGCCACATGAAATACTACACAGAAGAAATGAGAACAGTCTGGTCTCACAAGTATGCAGCTTTTCTAAAACAATCATTTTATTGATATTATTATTGCAGTACCCAGGCTGTGTATGCAAGCATTGTTTATAATTCTAGCATCAGTAAATACGCAGAAACATACACCTGTCTACAGACCACGGCGTGTGATGGCTTCCCTTAAATTGTTAAAAAATTGATTTTTTTTTTTTTTTTTTTTTTTTTTTTTTACATTTTTCGCTAAAATAAAATGAAAAAGGCAAACTCTTTAAGGGTATAACTTGGGTACTGAACACTTTGAATCGTCACAATGAATTATACAGCTGAAGTGCAACCTATAGCTGGACATGTCTTGTGCTCAGCTTTGTTTTTTGCTCTTCTCATATTCCAATAACATCCCTGTCTCTAAATTAGGAATCTGATTTAACTTCATGAAGCCGACTGTAATGTATTTATAAATGTGCAAAACTTATGTTGGAGGCTGATATTTTGTTTGTCGTTCAGGTTCAGATGGAAGTGATCCAGAGAAGCGTAAATGATATATCTCTTGCAATCACTGACACTCTCTTACTGTTTAAAGTTATAATAAAAACAGCAATGAATACAAATAAATATAAATTAAACCATTACACAAGAGACTGACTGAATGTAATACATCTTCATCTAAGTAATTGTAGCAGAGATGCTCTCAAGGCTATCATGTACTGTATGATTCACTGTGCTAGTCACATTCGCTGTAGTGTTTTATGAATTGGGATCTAAATTATACGTTATTGATGTAATTGTTTCCCTAATGTAGACTGTAGGTGACAACATCTGCATGTTTTCTCAATACACATATTTGGATAAGGAAATGTTTGTTAAAAATCTAGGACAAAAAATAAATATGGCACTGAATAAGCCTTTTAAAACCATGGTGACAACGGTTATTAGATTTTGTTCTGACATTCTGTTATGTAAATACTCTGAGTGTACATTAGATGATTGATACTGACACCTGTAATGTGGTGTTTCGTTATCCTTGCCAGGGATATGTATTTTGCTCACGTTATTTGTCTAATATGATTAAATTGTGTGTTTCAGAGAGACAAAGATTTCCTCGTCTGAGAAGATGAGAATTGGTGGTACTTCTGAACAGGTCTGGCTTCAGATCTGTGAACCAACTGATAAGGACAAAGGCAAATACACTATCGAGATTCTGGATGCCAAGCAGTCATACCAACGGTCCATTGATCTCTCTGGTCAAGGTAAAGTAGCAGCCATGCAGAACATCCTGTTTGTAAGACAAACCTTTACATCACTTACCAATCTGCAATCAGGTGGTAGTTTGTTTTTAAAAGTAGTGTACGAGGTAAATATTCAACATTCTAATAAAGGGCTTTAATAATTCAGATAATTTACCTTTGTTTTTTAATCAACTACAGTATTGACCTACTGAATAATGGATATGCATACTGTTTAGCAAATATCAAATAAAAAATATAATTAATTACTGTATTATTAGTTAAACCATGTGTGAGTGCATTTGACATTTTGCGTATGCTTTTGTTTTTGCCTTTATTAAAACTCTGTTACTTTATTTATTTTTATATTTCAGCTTATACCGACGCATATGCAGAGTTCCAGAGACTCAAGTAAGAAAAACAAATATTAATTGTTGTAAAGTGCTTTTTTTTTTTTTTTTTTTTTTTTGCAACTTGTACAGTATTTATGGCTCAGAACAGTTCTCTTAAAAAAAAAACACAGAATCCACTGCTATTAATATATTTAATAAACATTGAATACATATTTAACATTCTCATTACCAATGCTTATAGAAATTAAATTAAAACAAATTCTGTACCAATACTGAAACACAATTTCTCACTGACTGCAGTATATAAGGAATATCTCCTCTATGTTTTTAAATAAAATTGTCATATTGTTTTTCTGTTTTAGGCAAGCAGCCTTTGCTGAAAAGAGTAAGTACAGCATTAATAATATACTTACAATAATGCATAAAAAATGTTTTCCTTTAAAAACTCAGATCATGTTACTAACAGCAGAAGCAGTATTTTATAACATAATACTTTCATCCGTAGATCGTGGCAACCGTAGATGGTCTGCGGAGTTATTGGGGGTCTGCCTGCTGTGGTAACTATCATGGAAAACAAGGTAAATATTTATACTGTATATTAGAAATGTGTTTCTCTGTTATACTGGGCTTTCTTTGTGTCATGTGGCTTGATATGAATTATTCTTATTTAACTGTGTATTAAATTTTTTTTAACAGTAATGCCTATGTTATCAGCCATATCTAATATCTATATCTATATATATATATATATATATATATAATATATATATATAATATATATATATATTATATAGATATATAGTGATTAATCTTATGTTAGCCTAAAGTAAAACTGTGACAAGCAAGAGTAAAAATGAAAAAGCAGCTGCCATCTTATATTTTTTATAAACAAAACAATGCCCCCCTCTAATAAATAATTTGGACAGATTCTGCTCCTTTTAGTATGGAGTGTTATTTATCTGACAGAGCAAATCAGACAGAGGTAGGAAGTAATTTAGTGAAGGAATCGTGGCCTCTCACTTAATGGGCCTCTGGTGGTCGGGACAATACATTTAGATGCGAAGTGCCTGTATTATAGGAAGGGCTGAGTATGGGTAAGTAGTATAACAGGAATAAAAGCTTGAGTGCACATTGATAAAAATGTCTGAAGCCCTCCCTGCCTCACTAAAATCCTAAATATTTTCTAGTGAGCCGAAGTGATAAATGATTATTATTTATTATTATTATTATTATTATTATTATTATTATTATTATTATTATTATTATTATTATTATTTTTTTTTATTTTTTTTTATATCAAGTTTATAGCTCTAGGAATAAACTACATTTATCCTATGAGTTTTGAAAAGAACCTGTGAAGTCCTGTGCAGAACCAACAAATTCCATGCTGCTGTAGTACTAAAATAAATCTGAATACTTATTAACTACTTTTCAACTAGTTGAACTAAGTTGGTCTGACAGAACAGAAAAGGCCATATGGTGACATTTTTCAGAATATTGTAATTACCTTGCTGTTGTGTCTTGAACTCATCAAAAGTGAGGGTGTTGAAGACAAAAAATAAAAGCAGATGCTATGAATTTTCCCTCTTATCCTATTTAGACTCTTAGCCTGACTTGCACTGTGTTTGGCGATCCAACTCCTGAGGTGGTCTGGTACGCGAATGAAAAGGAAATTGACCTGGGTGATCACTTCAAAGTGACCCTGGAACAGGGGAAATACGCCAGCCTCACCATCAATGGTGTCTCGACAGAGGATTCAGGAAAATATGGCATCAACGTCAGGAACAAGTATGGTGGGGAGACTGTTAATGTCACTGTAAGTGTGTACAAATATGGAGATGATGTGCCAGCGCCCAAACTTGGCCAAATGCCTAAACCTGCCCCACCTCCAGTACAAAAGCCAGCAGCAAAGCAACCTCAGCCCCCCAAAATGGGAAGGCAAGCTAGGAAGTAAATAAGAAAAACTATATACACTACAAAAGAGAGTGGCAGTAAAATGAGTTTATAGCATGACTTTAGAAACAATTGAAGCTATTTAACTTGTCATTTTCCACTAAAGAGGTACTGGTCTATATTACTGCACCCTGATTGTTTGTACCTGTCATTTAGAAAGTCAAGGGATTCGTAGTGCTTCAGTAGTGTTACCTGTTATGATAAAACATGCAGTGATGGAAAAAAGCATCACTGACATTTAGAAGCTGAGGAGCTTCAATGATCCTACCTTCTTGCCTATTGTAGCTTTGGTGAAAAATGACCCCTGCTTTAATATTTAAGTTTGAAAGCTGCAACTTAATTTGTAAAAGTCTGAAATGTGTTTGTGGATTAATAGATATTGAATACTGAACAGTTACTATCCACAACAGCACACTGTTTTCTAAAGAAAAGTCACCTGACTAATACACTGATGTTGCAGAGTTGCTGTATTGTGTTTCTTTTGCTTTGTGTTAATAAAGATTAGAAGTCACTTTTGTGTTGTCTGTGCACTTTTTTAAAATAACAACACCAAATGAATAGGATCACTCCTGTCCACAGTATTTGAAACCCAATGTTTTTTTTTTTTGTCACTATATATTAATATACAGGGGTTGGACAAAAAAGTACACTAGTCATTCCAATGTCAACATTTTAGGCAGCAAGGACGGCACCTATTCAAGCTTGGGGTACAAATCTTTGGTGAACTGTTCACAAAAAAAGGTCTAAAACAATAATCAATTGATACCATAAGTAATTAGTCAAAAGCGTGATTTATACAACTGTTCATCTTACAGGTGTTTCTGTTTTTTATCCAACCCCTTTACTGTACTTAACTGCACAGTTTACACTTACCTTATTCCGCAGTTAACACTTTCATTATCGTGCACCTCAGTCCTGACAGTCCTTGAAAGAAACAAGGACAACATCTGCATAATACAATTCCTATGAGGTTAAAAACCACCTGTCAACAACTTTAACAGAAAGTTAAGTGTCCTTTGGTAATTTAGAATAAATTAATAGGCTGTCCCATTGCTTTGTGCCTGTGGATTTTAATTATTCTGAGAACAAAGAGACTGAAAAGTATTCTCTGCCGACAGCTTTAGAACATGATGTGCCCTAATGAGATCATTTTTCTCTAGGAATTAAATGTATTGACCTAGCTGAAACATCAAACAACAATCTAAACCTCTTAAAGACTTAGGCGGCGTGCTCTACTAAGTTGGTAACTCTTGGTAAGTTCAGCTTTCACATGCTTTTCTCTGCCTATCACAGTAGGCCTTTTGGATGGTTTGGCCCAGGTAGTATTAGAATGAGATGGATATTATAATAGTAGTACAATGCGATATGTATGAATGCAAGTTTAAACAGGAGCAGGAGGGGAGGGGGAGGGGGGGGGGGGAGGGGGGGGGGGAGGGGGGGGGGGGGGGGGGGCTTAGTAAAATCATAGCAAAGTGTAATAAAACACAGTGAAAGCATGGTAAAGCGTATGAAGATACACGGCAAACTATGGTAAATGCATAGTATAATCATTGGAAAAGAATGATAAATGTTCAAAATAAAAATCATATAAAAATACTGTGGTGAACTTTTATAAGGGACAATGACAGGGTGTTGGTATACTAAAGTTGTGGATGTTTGGAATAAGGTTTATCAAATTTAATATATACATAAAACAAAATACTTAATATTTAAATTAATATAGAATGTTTCTGCCTGTTTGACACAGAAACTGATATTGATATTGCATTGGTAAATGCTTGTCTTTCTTTACCATTATCCAGTACAAGTCAGTTTTCATTCATGAATGTGCTAAATACACAACAAATTAGTTCCTTTTAACTGTTGTTCAAAACTAGGTGCTACTACTAGGTGTCACTGTTGCATCAATAAAAAGGTACTCAATTGAGTGAGAATGTTTGCTTTGTGTGAAAGTGCTACTGATAAAAGCAATGCTTTAGTAATGCAGAACGCACTTCTTTGCTGTTTCACATATCCATTTATTATGGTCACATGAAATATAACCCCAATTTAAAATTGTGAAACATAGGAATGAGACATAACACTCCTCCATTTTGTGTAATGAATTTTTATGATGTTATTTTACATTTTAAGATGTGCTGAAATTGTAAAAAATAATAATCTGAGCTTTACTTACACAAAACGAAATTGTGCATTTTTATTTAATTTACAGTGTCACACTAGCTGACAACAAAAATGTGTACAACGATGATTCCATTTTTCTTTTGTTAATTTAACCAAAACCGATATGACTGTGATTACAATTCCGGTTACCAAAATGTAATATTCGGCAAACTTAAAACCTACCATGACAAAAAAAATGTAAAATAAGCTTCATCTTAGTCCAAGATGATTCATAATGTATTTTAACTGAACTTACACACACACACACACACACATGTAGCACTGCTCTTAAACACACGCACGCACGCACACGCACACACACACACGCAATCATGCACGCACACACACACACACACACACACACACACACACACACACACACACACACACACACACACACACACACACACTCTTCATTATAAATAAGATGAATATACTAAAAGATAACCCCCTATTACGTTTTTCTTATTTAGCTATCATAATTAGATTTTGAAAAGTACTATGAAGTGGGTAAAAAGAAAAAAAAAGGAAAAAAAAAAGATCTTAGATGGCTTTGAAGCCGATAGTCAAGCAATTGTCATTATCTGAGTGTATTAAGACAGTTCATACTTTCAGCATTCCTTGTGATAATGCAAGAAGGGGCTGATCTGCCTTTGAAGATATATTGCTTTTTTACATTCAGAACACTTTATAACTATTGAAACTTCTTCCAAATAAATAAATAAATAAATAAATAAATAAAGTAGGAGTTGCTATTACCAATTCATTACTGTATAGATAACTACTTAGTAATGTAATAAACACCCAACACATGCATATGATGCAGTTCACATTAGCAAGACGTTTTGGTTTGTCAGTTTCTTAAAAACTGTCAGATATGACTCAGATATCGTTGTTATTCCTTCATAACTTTGAATGCTCAATCATCAAAGTTAAGTTATATATATATATATATATATATATATATATATACATATATAATATATCTATATATATTATATATAAGGGGCAAGGCAACACAAGCAATCACAAACCTCATCAGTATATAAAGGGGCAAGGCAACACAAGCAATCACAAACCTCATCAGTTAAGCCGAACAACATCCAACTCTCTGCAGGTACCACAAGAGACATGTTTAGCGAGATTAGTCCTCCAAGTGCCGGTGCAGCGATTTACTGGGCCCTGGTGCAAGACTAGAGCCCCCACCACCACCAAAAAAAAAAGCTCACCACTGCTGCAGCACAACCTAAACAAAACCTTTTGAAAATAAACACATCAGCAGTAAAATCTGAATCGGTCAAAAACTTATTCTTTTTCAACAAAACATACTCTAATGTTATTTTAAGATGATTGTAAACAAGACAGTAATCAATCAAGTAACAGTATATCCAAACATTGTAATAAATCAGATGTGTAACAAAGTGAATCAATTTGATTAATAACTAGATTTCATTAATATTCAATCATATTAATAGCTTTGAATTAGTCACAAAATGTATTAATCATTTCATAGGCATCAATTGAATTTTTTAGTTAATGTTATTAAGTACAAAAGTTAGTACTCAAATGCGTCTATAAAAAAAAAAAAAAATCTTTTCTATGTCAAAACCTAGCCCAAGCAAAAACATCATTTTATGAACAAACTTAACAAATTAATATCCGAAAAGCATGTTTGTTTTTTTGTTTTTTTTTAAATACTGAATTTTGACCATCCGTTAGTTATGGCGGAATTCAGCTTGAACACGAATTTTAGAAAAAAAAATTAAAATCCTTACAACTCAGGAACAGATTGATCATTCTGTAACCTAAAATGGTCAACCAACAATTACAAAACATTTCAGAGCTGAAGACTAACCACAAATGCAGCAAAACCCAACAAAAAAGCACAGATTTTAATTTTATTTTCACTATCTGGATCTTGGAATCCGCTTATCGGAGCAGAATGAAAGGACTCACATCAAGAGATCTAACTAAAGGGACCACACAACCAAATTTTCATGCAAATCCATTAAACAGGGTCATAGTTTTTAAATATTAAAGTATATGAATTGGGGGTTAACAATAAACTGTCTACTCAGCCGATAGTGCCACACACACACACACACACACACACACACACACACACACACACATATATACACACACAGTGCCTATAGAAAGTCTACACCCCCTTGAAGTTTTCTCACATTTTGTTGTCAGAGCCTCAGTGTTTCATACATTTAAATGAGGATTTATTCCACTTATCTACAGATCGTACTCCACATTGTTAAAGGGAAAAGGGTTTTTAATATGAAAAACATTATATATTAAAAATATAAAACTGAAAGATCATAATTGGATAAGTCTCCACCCCCCCTGAGTTAATACTTGGTGGAAGCACCTTTGGCAGCAATTACAGCTGTGAGTCTGTTGGGATAGGTCTCTACCAACTTTGCACACCTAGATTTGACAATAGCTGACCATTCCTCTTTACAAAACTGTTCAAGCTATGCAAAGTTCGTTGGGGAGTGTTGATGGACAGCAATCTTCAAGTCATGCCACAAATTTATGATTGGATTTAGGTTAGGGCTCTGACTGGGCCACTCAAGGACATTTACCTTTTTGTTCCTTAGTCACTCCAATGTAGCTTTGGCTGTGTGCTTTGGGTTGTTGTCATGCTGAAAGGTGAACTTCCGTCCCAGTTTCAGCTTTCTTGTAGAGGGTAGCAGGTTTTCCTCAAGGACTTCTCTGTACTTTGCTCCATTCATTTTCCCTTCTATCCTAACAAGTACTCCAGTCCCTGTCAATGAGAAACATCCCCATAACATGATGCTGCCACCACCATGCTTCACAGTAGGAATGGTGTTCTTTGGGTGATGCGCTGTGTTGGGTTTGCATTTAGGCCAAAAAGCTCCATTTTAGTTTCGTCAGACCAGAAAACGTTTTGCCACATGGCTACAGAATCTCCTGAGTGTTTTTTTTTTGCATACTTCAAACAGGATTCAAGGTGGGCTTTCTTGAGTAATGGCTTCCTTCTTGCCACCCTACCATACAGGCCAGATTTGTGGATTGCTTGGGATATTGTTGTCACATGTACACTTCCATCTCTTAATAATCATTAACCGTGCTTCAAGGGCTATTCAAGGTCTTTGAAAATGTTTTATGTCCATCTCCTGATCTGTGCCTTTCAACAACTTTGTTCTTTTGAAAGCGCTTTGGTGCGCATGGTTAAGTCCTTGCTTTGAAATGCACTACCCAGCAGAGGGAACCTAGAGGAACTGCTGAATTTATCCTGAAATCATGTGAAATCATGTGCACTCCATCATATAAACACATTGCACAAAAAAAAGCTTTCTCAACTGGTTTATTGAAACGTCACTGCTACACACAGCTGACTGACACACGCACACAGCCTGTCTCTCTTAAAGGGGAACGCACCAAAAGGCTGATTGCTATAACGCTTTCTTTCTGTTTCCATCGCGGAAGCTGCATTTGCTGCCAATGCCATTACTCTCTTAGCCTACTTTTAATATTTATTTATTTATTTATGTAGCGAGGCGATTAATTAATCAAGGCGGTTATGTGACGGTCTGATATGTGACGTTCCACTGTATTTTTTTCTGTTTAGTGTATTTAATATCAGAATATAGGATTCTGTGCTTTGGATGTGGAGTTGTGCGAATGAGCAAAAATATGTTAGAAAGTTAGAAATAATCAGCTCATGGCAATTAAGTGTCCTGACCTTCTTTGTGGCAATATTCTGTTACATGTTGGGTGCAGAGACTGACTGCAAATTTGAAGGCAACTGAGGTTGAGCATATGGTAGAAAAATATGGTCAAATAGACAGTTGCCTACTAATGATACAGGGAATATACCATGAAATAATAATAAACTGGCTAGATAATCTTCTTTCCTCATCTTTAATGCATTTATATTGTTCTAGTCCCTGTTTGTGGACTTATGTTTTGTTTATACTGACTGGGTGCAGTATTTGAACTCCTGGAAAAATGTGTCTCTGTTTGATATTGTATTTTATAAATAGAGCTTTAAACCAAGAAGGAGTTGCACCATGAACATGAAGAGTATTTGCAGTGGCAGAAAAGAGAACAGAATGCTTTTAAAAGCTTTTGTTGGTTAGTACTGTTGAATGACCTTACCAGAAAGTTCAAGTAAGCTCAGTTTTATGTTTTTGTAATGCAAGCGTACAAGCACAAATCAACAAAAGAGCAGGGCCATTTTAGTAAAAGGAGCAGAAAAGGACTAAAAATGACAGATCCTTTAAATATTTGAATAATCTTTTACACAACTGATGCAAATTGAGAGATATCATCAAATCTGAAATGTTAAAAAGCACTTCAAACATGCAGGGCAACTACCCACAAGGTATAAGTAGCATAGCCAACTAAAGCATCACTAAATGTTCACTTTCATGTTTGTGGAACAGGGTTATTGGGTTTCTGTTTGATGATTGCCTAGACCCTTTTTTAAGTACAGTGTAAAATATCAAATACATGCACACAGGATTCTCTTTAGCATAGAACAAATGAGTTGAGGTTTGATCTTTGTTTTCAACTTTGTCAGTTTATTTAGAGAATAATCAAGGTGGCATACAAAAGGTTTTTTTTCCTTCAATATTGACACTTCAAACTATATAGACAATGGAACATTTTACTCACATATTACATAGTACGTACATACATACATGATTTTATATATATATATATATATATATATATATATATATATATATATATATATATATATATATATATATCTTACAGTATTGTACAGTAAAATAATAAAACTTTACAATACCTTGTAACTTCATGTGATTTTATTAGTCCAAAACTCTAATTCATTAGTGTTGTTTTACTACACAATGCCATAGCATAGACTAGTTTATGACATAGCATAGACGGTTTATAAAAAAACATACCAGAAAATTGTCATTGGATTACCTGTTGTGTAAACACAGAAAATACTAATAACAAACCAAAATACTAATAACATACTAAAATACTAATAACAAACTAAAATACTAATAACACTTTACAGACTTCATCTAATGAAATGATATATTAAACCAGTGTTTAAGGTAAGATTTGTCTGTACTATTTAAAAACTATAATAATCATAGATGGCTAAGGATCACAAAGGTGTTTGTGTGAAGACAATGTGCCTGATTTTAGTTTGAGCTTGGTTCAATTTCCATAGGCCCATGGATAACAAAGTTATTGGCAAATTTCAAGTAGTATATTACTAAAACCACATGGGACACTGCAAACATGCTTCCTTATTATCACCCAAAAATGTCCCATAGGAAACCAAAATAATCTTACAGTAGACAGACAGTATTTATATCCACTATCATGTACTGTATATTTGTTGTGTCAAATCCAATTGTCACATTCGCTAATATATATATATATATATATATATATATATATATATATAATCGATATGTCTAATTACATATATATATACAGATTTTTTTTTTACATACTCAATTCTTGTACATTATAATTATCCATATTTAGTAGAGTAATTCTTATCTCTTGTAACTTGGTATCATTCACAAGAAATGTGTGTGCTTGGCTTATCTGTTTGGCATTTGGCCATTCAGCTTGATGCTTATAATTTTGTCTTGTGTGTTGGTTGAAGTGGAAACAGCTGGGCCCAACATTAATATGAAAAAGCTGGTGAACTACACAGTATGCTTTTAACATGGCCAGCTGATTTTACCTGATTTTTTTTTTTTTTACAATATACATCTAAAACATAAACATGTATACAATAATTATTGTTATACTTTTTTTGCAGGTTGTCGTTACAGATAGACCTGTTGAGGCCTGTGTTGCCACAAAGGAAAGCAAAGCTGAATAATGTGCTGCTAAGCACCTTGAAAGAGCAAAGTGTGTTGCTCAGGTAAATCTTTAATTATTATTTTTAATTTATTGCACAACACATGCAAATAAAAGGATATCCAGAATTGTGGTGGAGGCGTGTTGCAGGTTCCCAGATTTGGAGAAATGAGACAGGAGCCAGTAGTCCGTTCAAACAGCAGTGAGAACTACTCTTTATAGAAGTTCAGCCCGCTCTTTTAGAAGTTCTCCTAAACAATGGATGTCACTCTCTCACTCAACAACTAACCCCCTCACACCCCTTACACACTCACATTTATACACCACACTTACACCTCATTGGTCATATTGACACACTCGCATGCAAATCAGTCCATTCATGCTCCAACCACTCAGGACGCAGTATGCAAATACATACTGCCGGGAACATGGGGACCAATCGCCGCGCACCCCAAGCACTCACAGGTTTTGCAGGCATTCAGTAACACACAGCACATAACAACACAGAACGTAGTCATGTTATTTACAATACATTTTTACCAATCCCTCCCCAAGCCCAACCCAAAGTCAAAAGTCTTATCTGGACGTTCTCAGACTGCCTGTCTGCTACAGTATATATAAAAACCAAAGAATCTGTATATATATATATATATATATATATATATATAATATATATATTTATATATATAATATGGCAATTTATCAACAAGAGATGTTAATTAATGTAGCTGACATATCAAATGCGTTTACATTCATTCATTTTCAAATTATTTGCACTCTGTATGAGTTTCTAATAGAGGTATAGATGGCAACAGCAGTGCTGTTTTATCAAATATACAAATAGAAATCTGCCGTGGAAAATAGCGTTGTTGGATTTAGAAATGTTGGGGTTTTTGTATACCAATATTTCATCATGGATTTTCTAGCATGGATGTTCCCAAATTAGAGCCTGGAAACGCCTGGATGGTTTCAGGGGAGCCGTAACAGATGCACAAATTTTATCTTCCCAATAACCCTGACAAAGCAAATATATCGTACTTCATAATTACTGAAAGTCATTTATTCCAAAGTGTTTTACATTTGAATATGCACAATCATTTGCTGTGTGGGGTTTTTCGGAATTTGTGTATGTTTCAAACACAAGAAGAAAAATTGTCTCTTAAAAAAGATATGAGGCTCTATGTACTAATATTACTTACATGTTTGTAAATACTGTGAATCTGTAGCCTCTGTACTTCATAGAATTTTTGTACTAAACAGCTTTTTTTCTTGAACAATCATTACAATCACCGTTATATCACCACATGTTTATGAACAGCATAAATTACAGCTCATTATACAGGAGAGATCAGAACTGGCATCTCATTATAAATACATTAGTAACGCCAAGAGTCAAGATTTAGAACTTCCTTCTGGCACAGATAAATGAGTGGTATATTGAACTGAAAGATGTAGTAGGCAAATGTAATAGGATCGATCTGTGGCTTCTGCAGACTCCAGCGTTGATGCAACTATGGCACCAGCCAAAAAGAAAAGGAAAACAAATTTCCATGAAGACGAAATTGTCCTGTTAATCAATGAAATGGAAAAATCGGAAATATTATTTAACGATCCAGACAATTTAATAAATCAATTAAGTAGCAAGATTAATCAATTTGATTAATAACTTGATTTAGTTAATATTGAAACATATTAATATCTTCAAATTAGTTACAAAACGGATTAACGGATAGTGCTGGGAGAAAAACAGGATTTTCATGTTCAGAATATTCGTTCAGATATTCGTTCGTTTTTCAAAAAGTTAACAAAAGCCAGTACAATTATTTTTGTCAAAAAGTAAAAACAGATGTTTATTGCATTCTGTCAAGCAGAATTTTCAACCGTTAACAGCAAGTTACAAAGGAGTCTCCCCTGCCACAAACGTCGTGCAATGTTTATCTTTTACGATGGTGGGAGCAGCGAAATTTACAAACGGTGACACTTTAATTTTTCTTTAATTATCCATCCCCAGTCTCAAGTTTGTGCCTCATGTTGATTCAGGCCTTCTGTGGCAAAGTGGTTTGCAGTGTGCAGGTGTAGAGGTGATGCAGTGCTCAGGAATGATTTGAAAGAACACAGTTCACAGTTAAACAGCTCTTTATTTGGCTGGGTTGCTTGTTTTGCAACCAGAAATAATAATACCTGGCTCTACACAGGGTTCAGTCCCGATATAATAATCGACACTAAACAACACACACAAACACAACATGGTCACAAGTCCAGAGTGAGTGCTCTTAGTGAGAGTGGTGATTTACTGGTTTAGCCATGCACAATGGTGAAGTGTAGTCCAGGTTTAATTGCTGGCTGTTTAGCTACAGCTCCAGGATATTAGCCTTTATATAAACGACAAATGTAACAGTTTAATAGAGAAACAAAACAACACACAAAAACTCACGGTTTCTTTATGACAGGGTACTCCTTCACTGGTCCTTCCGTAACCATTACAAAGGAACAGATTGCTTCACCACATCCCCTGATATACCCTCAGTTACGACTTTGGAAGCAAGTGCAATCACATATCCTCCAATCCACAACTGACACATAGCCTACCGCATTAAGGTGACAAATTCTGGCATTGTGACTCCATCTCCTTTCTGGGTGGTCGACTTCCGACTAACCTTGGAATGAACTGCCAAACCATTCATATATATCCCTATGTACAGTATAGCGAGGCATTTCAGAATGACGTGCTTGCCTTTTTTGTTGTATATACATTAATCTCACATACCGCACAGAGCACTTTTTCATTTGCAAATTCTGTTGAGACAATAAATAAGTACAAGGTATTTTTGTCATTTGTAGCGAATACGAATATCTGATCTTTGTATCCGAATGCATGTAAAAAAATATTAGTTTGAATATTTGTCCCAGCATTAATTAATCATAGACATCAATTGGATTTTTAAATTAATGTTATCAAGTACAAAAGTTAGCAGGAAAATGTTTATATAAAAAAAAAACAAAAAAAAAACATATATGCATCTCAAAATGGAAATTTCTATGAACGTAATTCTATGAACACACTTAACAAATTAATATCCCACAAGCATATTCATTTAATAACATTGCAGAAAACTTTGTTTGAGTCTATGTACATTTTAGTTATGTAAACAAAAAAAAGTACAGTGTATATAGACGCAAGTAAACTGACTTAATCTAGACAATGTGGGGAAGCTATAAAACAGGCCAACAAGATGCTCTAATATATTATGAAAAGTGTTCAATTTAAATCAAGGGAAGTAATGTTAAAACTGTACAATGCATTAGTAAGACCTCATCTTGAATATTGTGTTCAGTTCTGGTCACCTCGCTACAAAAAGGATATTGCTGCTCTAGAAAGAGTGCAAAGAATTATTCCAGGTTTAAAAGGCATGTCATATGCAGACAGGCTAAAAGAATTGAATTTATTCAGTCTTGAACAAAGAAGACTACGCGGCAACCTAATTCAAGCATTCAAAATTCTAAAAGGTATTGACATTCTCGACCCAAGGTATTTTTTCGACCTGAAAAAAGAAACAAGGACCAGGGGTCATAAATGGAGATTAGACAAAGGGGCATTCAGAACAGAAATTAGGAGGCACTTTTTTACACAGAGAATCATGAGGGTCTGGAATCAACTCCCCAGTAATGATGTTGAAGCTGACACCCTGGGATCCTTCAAGAAGCTGCTTGATGAGATTCTCGGATCAATACGCTACTAACAACCAAACGAGCAAGATGGGCCGAATGGCCTCCTCTCCTTGGTAAACTTTCTGATGTTCTTATGTTCTTAAATACTTTTCGGCGTATTTCAGTTGCCTGTGCACTACAAAATTAATTACTGATAAAAAAATATTTTCGTTTGTGTTTAATTAAAGAACTCTACGATGATTTGTTTCCATGCTTCCCTTCATTAATAAAGCACCTTAATGTATAAAAGAAACCAAAACAACATGCATGTATTGCCATTGTTAGTTAATACAGACTATTAAGAGATAATTGTCTTTGGTTTATTTTATATTTGAAAGTGCTTCATTTTAAAGTAACTCGAAGCCTGGCAATGTTTAAGGAAGTTTCACATGTGAACATCTAGTTGATTCTACACCAGCGAGAGGCATGTGTAAAATAACAGGCACCAACCGCAGTTGTAAATCAGGAAAAAATGACAATACATCCAGGGTAAGCGCGAAACTTCGATATTTTAATGAGATTCGTACATTTGCATGCGAAAGTAGTTTGAAACGAACAGTTGTAACTAAACTACCGTAGGTATGATTAAAGTAATTTTCGGGAGTGAAAATGACTAATATATCACAGGTAAGTCTATGAAGTCACAAAAACCTACAAAAAGTCAAGATGGGATAGAAAAATCAATGATACATAGAGCCCATGGTCTGGAATACATTATTTCTCACAGGTATGAAGTATGGGTTTTATATTATTTAAGGAAATAATTAAATAAAAAATTGAAAATTTTTGTATTGGAAAGACATGACTGATAACTAAACTTTAGTGATAATGTGAAATGTTCATCCTTTCAAATGGTCTACCAGAGTAGTAAATAACTGCATTTACAGAGATATAAGTTCCAGACAGTTATTGCTACCCTGATCTCTTATGCAGAGCATTGTATGCAGTCTGCAAATAGGGGGACCCTGGTTAGATGTTACTGGCGTTTTGTTAAACTATCATAAATAAATATTTAAATTTCAGTTTATTTTAATTATATTTCAAAGGCTGGAAGTATAAAAAAAATAATCATGTTTATCACATAGCAATGAGAAAGCACGTACAAGTCAGATTATTTTGTATTCACAAATACAAACATTTTACTTACTAATGTTTCACCTTTTTTTATTACCAGGTAACCAGTGGCACTGTAATTGTTTTACTGCACAGTTCATTCAAAAAAAAAAAGATCAACAGACAAGAAGTAGGAAGTCTGCTGTGAAAGATGGCCTTTATCACATCACTGTGTGGTCTTTTTTTTTTTTTTTACCACTGTCTGCATTCTATAGATAAGCATGTGAGGAAGACAGGGGAAATAATGTACAGAGTTTGACATTTTGGACAGTCAGTGCTGACGTTTGATAAAAGTTCAAGCTTACACGCATGGAAATGGAAGGGCTACTTGCTTTGCCTGTGTTAAGCTTTTGGTGAAAATGTTAGCAGACCACTGCTGGCCTAGCTTCAAATATAAAAAGTTCCCACAATGGCATGGCAATTTGACAGCTAAATTTGACTGAATACAACAAAGTGGCAGGCATTTAATAAATGTATTATCTTTATATGAACACTAAACATGTAACAGACTGATGACTACGTTTTGTTTTTTTACCCATCATTTATGTGTCTCACCTGCATGGTTTAAATAAAATACAAGGCACTATAGCATATTTCATTTTATTTCTAAGACTGGAAACACTAGTACTACAAAAAGGTGTGTCCACCAAAAAGATGTGAAATGTCCACAACAGAAGAAGGCGTTTAAACCAGTTTTGGTGGTGCTTATTCAGCTGGCAGGCAAAAATAGTCAATTCTCAACAAGTTTTCATAAGACAGCAAAAGAAATCACTGATTCTATATTCCAGAGAGCCACCATTTTCATCTCATGGCCCTTAACAGAACAATTGACAGCAATTTCACAGGTGCTAAGTCAAATACCTCTCCAGCAGGGATGGGCTTCTCCAGCTCTACGCACTGTTGTTTTTGTTTTTCGATGGTTATATTACATATTTACCATAGGTCACCATGGTGTGCCATTTTCTAAAAATAATATATTTGACCATACTTCTCTGGGCTTTACGATGCTTACTTATGTGTTCTCTATGCTTTATTACACTTTGCTATGCTTTTACTATGGTAAACTTCTATAACTTCTCCTTTGAGTCTGTCTGTTATTCCCATAGCTGATCTAACAAATACAACAGGGACTGGACAATAAGACTTCATAAGTCCTGACAAGGAGGAAAAATTAACTTTTATTTTCACATCACTGTGTGGTCTTTTTTTTTTTTTTTTAACCACTGTCTGCATTCTATAGATAAACTTGTGAGGAAGACAGGGGCAATAATGTACAGAGTTTGACATTTTGGACAGTCAGTGCTGTCTGCTGCTGCTGCCTTCCCCCACAGTTCGAAGCCTTGGTGTACGTCTTGACAGCAACCTCTCCTTTGATGCCCACATCTCCTCCGTGGTCAAATCTTCCTTCTACCATCTTTGAAACATCTCCAAAGTCCGTCCCTACCTTTCCCTCCCAGATGCGGGGATACTTTGTTATCTCCTCTCGACTTGACTACTGCAATTCTCTATATGGTGGTCTCCCGGCACGCACCATAAACCGCTTGTAGCTAGTTCAGAATGTCGCTGCCAGGATCCTTACCAAATGTAAAAAAACATGATCACATCACCACTAACCCCCCCCCCCCCCCGCCCTTGCCCAGCTGCACTGACTACCTGTAAAACTGTTCTGCTTATCTACAATGCTCTTCATTGCACAGGTCCCGAGTACCTCCTTAACCTGCTGACTCGCTATGTCCCTGCCCATAAGCTGAGGTCCTCTGACTCTGGCCTGCTTGTTATTCTCTAGCAAAAGTGCATCACACTTGGAGAACGCTTGTTTAGCTTTATGGCTCCAACTCTTTGGAACTCTCTCCCAGCTTTGGTCTGTGATGCTCCCACCATCGCTTGCTTTATATCAACTCTCAAGACCCACTTGTGCTCTCTTGCTTTCCACTCTCTTGATATCTGCTATTAGCTGCTGTGTTTCTGCTACTATCATGTATTATGCATTTCTCTGTATATAAAGTATTATGGATTTTCTTGTTGTTACTGCATCTTATAAAACGTTTTGTGATGTGCAGGTGTTTGGTATGACTACTGCTGATGGCTCTTATTGAACTATGTATGTGGCCTGAACTGTGCTTAACCAAATGGCACACTCTTATGTAATGTTGTAAGAATTGAACTAACACAGGCCCATTGAACTCTCAAATATTAGCTGCACACAGCTGATTTTAACCAGTATGTTGTATAAATCTATTTAGCACATGCTCAGGAAAATCACTAAAGCAGGTTGTGAAACTGGTCCTTGTGAAAATAGGGACGAGGCGCTTATGGGTTGCATAATAACCATCTTGAATACAGAAGAGAAACACGAAACACACACCATTGATGTAGTTGTTAACTGTCTTTGCTGGCAAGACTCAGCAAATCTGGGGTGCAACTGGTGACTTTTCTATTCTTCTGTTATGCACGACTAAGGGATCATATACATGGGAGGAGTCCTACGCAAAAAAAACCCACTCATTATTATATAATAGACGTACCCCCCCCCCCCCCCAACTCAACACCACACAACCATAATGACAGTAAAAATAGACTTAATGAAGTGTTCTTACCTTTGTATAAGTTAGTGATCAGCAAATGTGTCAGCTGCACTAAGAGCACAGTGTGTGGTTTTCACTAACACTACTGTGCAGAATAAATGTTTATAAATCTAAATAGTCCTTGTTGTATCGCATCAAAGGAGCTTAGGTTACTGAAGAAGAAGCTATTTTATGTACCTGTCTGGATCTCTGTTATGGCTTTATTAAGCTCTGTACTCAAACCAGTTAATCCTGATTTTGTGCATGCACGCAAAAAGCTATGTTCAGGGTAACCATGTGTTCAAGGAAAATAGCAATTAAGTCTTTAGGGACTGCCGTAAGCCGAGTTGTTAATGTATTCAGTTTGCTGCAGATAGATTGTTCCACGAAGCGCTGATCCAGGATCAGCTTCTCACTCACAGGGTTGCCAGATCTCTGAGAGAAAAAAGCCAACTGGACTTGAAAAAGAAGTCCAACCACCACTGTGCGTTCTTTCCAGTCACACGAACATTAAGTTGTCTATATCACATTATTGAACTTGTCTAAAAAAATACTGGGCTCCATGTGGAGACAAAGATATAACAAGTATTATAGGAAGATGCCACTGGCATTTTAAATATCTAGGTGGATGAGCTAGGGTTGCCATCTCTTATTTGAAAAACAAACAGGACACCAGAGCCATTTCGTACAAAAAAAGTATACTTTTAAGTATATTTAATATTTAATGTCCCAGGAAGTCTTAGAGATTTCCCAGGACAGCAGCCTGACAACCTGTTAGACTTGAAGTAGCTGACAAGTAGAATGCGGACTACTGCCATCTCCAGACTCAGCCACCGTGTTGAAACATGACAGTCATGTACTCGATATCACAATACACACAGAATTCTGAAAAAAAAGTTTTAAAATGTTGTAAACTTTTTTTCTATTGCCTGAAACTGTGTGCTGGTATAGACTGACTTTTCAGAGGTATTGTTATCATTTCAAAAAGGCTTATTATATTATGAAAAACTCTTACCATCCAGTCTACATTTTCTCTTTGTGCTTGCTTTGAACCAGTATCCAATATCTACAACCATATCCTCTACATCAAAGTCTGACAACTGAAATAGGAAATTCAATTTCAGCATTTATAATTTAAGCCAAAGTTTTCTATCACATATCTTTTAAAATTATTTTTGTTTCATCAGACAATTATCACTCTATAATTATCAGGTTCTAATTAGATTGTTTACACTAATTTGAATCCTCTAGATGATACAGTGAAACTTGAAGGAATTTAAACTTAATGCATATCATCAGTATAAAGTGTCGGTACAAACCTTAATATAATGAGTCCCAGCAGCACTGGCATTGTTGTGAACTATGTGGCAAGGACAACCGTGGACATAAACAGTCGAGTTTATGCTTAAGATCCTTGATTTGACAGAGTTACAGACACCCATCTTCACAATGACATTGTCCACTAACAGACTGTGGCAAAGTGCCCACCCCTGTGTGTATTTTGTGTTGTGTGTTAATATTGGCGTATAATGATTGGTACACGGGATATGAACGGGTTTGTGTAAAACAAGTGTTTAAAATGTATATTTGCATTTAGTCAGGAGGATTGCACAGCACTTCACGTGCAAGTAAAAAGTAATAATATGTGAGCACAGGGAATTGCACTTTATTAATTCACGTACAGTTGTACCACGACTCCAATTGAATGATTGAGTAGCAATCGAGTCTCGGTACAGCTGCATAAAAACAATATGTTTTCACCCATTCGGGGTTGAGTGTTCGGTGAGTGGAGAACGGGATTGGAGACGGAGGTAATAAATATTAAACTAATAACGTAAAGTTAAAATATCTGCTCACCGTGTTTTGTGTAATGTTAGTCCGTTTTGTTTGTCTCTTTTGTTTTGCCGGATGTGCCGTGTCCTGTGTTTTTGTGTTTGTTACAACCGTTTATTTTCTGGCTGTCTGTTCATTTATTAAATGCTGAGCGAAACCATTCGCTCAGCTCCACCAAACTCCACCTCTCTCTGTCGTTTATTTCCTGTTTTTGGTCTGACGTCACCCACTGCACCCGTCTTTGTGACACAGACCTATTCAGTTCTGCCATGGGATGTTATCTTTCTTGAGGGCACTGTCCATTTTTTCAAAAATGGTCTCTGCTATGGCAGCATTAGTGCCAGTTGTGATGCACATATCTAGGAACATGTGTTCCACCCTGGCAACATCAAACAACTTCAGTCATCTTTCTTTCCTAAAAAAAAAAATATATAATTGACAAAAAAAATAAGCTATGTATAAATCAAACATCAGTTATTATGCTTCAGTTAATCAAAAACTAGGATTAATGAAAATCATTAAAAGTCCTTTTTTTCTCTAAAATGAGATGTACCTGTATCATTTGATCCATCAGTTGACAAGGAGTATGGTTTGTTTCTCATCTTTTTGACCAGCTCATCATGAAGGTATGGTGCTATAGCCCTGTTGATAATACAAGTAGTCTTGGTCCTTGCAGCACCATATTTGAATCCTTAAAACACTCTTTCATCAGTGGGCTGAAGTGGTCAGCAACTGCGAGGGGAACATTGTGATTTACCATCGTCACAGCAACTTTGATCTCAGCTCATCGTACCTGAAAACAAAGTATAAAAAAAGAATACTTTTACAGTCAGAACAAAAAACTGTTTCTGTGGTTAGTCTTCCAGTGTAACAAAGGAGAAAAGTACCAGCCAAATGTGTTTGCCAATATCTTCTATACAAGACATGAAGAAAATAATTTTGGAAAAACAAAATGTTAAAGAAGATATTCATTCATACGTTTTGCCTCTAGTTGTGTCATGTTATCCACCTTTGGAGCTGTGTTCACTGTAAATTTGGTATATTGCTGCGATTGCTCCACTGCCTTGACCTTCTGACCTTCCTCTGGTGTGACTCACTCTATGTGACGCTCCACATCTGCATGGCCCATATGGTAACTAGCATTCTCAGTTCTGCAAATCTTGCACCAAAAATGATGCTGCGTGAGTCCCTTCTTAATAAAGGGCCATTCTGTTGTTCACCCGGGCTGGAATTTGGATTTATAAGTGGCTGCCCCCTTTTTTTTCCAGAAGAATTTGACTTATTGGCTGGCACAGACTTTTTTGTAGAGTCATCTGGTTCTGATAATAAATGTTGTAATAGTTTTTAAAGCATACACATTTTATAAAAGTGTACACATATTTAATAGCATAAACACTTGTAGGTATTTGTATGGCTATTTATCTGCCTTTTTATAATCTTTGTAGGTTGTTCACCGATGGATAACAAAGAGCAATTCTGAAATAAAGCTGAACAGAAAGATGAAATGGATACAGTGATGGCTTTGATGTTCTGACTGAGGCATTGCTCTACAATAAGTTTACAAAGCTAATCTGCCTTTACTTCTTTAGGATACTACTTTTTAAAGATACATGCAAAATTGATAAAAAAAAAACCAAATATATGGATATAAAGAGTGACTAAGAACACAGTGGCTTGACTGATTCATCCTGCCACTGCATTCTTTCTTAGGAGTATTGTACTTGTAACATTATTTTATGTCATATATAATATTTGCTAATTAGGGTGCTTTGGTATTCCAATGTGTTTTTTCAGGATATTGAATTTCAAGATGTGTTTAACATCGAATCCCAAAATATTCACCCAAGGCCTGCAGTTTATATTGGATCCCATGTGGGATGATGTGGTCTTTATTTGGGCGGTGATTTTTTCATGAAGACAGCGAAACTAATAATTTAGTGGAAAGGTGAATGTAGCTTGTTTTGGTGATAGTTTGGCATAGGGTGTTTTTATTTAAACTTTTTACACAGACATATGTGCAAGGTGTATTTTTCAAAAAGTCATGCTGTTTTTTTTTTTTAAATAATTGTTTATATAATTTTCTATAGTTTTTATCGTGTAACGCCTGGATACTGTACATTTTGACTTTTTAAATTCATGCACACTGACTTCCATGTTGAAAAACTACAAACTTCTTTGCACAATACATTTCTTTTCAGATTTGTCCTGGGTGTGAGGTATTACTTCTTAAATGGGTACTGCAACCCTAGACGGGATGATCTGTTACTCTCACTGAGTAATCGAGTGCTGGGATATTATAGGTATTATAACCTATGTAGAAAGAACAGATATTAAACCTAAAAATCTTAATTCAGTGCTTCTATTTATTTTTCATTTTTTTCTGTGCTTTTACTTTCAAACAAACGGAAGACAGAACAGTAAAACATTGTCATAGTCAAGATTGAATTAAGTTTTTATAAAGCTACACAGTTTAAATTAAGGGACCTGTTTGATACAAACTAGTTCTTTACTCATTTTTTGGATAAATAAAAAAAAAAAAATTGGTGGTAGGCATCAGATTTGAGTTTGTTTATGGGTATACAGGATGACTTCCAAAGCTCCTCTCCAAATAGCTAAAGTTCCAAAACTGTGTTTAAGTGATAAAATATTAATTTATATTATTTATTTTCCACACCTATGTTGTCTCTTGCTAGATTGCAATCTTTAAACTGTTAATTTTTCTATCTAGTCAATCTAGTAGTTTTTTTGGTTGCAGTTTTAAACATTGAACATAAAGGATGTTGAAAGGATTGCCAGCATATGTGTGTTCATATATATATATATATATATATATATATATATATATATATATATATAATTGTAACAACTTTATTGATTTAGGTATATTGACAATCTGCAAAAAGTTGGATGGCTGAACAACCCAAGAACTACAAAGGAGATGGGAGGAAAAAGGAAAGCTGAGGAACTCATACAGAAAGGCTGGATTGATAGATGTCACTGGAAAGATGATTTCACCTGTCTAGTGCCGTCTTCCAGCACAGTAACCTGTGCACACATGTGAAAGCATATCAGCTTCTTGTAGAGGTATTTAAAAAAGTTTCAATTTATTCATTACAAAAATATGATCGAATGAAATATTTTGGTCTGGTAGACTATCAAACAGTAATAGTTTGGAGCATAAAGTTTTGCCAAATATTTAAAATAGTCTTTTTCTACATTTGAAGCAATATATTAAAATTGATGTTCTTAAATCTCACATTAGTAAATTCACTTTCAAGCTATATTCAGCTTTTTCCATATCAATATAAATGTTTAATTGTACACCAAATAATGCAGTGATTATCAGAGGGGTTACAAGATATTTCTAATCTAAGGTTATATGAAAGTGCACTATATTTAAAATCAGACTGCACTATAGTTTATGTAAATTAGTGAATCTGACCCTGTTTAGTATAATACCTCCTTTGACAGAAATTGGTCCGTCATTTTTTTTTTTTTTGTTTTCTTGAATTAAGTTAAATTTCAAGGTTATTTATTTGTTGCAAGGTTTCTGTTAGCATGTCTGTAGCTTTTTGAGGCATAAAGGACTTGAACTGAATGACATGCATGAAAAGGCTGTCCAAAAAATTGTTCAACAGGGAAACACATCACAGAGCAACATGTTTTTTGTGCCTAGTTTGTTTTCAGAAACTGTCAGTTGTATAGATGTAATCACCAAAACCTGCTCATGTACAGCTGCAAGGCATGGTAAACTGCGTATATGTATGCATGTATTTAACAAGCTCAATACAGAAAGAAGGCAGATGTCCCCCTAACTAATCCCCCTGAACCTAACTGCACTCCTGCAGAAACTGGATTAAGAGTCCTGATTTTAAAAACCATGCTTCAACTAAGAAATATAATGGAGAAAGCTAACCATATTGCTTTCAGTAAATTTTAGTTAAAATCTCAAAAAGAAAAATTCAAGTTTTGCATCAGTATAGAAAAAAAAAATCCTAAAGGCCAAACATGTAATGAAATACCGCAATTACCATCGTACCAATGGTATTAAAATCAAAGAACCTTGACAGCGATTTCAAAGTTAAATGCAAATCTCGGGGAAAAAAAGGAAGTATTCACAAGTATTTGGATAAAGTAGTTGTGTAGGACTTCAGAGTTTACATGTTTTTAAGTATTTGTGAGGTTCACATTTCTCAGACAGAGCCCACAAGCTGCCTGTGTTTGACAAGGATTGAGATGTGAACTATTTCAGCATTCATACAAAGCATCTATTCGTGTAGCACCTTTATTGCCAGTGTCATATGTTCATGCAACCACATATGGTAAACTGGTTCAAATAAAGAAAATTATGACAGGCATTATTCGGTCCATTTATAGCAATTTCTCTTTATGAGAAAATATTAAAATAAATATTCTGTTGATTACATTTATAAACATATTATGTTTGAGATGTTAAAAAGAGGTTCTGTCCACATTTTGGACATTAAATATCCCATGGCACTTTTTGCAAAAGCAGGGATGTTAATCCTGGTGTAATGGACAACTATAAAAAGCAGCTTATAAAATCTGGCCAACAGTACCTAAAGTCTCCCTACTTTAATTAGGGTTGAAGTCTGTTCCTGCCCCCACCTTCTTTCCCAGGATCCCATTCGATCGTACCATATTTATATTATCATAGGTCACCAGTAGATAATGCTTTGTACAAAACTAGACAAATAAAAACAACCTTGTACCAACAGCTTCTGCAACTGTTTCTATGGCAATGTATTTGTAATGTATGAAATGAGAAGCAAAGACACTCAGGTCTTCATAAAGGGCTGAACCATCTCCTAGCAATACAGTATCAGAAAGGTACAAACTTGTTTGAATGACTTGTCTTTATTAAAATGTGTTATTACCACATGCCTGAGTGATAAATAACAAAGCATTTATACACCATGTGTATACATTGGTATCAACAGTTACTCAGTTTTATGGCAGCGCACACAAAAGTAAAAGTTTTTTCCAGTATTATAATAGCAAAGGAACGTTCAAAGAGGAGGTTAAATGTCTAAAAGATACAAATGGGGAAAATCATAGACAAAGAGAAGAAAATAGCAAATCTACTAAATTATTACTTTTTACAAGTTTTTGCAAAGGAGGCCCCACATGTCGACCTGTTCCTATCCAGGTTTAAATAACTTTAGCATAACAGAGGCAGAAGTATTAAAGGGACTAGGAGCTCTTAAAATAAAGAAATCCCCTGGGCCAGATGAGATCCTCCCAATAGTACTCAAAGAAATTAATTAAGTTATTTACAAACCACTAACTAAGATCACTTAACAGTCCCTTGACACACGGGTTGTACCGACAGACTGGAGAATTGCAAACGTAATAGCGATCCACAAAAAGGGAGACAAAAACAAATCAGGTAACTACAGACCAATAAGCCTGACTTACATTATATGTAAACTTATGGAAGCTATAATAAGATCCAAAATGAAAAATTACCTATGTGGTAACAGTATCCTTGGAGACAGTCAGCATGATTTTAGAAAAGGGAGATCGTGTCTAACTAACCTGCTTGATTTTTTTGAGGATACAACATTGACAAAGGTCATTTCAAAGCATATGACATGATTTATTTACATTTCCAGAAAGCTTTTGACAAAATCCTGCATAAAACATTAATTCTCAAACTGAAAGCAGTAGGGATTCAAGGAAATGCTGCACATGGATTAGGGAGTGGTTAACATGTAGAAAACAGAAAGTAGAGGAGAAATCTCAAAATGGATTGAGGTAACCAGTGACATACCATAAGGATCAGTATTAGGTCCTCTGCTCTTCCTAATCTACATTAATGAGTTAGATTCTGGTATAGTAAACACACTTGTTAAATTTGCAGATGACACAAAAATAGGAAGAGTGGCAAACACTGTTGCAGCAGCAAAGTCATTTAAAATTATCTAGACAGCATTGAAAACTGGGCAGATGAATGGCAAATGTTTTAATAGAGAAAAGTGTAAGGTACAGCACAAATACATTTTTTACTATAATCGCCGACACTAAAATCACAAAACTAAACCCTATTCGATTCCAATCAACAATGAGTGCATGACCCCAGTTTGACGCTTGGTTGTGACAAGTTAAAAATACAAAGTCAATGATGGCATCTGTCTTCCTTGGTCAGACACAGGCTGGTATGCCCTGGCTCGAAGCAGAGAGGTGTGTTTTGGGAGCTCTCTTTTATAGCAGGGTGCCCCACCGGGACACACCCGCCAGCTAGTTAAAAATACTCAGCTGGCAGCACGTCACAAGTGGAGCAACTGGTCTGGCTCCCACCTGCAAATACATGCATGCGTCTGAGAAGCCAGTGACGGGACATGGTCCCTGTTACATTGCTCTCTTTAGAAAGAATGCAAACCCAATTTCATCGTGTCTGGTTTAAATGCTTAATCTTCTGTATCTCCCTGAAAAAGATGACAGAATGTCGCATTGTATCAACACCTGTTTAAATATTCTTGTTGTAAGAAAACACACACAAGGATCGCTGTGAATTCTTCAAGCTAATTGCAATTCTGTAATTAGCCTGATTAAGATAATTACATGGTCTAATTATTCTCAACATAATGAGGATTGGTGTTCAAATAAAGGTCACTGGAAATTTGGAAATATACGAGGCAAAATGATAAATCAGATATCCTTCACAGCACAACCGATCTGAAAAATAATTCACATGTACATGCACCAGTGGCTTTGATGTGTGTGCAACTATTTGAGTCACATTATACAAACCAATTACAACTAAACAGTTTTAACCATTACTATTCATCACCAGTAGAAAACGATAATTACTGAAGATATGAACACAAGTACAGTAACTGGTGAAGGCCTTTGACACTTGCCTGTTACCGACTCGTCCCAAGGCAAATTATTATTATTATTATTATTATTATTATTATTATTATTATTATTTATTATTAATAGCAGGATGGAGAGTGTTGGGAAGGCATGAGCGGAGGGGGCGAGGGGGGTGTGTAAGACACAAGGGATTGGAGGTAGGAGAGGACAGAGTGGTGAAGAGAGCAGTACGCAAGAACAAGTGTCAATTGAATGCGAGCAGAGATAGGGTGAAGGGTGAAAAGCAGAGGGGTAGCATGAGAATAGCTAAGCTGGGAGGATACAAGTCGAGCAGCAGAGATTTGGGTGGAGGGTTTGGATAGCTGAAGCAGGGAGACCAGCAAGGAGAAAGTTACAGTAGTCCAATCTGGAGAGTACAAGAGCTTGGACCAGGAGTTGTGTGGAATAAGTAGAGAAAAGGACAAATTTGCTGAGAAATAAGCAGCAAGAATATGTCAGAGAAGAGATGTGTCTAGAGAAGGAGAGCAGGGTCAAGAGTAAAACCTAGGTTTCTAGCAGAAGGAGTTGAAGAAAGAGTACGAGATGGAGAGGTCAGGGGAGGGAGAGGAAGCAGAAGGAAAGAGGAGGTCAGATTTGGAATGGCTGAGCTTGAGGTGGTGTGAACGCGTCCAAGTTGAGATAGCCGTGAGGCATTCTGAGATGAGGCAGGATATGTGGGCGTCAAAGGAAGGAAAGGCGAGTAAGATCTGGGCATCATCAGCGTAAAGGTGGTAGGTGAAGTCAAAAGGAGAAGAGAATACCTAGCGAGCGGGAGTAGAGTGAGAAGAGGAGGTGTTCCAGGACAGATCCAAATAATACAGCAGCAGTGTTCTGCATATATACTGACAAATATAAAATATGCTCCAGAAGCATCTTGCAATATCTAAATTGTGTGAAGTAAAGACAATATTCTCTGGCAACATCTTATTAACTAGGCCACTTGTCTAAATTGTGACAAATAATTATGCTTGATGCTCTGGGAATGTAAGCCTTACCAGGTGAACTGGATGCTCGCAAAGCATAAATGATCTTATATAAAAGGATACAATTTACTTAAGAATATGAATCTTCTTAAGAATAAAAAAAAAGTGTCTATTTCTTTATTTCTAAAAATTGGTAACCCATATTATAAGTACAATAAGACATTCCAGAGTGTTGGCTGTGCTAGAATAAGTACACTTCCAGGGCTAAAGGCATAAAGTCTCATGCGTTACTATGCCTCTGGGTATACGGTTATTCTAGCACTAGCAACACCCTGTCATGTCTTATTGCTTACACAGTGCATATGTAGGGGAGAATAGTGTATATTGGGGCACAGAACCCTGGGGAAGACCTTAGTCAACCCTTCCTTTTATGAAAGATGTGAGAGTTTGGATCTAACATATTCTCTTCATTAATCCAACCCTATTCTTCTGATGATAGACACAGCCTTTGGAGAAAAAAAAGGAAACACACATTTTGTTTCTAGCAGTTATGCACTGCTTTGACTGCCACTCCACTTCTCAATTTCAAGTCGTTTAAATGTAATCTCCCTTCTTGATATGTATTCCAGTCATGTCCGTAACTAGCTAGGAGGATACTGAGGTTGTATCCTCGGCTGTTTTTTTGCATCATCAATACTGATACTCATGTAAATATTCTATTAAAGTACAAAAGACTCCTTTGTTTTCTTTGTTGGTTTGCTGTGTAACATAGATTTGCAGGTTGAATAGTAAATACCAAGCAGTCATAGAAATACTGCCAGCTTTAGCTTGAAACCAGTTTGACCTCAGTAGAATGTCATCTCTGGTTACAGTGTGCTGTGCATATATACTGCACATGCTTATTTTCTCTTTGTAGATAATTTCATGGCCTCTGTTAATAAACAGAAATGCTACTCTTTTTTTTTTTTTTTTTTTTTTTTACCCTTGAAAGCAGATTGCAGGGTGCATCAAAGCTGTCAGGTGAAATCAGGTTAGTTGTGCATTTTCTTCAAATGACAGGCTGCTGTTTTATTTGCCAGTTTGTAGATTAATATTCTGACGATTCAAGTTATTTCTACAAAGCAATAAAGGACTCTAATGAGAAAGCTTCTAGAGCAATAATATAGATATGTTGTGATGGGGCATCTGTAGTGATTGAAAATTAACTTCTGATGTATTCATATATCTTATATATATATTTCTTTCCATATTTCTCAAGCTCTTCCTAAATTAACCACACATACACAATATACACATTTACTTGTGCAGGGCCTTAGCCCTGCCACACATGTATCTTTGCTCTTTAAATTTCAAACGTTGTAAAGCAACCTCTGTTTTGCATGATCTTTATTCAGATATGAGACTTTTGCCTTGGACTCCATGAGAATGCATTTTCTCTTTCTCCTAATCTGTTTTGGGTTATTAAATCCTCCTTTAAATGAATTACATTTTCTCCTTTTTTTTATCTACCCAATTCAGAGTTGATTGAATTTTTAGATGTATCATTAGGATTATCAATCTGGAAATCCCTTACTTATTTAATTTTCTGCTTCTACTGTCTTTTGACCCCTTTTTATTTTATGAACAAGCAGAGTCAGCAATTTCTCTGACCTGTGGAAACAGACACTGTGCCATTATATCAAAGGCTTTCCTAAAGTTATATTCAGTCTCAGGAATGTCAGGGGGTATCAGATCTTCACTCAAAGCTCTTATACAAGCAAGATACATCCTTATTTCTCTTTGTCATGATATTTTCCATAAAGTAGATGGGAAATGTATTCGCATTACTTTATCTCTTTCATTTTTGATTGAATGTTGTCACCAAACTCAGGGAATACAGGGTGCATGTGTGCTGGATTACTTTAAGGAGGTTATAGTAAATGTACTTCTCTCATTTAAAGTGGTTTTATTCAATCAGCCATATATTCTCAGCATACAGACATTTGACGCATTTGCAGAGCCATTCGTGCCCTTACCCAAGTGAGTTGCTAAACTGTAGTTCAAAAGGAGGTTTTTTGCTTAACATATTGCTATTACTTCATTGTTTAGAAATATAGTATCATATCTGATCTTGTAAGACACCATACACCCTATTAACCAATGAACCTCTGGCGTGTGTCATTACACGTGCTCACTCAACTGAACGGTACTGATGGAAACTGATCAATGCACATTTTATTATGGGTCCCAAACAGTGAATTCAGCTCTTAGCAGGACAGAATCAATTTAGTTTCAGATTTTTTAAAAGACAATGCATTTGGGAATTCGTTTTCACTTTTTACATGCACTTCATTTTACATCACTTCATGTAAAACAACTATTTTTGGAATGCTTATTTTTTTTTTTTGTAAATGGTCAAATACTGAATTACAATACTTTGTTTTGCTATAATAACTTCATAGATTTTCTTTGCATAGTATACATGTAGTACCATACTTTATACACTAATACACACATGATTAAAATTAACCCTATGTGTAACACTCCCCCACTCAGCCTTCTCGTATATTGAATGGTTTGGTTCAGAATCAGCTTGTCTATTGCAGCCGCTTAAGAGTGAATGAGACTGAGGTTTTGAAACAGAAGTGCTCCGTTTGCAAAAAAAGATGTGTAAGGCCACAGGTACCCTTTATTTGCTTGTTGCATTAAATACATGTTTAGCTTATTTTATCTGCATTATTTATTATATAGGGGCCTAAAAATATAAACTACTCCAATTATTATATCTAATTGTAAAATGCTGACACCTTAGCACAGCGTTGATACAGGTTCCCTTCACCTCTCTATATTATGCACACCTGTTGTTCCAGACCAGGCATGCTACATTCAAACTTTTTTCATTATTTATCTCTCAAGGGTTTCTTACGGTTATTGTAGTCTTTGCTTATTTGTATGGGTTATACACACGTATATCTCCATATATTTATAGGAGCAAAACAGTTCAATATTCTACACATGAAGTATGGAAGCAATGCTCCCCCCCCCCCCCCCGCACTACACCCCTGGCATGTACCTGACAATGTTAATGTATAATTCCCCGACATTAATAAAGCAACTACAATGTTGTATAACGACTCCCTCTGAGATATGATTTTTTTTTGCATACACAGTGGACCACTGAAACCAATTAAATTGGTTCTCATATAGTGGAAATATTAGATAGCGACACTTTGATGTACGATATACCTATAAGAATGAAGCACTTCCATATCATTAATTAACAAACATATTAGTATGAATAATGTTTCTAAACAAATAATAGATAGAAATATATGACTGTACTTTTATAACAAGCATGTATTTTTAAAATTAATTTATTAGTTTAATGATTTCTTTATTATATTTTTTTCCTAAAGATTTTCCCAATATTGCTTGATCATTGGTTCTATACATGATTGAAAAGCCCTAAGATGGATAAAGCATGTATTAGTTTCAAAACATTAGTTTCCATGTTCATGTAAAATGACAAAAAATAAAGGCAAATTGGCTTCTTAATAAAATAACATACTTAGCACATATCTCTTCAATACTTGCTAAAGATTAGTTGACTTGCTGTCTATATTCATAAGATGGCACTGTTGTAAAGCATGGAGATTGTTCCTGTAGTTTAATATTCTTCAGTCTTCAAAACAAACCAAATGTAAATGTGTATATGCAGGTGTACAGAAAAACACTAATACCGTGTGCTCAAACTGTATTAAAGTGTCTTATTGAATTAAGTGTTTGATTTCTAACTGCAAAACTTGATGGCTAGGCTTTAAAATTAGCCAGATATATTCCCAAACAATAATTTTTTCATAGCCATAAAATCTACAGACTGTCACACTGCAAAGCTGCAGTGAACTCAAATTCACCCTATTAAGAAGCGTGAATGTTTCACCTGACAATCACATTTGGAACCACTAATATGCAGTTATCCAACATACAAATTAAAGAACAGAAATAATAACCTACCTTACCTGATGTTAAAATCCGCAAATCTATCCTCCTGTTTTTCATTGCAAACCTGTCGAGTACAACAGCCGTTTAAAGCATGACTTTCATGGGATTTTTCATGGGATTCATGGGAAAAAATTGGTGCCCTCAGAGATAGGTCAGAAGCAGAGGACGCCAAGCATCCTCCCAGTCTTTTGTTTTTGTTTGTTAGTTTTATTTTTTTTTATCAAGGAATGTCGGTAAATTCAAATTTAAATGTGATGTTTTGGCCAGAGAAGGCAAGTTTTGTGCATGATTTATAAACAATGAACTGGGTTTTAAATACTGTAACTAATTTCATTGTACCTTCTTTTCCAAAGGCCACACATGAGTGATATGTATTTCCATACATATCTTCAAATACACTGTTAAAAGCATACATTTTTTAAGAGTCGCCAATTATGTTTTGTATTTTCACACGTCCCCCAAAGCCATAATATCTATTTTAATCTTCGACTTGGACGTCTCATCGCATGTCAGTTTGAACAGTACCTGCAGATGCATTGTCCAATCAAAGGAGTCGAAGGCTGAATCTGGTGTAAGAATGACACGACTGACCAATAACAACTAGATATGTGTTTGACTGATTTTTATATCTATTTTTTTTTTAAGTGTGCTTTGGTTAAGCCGGCAGCAAAGCAAACAGAGCTTACATTGGTTGAGACAGGGGTTTACAGTGTCGCAAGTTGGCAGACGTTTTCTTTTTCTCCCATGTCATTGAATAATGCATTAAACATCTCTGGAAATTATTGTGAGCTGAGTTTTATGATACAGTATTTCTTAGTAAGCCATTTTTTTTCTAATAACATAAAAAAAACTCTATTATAAATTAAAGACTAACATATATCAAGGGCTTGAATTGAAACGTCTGGAAACAACACAATTTCATCCATCTCTAGAACTTCGGAATTATGGAAAGATACTAGCCACCTGCAATATGTTTTAGCTAAAGAACACCATTTTGTAAAAAAATGATTCTGCCTATATTATGCATTCTTTATTTATATCAAGCTATACAAATCCACAAAACCCTTTCCCTGAGCAATTTCTAGCCTGTACCATGCAGTATCATATGCCTATTTTACAAAATAAGCACTGTACAAGAGGAATAAGTGCTAAACATCCATTTATTTCCTAAGAAATACACTGTTAAATATGACTGGTACATTTCACACAAATGTGAGACAGTAGTTCAGACCATACGCATTACTCACCATCCTTGGTTGCCATCAGGGTATCAATAAGGTGTTTCATTCTAACTCTTTGGAGGAATAATATCCATAGCCTATGTGATATATTTGTGTGAAGCTGCACAATTACCTTAAATTGAGGATTTTTTTCCCCAAATGTATTCTTTGCAGCAGTGATAAATGGGGAGGCCTACATAAAATATGACCTGGAATTCTAAGCAATCAGCTCTCAACGGTTAGCTAGTAGAACATATTTTTCTACCTATTTTGCATCCTGTTTGTCAGTCTTATTTCACAGAAACTGCAAACAGTCTAAGGAGAAAATAGGTGGTGCATAACAATGGGAGTCTCTGGTTGTTGTCATTTATATTAATCGGCACAGAAATGATTAACTTTTATGACCATAACTAATGAATTAATAAAAACTCACTTACAGGAAGCCCCAGCAAAACACTTATTCTTAATAACTCATTATTTCTCAATAAGGAAGCAATCATATGTATACAGCCACATTCAGCTATATTGTCTGTATTAAGGGTTTTTAAATTATTTCATTGTACTGTAATATAAGCTGGGGTGCACTAAGAATGGCATGTCACTGTAATGAAACAAATAACAAACATCAGCAATTTAAAAAAAAATAAAAAAATCAAGTTGGTTAATAGTTTGGAAAGAGAACATTTAAGTAAAATATTTACTTTGTGATTACATTGATCACACTGCTTACAAGCTTTAAGTGTTAGGGGGCCATGCAGAATAGTACTGGATTTCTCAACTTGCGAATAGGTGTCCACAACTCTTATCATTTGTAAAACAATTAAAATCAATAAGTATTACAGTCCTTTATTGGAGGATTTTTGGTAATAATAAATGCAAAGATAAACTTGAGATACAGCATTTTGTTTTTGCATTATTTTCATTATATACACTTCACACTGACATTCATGTACATAATCTTTTTTTTTTTTATAGATTCAAGTTTCTCATAACAAAACATATATTGTTTCATAACACATGAAAACAAATCATGAATCATATTTTGTTTTGAGAATAATGAACTACATTGAAAAATATTAAAGCAGTTTTCAGTGGGTGCTTATTTTGAATTACCACCAAGGCTGTAAGACAGGATGTCAACTCTCAAACAATCAGGCTCTGCCCAGACAATCAGTAAACCACTTATGACATGTACTGGATGTAGCATGAAAATCAAATTACTGTGGTGCTTTCATGCTTTGATTATAGGAGGGTTGTGTACTGTAAATCTCAATTTGTATTATAAAATAGCTTTCTTACATTCTTGAAGTGCTAAATTTGCATTCTATGCAAAATAAACTAAATGGCAGGACATTTCATGACAAGCTCTGTAGGATACAAAGAAGAAATACAAGGCTGAAGATATTTTTCTTTTTTCTTCATTAGGATTAGGCAACTTGTGACAAAAGACTTTCCAACCAATTAAACAACACAAAAAATAACAGTAGCAAAACATGAAAACCCTACCTTGAAAGCTGTGTTCTATACACTAAACATTTTACACTCTGAGAGACATTTCATGGAAATGAGCATATTTAGTTCATCAGGAGACAGATGGATGTTTTGGACAGGGTACAAATTCCCCCCCTCAAGCATCTGCTGACTGTTTTCTTTTGGATTGCTTCTCTGGGCACTGCAGGAATCTTCTGACTTGATAAATATACAAAGGTGAATGTTACATAGGGAATTACTAATGCTTGATAGTTTTATGATCTATGAAAGACGTACACATCAAGACATGAACATTATGAGTGTAAATAAAAGCTTTGTCCCAAATCACTCATGTATGATTCCATGCTTAATGAGCATCCTCATCTAGTCTCTGAAAACCAGTATGAGCAGAACATTTTATTTTATACCTCAGTTTTCATATCTGCATGATGTAAAGTACAAACTAAATACAAAAGGCAATTTCAGTCTAGCTTAATATTTCATACTGTCAAGCTACTGTAATATGGATACTTGTTTTAGAATTCCCTGCAACATACAGTACATGCCTGGGTAAACAATTTAATAGCGTAAACGTTTGACAGAATGGTTGCATGCAAGTGAATTGTACTCACATTGTAAATGTGCATTGACAATCCCTTGATGTGTCTTTTATTACTGTTTCTGTTTTAACAATAGCCATTTAGACTAGTTTAGCAATGTAACTTTAAAAAGATAAAACAGCATTATATTGCACATTAAGGGTGTAACGTGCAAAGAATTACATCTTTTGGGCTAATTTTGAAGCAGCCGAAAGTGCCGTTGTTGTGGATTTGCAATGCAGCTGTTTTGTGTGTATGAATAGCAAAAGTATACTAACTTGCCCTGTATGAATATGTACAGACATTTTAAAGAGTAATTAGTGGGGTTCCAAAAATTGTAGTGTGACACGTCCCCACAGGTTGCTACAACTGTTTAAATAATGTACCTGTGTGTGATTTCAGCACCCATTCATTAATATGCCTTTCTATTTACTTCAACAAGGCACATCCTTCCCATTAAACTCTTACCTAATTACTTCTTGGCTACTTGCGACAAGACTAGGAGCCCTGCACATGAAAAGGGGGTGGGGGAAGCCCTGCTGTTTATATGTGTTGCATTTTTATTGTTTGATTTGATTTAAAATGTATTGTTTATTATTTAAAGAAAATGTTTGTTTATTTTAGAATGGGGTACCCCCGCCCCTGTGTATATTTATAGGACGGCAAAGCCATAATGTTTGTTATTGTTTAGAAGCGTGGATGGGGAAGCCCCATCCTCACAAAAATCTCGTGCAGAAGGTGACCATCTCCCGAGTTAATTAATTGATTAATTATTGCTAATCGGCAGACTGTCACCTCTATAAAACCCTGCTGTTTTCTGTGTTCCGGATGGAGTGTTTAGGAGAGAGAATGGGAGCAAGTGGAGAATCCAAGAAAAATAAATAAAATTAAAATAAAAGAAATAAGGATCAGTGAAGGCAACTGCCCACCCTGACCTTAGGCCTGCTTTATTTTATGTTTGAGACTCTGTTTTGTTTATGTGTTCTATTTGCTCTGTGTTTTTTGTGTTTAAATAAACATGGCGCCGCCACGTCTTTGCACTTCAGTACCTACCTCCTTGTCTGTGTGTCTCTCTGACCTGACGTCCCCACGCAGCATTCCATAATTTCGGTTTTAATGCCAAGATAGCAAAGTACTACATCCAGGTTAAACACACTTCAAAATAAGTTCAGCCTCAGGAGATCTAATAAGGTAAAAATAAAAATATTAATTTTAAATACTAATGATCTGCCAGAGTACATATAACAGGTAAGGTTCAATATCTATTAAAGTGTTCCCATTTATTATGTTCATGTGCCTGTTTAATAATTAGAGTTTTAAATGTGGAAAGGTTTGCAACAGGAGAGAAATCAATCACTAATTAGTCTATAAGCTTGGAGCAGTCATATAACTAATGAATAGAAATTAACAAGGTACCAGAATATGAATGTTCCTTGACTTTGGAAATATATTAAAGAATGATGTCCACTTCTGAAACATTTAACATGCTGGGTTTCCTTCTTCTGTTATGCAAAACAGAAATAACAAGTTGGTTTAATATTCTGAAACAACACATGCAGTGCTCAAGACAAGGACAAACAACAAGGTACTGGTGAAATTAAGATTTATTTTGCAATACAAAGTGTGATGACAAAGAGTAAACAATAATGACACAGCTTTTGTGTATTGCTCTGTTTAATCCACAAGTTGCCCCCGAAATAATATTCCCAATATTTAAACACCCACAGTTAACACAAACATGATCACAGTGAGTGCTATAGTGCTCGTGGTGCAAATCGTGACACGTGCAGTGTTGTCCGGGTTTGGTGATGGCCTTTAGCGACAGCTCCGGATTGTGTTAGCCATCTAATAACAACAAACAAACAGTTTTTAGACACGACAAAACAAACAAAACACTCATGACTACAAATACGGGTCTCCTTCCGGTTTAGCGTTAACCACAACACAGGAACAGATCACCTTGCTATGTCCCCTTTTGTACCATCAATCACACCCCCTTCATTAGCACTTGCAACCGCTCCAATCTGCGGCTGCCACATCGTTTCCCTTCCGGGTCGATGATTTAATGTACCGTAGCTCTGCCCTTTTTCTAGATGGCTGACTTCTGCCTAACCCTGGGCATTAATTGTCTGGCCATCCAGTCCAGTCCAACTCTGTTCCCTTTACACCGCACCCTCACAAGTCAGGAGGGAGCTCTATCACCAACAATCATTCTGTCTCTGTCGCAAGCACATTGTGCCCATCTTATTTTGGGGCCAACTAAGCACTGCATTTGCTTTGGTGATGTAATAAGGTAATGTGATACTCAAATTGGGCATTTCAAGTTAATAATACAATAAAAACAAACAAAAACCAGGAACAATTATTTATCACCAAGAACAATCAGCATTGGCCTCAAGTGACATTCTGCAAACAGAAAGTGAAACTTATTGCCCAGAACTGAGCTAAATTGAATTTCTATGTGGGTGATTTTTGCATGTGACTGATGTGGTTAATTCCCTGCTTGATGTCAGTGTATTAAGTAAGCATATTAAACTTTTCAAGTATTTAAAAAAATAAATAAATTAAACAAGATGAATAGAGGTAAGACCAAATCTAATTTGGCATTGAAAATCTATTTTACTGATGCAATCCTGAACATTTATTAAACCTAATGAAAAAAAAATGAAATTATTTTCCATGTAACATGAGATGTTTATTCGAGATCGGTGGTAATTTATTAAGCTCTAGGAATATAGAACTGACATATTGAACGCTTTCAACAGTACAAATCTATAGATGCTGAAGGAGTGCCCGACATGTTGCAGCGATTCTTTCAGAAAGCAAGCATGCACAATGTAGTGTAGCACAGGTATAAAAAAGCAAATTATCACTACCAAAATATTTTGTTTTCTGCTCTCTGCTGAATTTAGTGCTATTGCTGAGCCCAAGAATGATTCAGTTATATAAATGTTATATGTTTTTAGTTGGTCTATTGTTCAACCAATACATTTAATTACCAAACTTCCATTTTCAATTGATTTGGACAAAAGGCCATGAAATTAGGTAACAGTATGTAGCATCACTAGATAATGTTCAAGAAAACATCCGTTGGAGGTTGGGGTGGGTGGCATTACATCAGATATTCAATGTCCTCTCATGATTCTCTTCAAGGCACCCATCTGTGGAATGTTGTAGCTGATAACAGTCTGCAAAACATTCTGAAGATCTTATTTCAGTAAACCCAGGACCCTCTAAATACTGACATAAAAGCTACTGATTTTCAATGAATTGCATTATAATCTTTATAGGATGCCTTACAGCTATTACCCTGGTGTGGGGTGATCAAGTTCTTATTTTCCTCCTCTTAATTGTAATTTATGCTGAGTCAGTGTTACAGTAAAAAGCTATCCAAAGTTTAAATCGACCACATTTTGAAAATGTAATTGCTTTGGCATTTCAAATACTATCTTAGGACATACTGTACAAGTGAGGCATATTAATGGGCTTTACTTTCCAAATATTAAATACCAAAGGGGTTATAACTTGTCAGTTCAATGCATTGTTCTAAATTCTCAAACATACAACTACTGTAATAATAACAGTGATATGGTCGAGGTACATTCCAGAAGTTGTCAGGTTTACAATATATGATTTTATTTATTTGCACATTTATTTTTTTGTGATAGTTTATTGATACTGTTACAACATTATTATGAATATAAACAAGAACCATTAATACATATTAAAATAAAAAGTGCATACCTGACATACGGAATGGGTAAAAGTGCTAATGTTTGAGGTACATCAAAAGTTGCAAATTAACTGTCCTCTGCTTTATCCTGTACCACTGTCATACCTTGCACACTTCATAATATTCTGAACACAAGCCTTCTGTATGACTGCTTTCTACTTTCTAAATGCTATTTGACAGGGGATGAAGTTAATATCTGAGCTGACAGGGATTGCTGCTGAGTCACTGATGTTATTTACAAGAGTGCAGTCATTTCAGGCCTCTGACAATGGCCCGAGGGACCTACTTCACTTGAAGGTGCCTTTTGCCAAGTTTCAGGAACTGAACCCATTTCTGGTGTCAGGTATAGAGCTGTCAAAGACCTCTGCAACAATAAAATCCTCATCGGAGAAAATATTTTGAAATGTAAATGTAAAAATAAAAATAAAGCATAAGTGTTGCAGGTCCATTCACAGTCTTTACTGATTATTCATTTGCCAATTGTTACTGGCATTTGGTAATTCACAAAGCAGGAGCAATGTCTGAGTTTAGGTTAGACACTGGATTTTGTTTTGTTTCAGATTTTGTTATCTGGCCTATAGAGCGACCAACAAGATGCAGTGCAGAGATGTGTTGAGGCCAATTGAATGTCTTCCTTGCGCTACAGTTTTTGTTCTTGATTTGAATTTCAAGTCATGATGATATACACACACACACACACAGTCAATTCAAACTCATTCCCTAATATTTTCTAGAATTTTTTGCATAGTCCTGGCCAAATTTAGCAGTCGCTTATTGTACAGTACTTTTTATAATACAAATTCACTTTACATGAATTTCCTGTTAGTGAAAATTATCTTAGGAGAATAAAAATGCTCTACTTTGAACAGCTGAGTGCAAAGGATAAATGTATTAGTGGTAAATGTATTAATTTGAATCCAGATTAGTGCATCTGTACTGTATTTCAGTGCTGTTTTTGGGCTAAGATCAAATGATGCATTTCAAGTTGCCATAGACACAGTTTTCGAGTTGCCATAGTGCTTGCGCATCAATGCCATTTTCATTTTCCTCCAGGGCCACAAACCCACCACATGCGCCCTGGACCCCCTCCCCACTCACCTCTTTCAAACTGCTGCTCCTGCTCTACTCCCCTTCATCTCCTCCCTTCTCAACACCTCTCTCCTCTCTGGCCTCTTTCTCTCTGACTTCAAACAAGCCTCTATCAACCCCCTCCTCAAAAAACCTGCCCTTAACCTCACCTCCTTCCAGAACTACTACTTACCCTTCCTCTCTAAAACCCTTGAGCAAGTAATCTGGTTTCCGCTCTGCTCCCTCCACTGAAACTGCTCTCCTGTCTGTCAGTAACGCGATAAACTCTGCCAGTGCTGCCTATCTCTCCTCCATCCTAAATCTGACCTCCTCTTCTTCCCCTCCTCATCTTTCCCCTCCTCTGATCTCTCTATCTCCATTCCTCTAGAATCTACCACGCTCTCTTCCGCCTCCTCCTTCCTGAGCAACATACAAAGAATCCGACCCTTCCTCACCAGCTACTCCACGCAACTCCTCGTCCAGGCCCTGGTACTGTCCCGCCTAGACTACTCCCTCCTGGCTGTCTGCTCCCTGCGTCCGCCACCCGCCTGCTCCAGTTCATCCAGAACTCTGCTGCTCATCTGGTATTCTCTCTGCCTTGCTTCTTCCATGCTACTCCACTATTTGATCACCGCTTGCATCCAGTTTAAGACTCTTGAAAGAACATAAGAACATAAGAACATCAGAAAGTTTACAAACGAGAGGACGCCATTTGTCCCATCTTGCTCGTTTGGTTGTTAGTAGCTTATTGATCCCAGAATCTCATCAAGCAGCTTCTTGAAGGATCCCAGGGTGTCAGCTTCAACAACATTACTGGGGAGTTGATTCCAGACCCTCATGATTCTCTGTGTAAAAAAGTGCCTCCCATTTTCTGTTCTGAATGCCCCTTTGTCTAATCTCCATTTGTGACCCCTGGTCCTTGTTTCTTTTTTCAGGCTGAAAAAGTCCCTTGGGTCGACATTGTTAATACCTTTTAGAATTTTGAATGCTTGAATTAGGTCGCCACATAGTCTTCTTTGTTCAAGACTGAACAAATTCAGTTATTTTAGCCTGTCTGCATATAACATGCCTTTTAAACCTGGAATAATTCTGGTCGCCTACTGTACTCGCCTAGTGATGCCTTGACCAGACTGCGAGCGTAGAGAGTTTAAATAGAAACTACAGGATCAGTGAAAGCGATTGCCCAGCCTGATATGAATTTTGTTGTGTTTTATGTGTTTGAGATTTGTTTTGTTTAATATTTATTTTGCTCTGTGAGCAGTGCTTTTCTGTTAAAATACAACATTCATAAAAAAAATAAAATAAATTAATGAACAGAATCTTACTGTAGATGGCATCAATCTTTGTTGCATCTAATGCAGGTTTGTGCTCTGTGGTGTCTTTGCTCCTACCTCTAAAGTTACTTTTCAGCAAGACACCCAAAGGGAATAGATTCACAAGGAGAGTGTGCACAATGACATTGCTGTGTGTGAATTGTTGTGTGTGAACACAAGTTTGTCACAGAACACCCCAGTACCTGGATATATTTCTACCTGTAAAAAATAAAATAAAAGGTGTTTTACACCAAAAACTGAACTTTTAAAGTTAGGAGTATCTTGTGAAGCTTTAGCACAATAGACATACAAGCCTGTACAGTTTAAAATAGGAAACATAAAGGACATAAATACTCTTAATATAAACATTAGATAATGTTTCAATCTGAGAATTTTTTTTTTTTTTTTTTGCGTTAGTACATATACCTCAGTTGTGTTTGACTAATCTTACTTTAAGACATTTCAATGTTTTATTTCCAGAAAAAAAAGTTTTACCTTTTCAAAGATATAGTCTGATAAGAATTTGCAAACATTAAAAACCTAAAAATATCGCACAATCCAAAACAAGCATAGTTGATGATGTACTCAGCAAACTCCCTTTCTAAAATCCTACTTCAAACTACAGGAAAAGAAAATTGAGAAAGGTATTTTACTGAACACAGAACCAAAAGACACAGCAGACATCCGACCCCCCACTATAACACAAACTGTTTTAACATGCCTTCGAAGAGCACTTCCTTAAGATTTTGATTCTCTTCCTTAAGATCCTGATTTTCTTTCTGGAGTTGTAGACTCTGCAAATCGTCCACTTCATCATCTCGTGTTTGAGCAGTGAAACCTGACTTGTATTTCTGTAAGAACTGTTTTGCCATGCTGGTCTCTGAAGATGTTTTCTTAACCTATATAAATAAATAACTTTTTAAATGTTTTGATATTAAATCCACCAATAATACTTGTGTTTAAAAAAATCTTGGTACGATTACGCACATAAGATACATACGGCCAGGGACTACTGCTTACTGGCTCTGTATCAGAAGCATCTGAAGACGACTCCTATCTCTTAGGTGTTTTAATGCAGCCTCTTTAGGCTTTTCCCCTCATCCTTCTTTTCACTCCTGCATCTTCTTTGCAATAGCAAATCAAATATCTAAATAAAACACATTAATAATTGACCCTTTATTTTGGACAACAGCAAAAAATAAATAAATAAATAACATAAACATCAAAAATAAAAATAACAGTGTCCACGTGCAAAAGCCATCCTTGTTTTTTTTATGTAACAATGTAAATACACATCCTTGCCTGTGTCTTACATTATGTAATATGGTTAAACACATCAATGTATGTGCATTAATTTTACAGAATGAAATGCAGTTGGATCAGCCTCTATTCAGTGATTCAACAGAATTTCAAATGGAACAAGTAAATGAGGTAGGCCAAAGTACATGTGTAAGTTAAATAAGTTAGATATGTATGTGTATATATCTATACCAATGTATATATTTCAGTGTAGACTTAAGCATAGAGATGTACTTACATGCAATTTATATATAATTATTTGTGTCTGTGTGTGTTTTAAATAATAAGAGTACATTTCCTTTATTGCCACAGGTAGAAAATGAAAACACAGAACGTATCGGTGACACTTCCTTACAAATGACAGAAGAAAAGAGTCATCTTGCAATATTATCTTTTGTTTTGAGACATGGATTAACAAAAGTATATTGGTAATTGCAACAGAGAAGTTGACAACTTTTTACTATCTATTCAGCCACCAAGTTCAATATCAAGAACACCAAGCTCCATCGCATTACATAAATACTGGAAAGCACATGAGTGGCAAGCATGGCTGTTATACTACAGCTTGCCTTTACTGAAAGATATGTCACCCACTGCCTATTACTCTCATTGGGCACTGCTAGTGGGGTGGATAAGTGTTTTGTTATCTTCCAACTTAAGTAGAGAGGAAATAACACATGCAAATCAAGTACTTGTTTACTTTGTTGCCTGTGTAGAAGACATTTATGGTAAAGAGCACATGAGCTTAATATACACCTGCTTCTGCATCTGTCCAAATCTGTGAGAAATTAGGGCCCTCTTTGGTGCCATTCAGCCTTTATGTTTGAAAATTGTAATAGTAAATTGTCAGATTTGGTAACAGTAAAGCTGTGCCTTTGCAAGTGTTCAAAAACTTCTTAATATTGAGAGCTTAATGTTGCGAGCTTTGCCACAGATTGCAAAGCCACACTTGAGGAATGCTTCAGCTGAATTCCAGCTATTCTTTTCAAGAATGACTTCCACAGATCACCATGTCCATAGTGTTGAAAAATACAATGGTGTCACAGCACTTGGTGCTCCTAAGATTAGAATAGTTTCTGAAAAACACTATATTTATCTGCACTTCAATAGTTAAGTATTATGACAGAGTTGTTGTAAATGAGGAAGTGATTCACTCCCAGAAATATACTCGATCTGTAAAAAGAAATAATTGCATTGTATTGATAAAAGTGCCTTTAAGATTTCAATTTTTACAGCATTGATGACTGACACGGGACAAGAAAAATGTTATGCAATGGGTAGACATGGATATGTACAATTCAAACACCGTCAAAAGAACCACAGTCAAGTCTACTCTGAGTTTCATGAAGAGTGTGCGTTTTCCTTTGACCCATTAGTTGCTGTAGACTGTCAAACCATTGTTGGAAAATGCATGCTAATCACATGTAGAAAATCAAATGACATTTTGTGCCAAATTATTAAAATATATGATTCCAAGTAAGAAAAAGATTAAAATGCAAATTCTGTACCAATTACAGATTTGATATACATAAATATACATAAACACATAAACATATTGTGAAATTATTTGAGTCAGGATTGTAACACAGAAAAAAAATGCTATACTGTATGTGCGGTTTTAGAGTCCTTTACACATTGTTATAGGATGTTAAAATTATTTAATATTTTGGGTGGTATAATAATGTACTATACATTGTAATATTGTAAAATTCCACCAAATTACTTTTAATTCAAGGTGTTTATTTTATAATAAACTGGATTTTGTCTCATTTGTCAAAAAAGATTTAGTTCCATAAATTAAATCAATCAATCAATCTATCTATCTATCTATCTATCTATCTATCTATCTATCTATCTATCTATCTATCTATCTATCTATCTATCTATTATCATTAAATCCATTGTTTTAGGTGACAAACATACTAGTTACATCTAAGTAGTTTTGTATTTTCTTTAAAATATAATTGCTACAATTAAAGTATTTTTATAATAGGGATTTAATTTTAGTATTGGTTATAATTTAAAAGACTTTCACATTTTATCATGTCATATATGTATCATATTTATAGTGTGAAATTGAAACTCCCTTTGCTATACATGCAATGTGAATTTTGTCCATGCTAACTTAATACACACCAAATATATCAATTAAACAATAAGAAATGCTATACATTAATCAGAGTTTAGTTAAATGGGCAGGAATACACAATTTCATAGGTATCTTATATGTAGATTTTTACCTTTATACAGTGTCCTTATATATATATGCCTTATATATATATATATATATATATATATATATATATATATATATATATATATATATGTATTTCCATATGGTTTGCGTTTGCAGACAAAAGTGGAAGTATAATAAAAAAGAAGCTGTTGCAGCAGATTTCAACATTCCCGCAAAACACTTGTTTTTGTGGTTTAATGTGCCCATGATCAGAACGGGCCTGCATCTGGGACCACTACGAGGCACAAAGCAAAGAAATTTAACTTCAGTTCACTTACAACTGTATTTTCAATAAAATGCATAGTGTTTTTTGAATTTGTAATACATTTGATTGTTCTTTAATTGAAATTTGATCTCCATGTTACTGGAACTTCGTTTTTTATGGTCCCTTGAAATTAGTTCATTTTGATTGTACCCCTTTCAACACTGTTGTCTGCAAGGAAATCGCATTGATGCAGGATCACTATAGCAACTTGAAAACTGTGTCTATGGGAACTCAAAATTCATCATAGGATCAGTCGTCAACCTCACTTTGATTCGTTGGGGAATAACTTTGGGACAAAGATCGCAATAAAAAGAATAAGCAAAGTGGCAACACCATTGTCTTTTCATTGTTCCTTAAATATTTAGATTGTTCTGGGAATAACATCACCAATCTTCCTTGACAAGCTACACAGGAAAAAAAAACAACAGTAGGATCTGAAATTGATTTTGCACAGATTCTAAAATAAACAAGGTCATATTTCACAAGGGAGCTCATAATGCTCTTTCTGCAAGCTGAGAAATCTTCTCATGCTCTTTTGTGTCTGTGGGCGGCTAGGTTACGCCGAGGCATAAATATAGTTGATGACTCTTGTTATGGTTGAAATGTAAAATGGGGAATGGGGAATGGTCTTAAACTGAGAAAAAGAGCTTTAAAGGTTGCAATCCATTTGCCATGCCTTGGATGCAGAGTAATATATATACTGCTGCTTGTTGATGTGGAAACCATTTAAGGTTAAAGGGCTGTTTAAAGTTTATGGTTGAGGTGAAGTATTTTTGACAGGATGCTTTTTTTTTTAGACCAAAGGTCGATTGGATTCACTTTCAAGTAAATTTAAACACTACACCTTTACTGTAAATTTCACATTCAATATTATCAAAATCATAACAGTACGGACAATTTAAAGTTAATTAATTATTCAGTTTTCTTCTTTAGAAGGAATACGTTTAACTTCCTTTTTGGAACCAAACCCATTGTTCTCCAGCATTCCGAGGTTGATCAGTAAGGCTTTCTTGTAAATGTATAAACTACATTTGAATGGCACACACATGATAGCTGCTGAATATCCCAAGCTAACATAAAAACAATAATAATACAATATGCACAAAGATCCCCAAAACACAAGAAAGCAACTGAAATACATACAGAAGCACATTTAAAAATATATATGCCAGTCAAAACATTAACATAAAATTAGTTGCACATTTGTTCACATGGACTGACAGACTAGCCTTGAAAAAGCCTAAAAAGGCTTTCCCTAGCTTTGTGCTTTGTTGTAGGTGTTCCTGCAATATTTTTTTTCAATATAATCATGATTGTTTTAATATTTTTATCCACATATCCCTGGTTATAAATCAGTTTTGACCAATTATTTTTGTTTCCCATCGGTTATTTATCGAGTCTTATTGTCAAATGTCAATCCAACATGTTCAATTAGAAACATTTAATTGATTCCTGATTCCTTTCACAAAGTTCAGCATTTTGATTGGTTCATATTTTCTACTTGCTCGTTCTGGCCCAGGTTCAGAGGGCAGGGACAGATTTATGAATATCCATGACGAGCCCTGTTTAATACATCAATTATTTTGGTGGATTATGGTGGAATAAGATCCAGTAATAAAATTTTAAGCATGAACTCTACACAACAGTGTTTGGACGGACAGCAGATTTCATTGCCTAGGTTATAAATAGGGCTTCTGATTTTAAGTTTTAACCGATAAAAAATGATACCCCTTATCACAAAGACGACCGGAGTGGGGGACGTCAGACCAGCAACAGGAACCAGGAAATAAACTACAGAGAGAGGTGGAGTTTGGTGGAGCTGAGCGAATGGTTTCGCTCAGCATTTAATGAATGAACAGACAGTAAATAAAAGGTCTGTAACAAAACAAAAACACAGGACACGGCACATTCGCCAAAACAAAAGAAAAACAAAACAGACTATACAGACAAAACACGATGAGCTTCTATTTTTCTTAATACAATTACAATTACCTCCATCTCCAATCCCGTTCTCCACTCACCGAACACACAACCCCGAGTGAGTGAAAACATGCAGCTTTTATGCAGCTGAACCGAGACTCGATGGCTAATCAATCATTCATTGGAGTCGCGGTACAAATGCAATCCTTGTGACAAAATACAAATATACATTTTAAAAACTCGTGTTACACAAACCCGTTTATATCCTGTGTCCCAATGACTATACACCAACATTAACGCACAACATATAACAGAAAATACACACAGAGGCGGGCACTTTACCACACCCCCCCATCCCGATACAAAAAAAAAAATGAAATTGTGTCTAGTCAATAAACAATGGAAAACCACTGGAAATGTTGCAGTTGGGCAATGTCGATCCTTCCTGACTGGTATCTATCATTGCTTCATTGATTCGATCAGAATACCTTAAACCCGCCCCAGCTACTGAGTGGCAAAAAATTCCTACATTTCTATAGGATTTAAAACGAGATTATAATTAGAAGGCTTGTTCACAGCATTTAAATCTATATTACAGTTAGATTGAATAAAACAGAATTGCAAATTGTGGTAAAATGTAAAAAAAAATGCATAGTCACACAAAACCCCCAGAAGGATGTGCTTGTGACAATAAGGACTTTGTTGAGGAAGACAGCAAAGGAAAGAAGGTACAACTTAAGTGTGTAACTACTGTCTAGTTAATGTATGTAGTGACAGAAAAAAACAGCCAATCACTTTGGAAAGTAACCCAAAACAATAATTTAATACAGAATACAAAAAGCGAAAGCCCCCAATTTTTTTTTTACATACTCAAAATATGTTGTATTATTTAAATGTATTGTTTTATCTGTGTTTTATTGTTATAATTTAATGCAGTTTGGCAGAGGTGATGTTTGCTTCTCGTCTCTGCCAGACTACATCTTGCGAGAATGTGTGGTCGGCAGCTAATGAGTTATTGACAAATTGGCTGTCGGCCACACAGATGAGAAAACCCGAACAGGGGGATGAACTAGGTAACTGATGACCAGTTAATGCCTCGACCACAATATAAAAACCAGCAGATTTTGCTGACCGGGGTTGGGTGTTTAGAGGTGGAATGAGCAAGTAAGAACTGTGAAATAGAGAAACATAACAATTGATACTAGTGCTGGCATTAAACCAGCACAATACTTCTTTAGTGTTTGCTGTGTTTTGTGTTTTGTCTGTTTGTTTTGACCATTGTGCCTTTTTGTTTCTGAAAAGTGTTTTGTTTTGTTTAAATGATTTATTTGTTTAATAAATACGCGTACCAGTGCTTCACTCACAGTACTGTGTCTGTATTTCCTGGTCTGATGTCACCCACAAACCATCCGGGTTGCACAGCTAAATTAATTCGGTTATTACACGTTTTCTGGTCAGATGGAAGAAAAAGAGATCCAAGAATACTCAATTACAGCAATTATACTTTCAATTGCAGCACAAAACATACAATAATAACACACACATTAGGTAACATACCCAATTGGAAAACCCAGATAAAACCATTAAAAAATCAAAGGTTTAAAATATGCATGGATGTGTAGCTAAAATATACAAATTTACTAAAAATAGAACAAACCTTTTAAGCATCAAGCTGAAGCGTATAATAGCTGGGGGGAAATACACCAGCAGTAACCAAAGCACACATACACAAATGCGCTTTAATTAATAGTAGCTCCTCGACCTGAGGGATTTTCTCTCAGAAATGATTCACAGCAAAACAACCCAAATGGAAAAAGACCCTATTATATACAGATGACAGGAAACCCATCTGGGCCAGGAGATTTGCCACTCTGCATTGACCTAATAGCTTGTTATTTCATCTGGAGCAAAAGGCTTCTCTAAGTGGGCTTTAGATTCTGGGTCAACAGCCAGAAATGGGAGGCTCCCAAACAAATATTCAATTCAAGAGGGATCTGCAGGGGATTCAGATTGGTAAAGGATAGAATACAATGTTTTAAATTGATAATTGATCTCCTTTTGGTCAGTAGTAAATGAATTTGTGGGTTTGAATGTTGTTTGTAGAATTTTTGAGTGGGAGAGTTAGCATGTCTCTGATCTAGCTGTAAAATAGTTAATTCTGAGAGCCATCCCGCTCGGAGTCTGTTGATTTGAGCACTGTAAGAGATTATTTGTCCACGTAAATATGCCTTTACAGTTTCCCAGGAGTCAAGCTGGTCTCAAGAAAAATCTCTATTTGTGAAGAAATAAACTGGATAAAGTTATGATCTGAGAGCAAGAGGGGGCATAGTATCCAAGAACAGCAAGGAGCCGTCTGTCTGGGAAAAACAAGCTCCAAAACCAGAGGTGCGTGATCTGATACAACTATGCTATTGTAAGTACTTTGAAGTAATACTTAGAATGGCCTTTTACAAATAAAAATGTCTGTTTGGTTATGAATCCAATTTCAAAAAGAACTTTCTCAGCACTGGCTACAGCAATCTAGGATGTCTAACAAATTCAGCACAAAAACATGCGTTCCCAAAATCACTTGCGAGCCACTGTAACACTAAAATACATCATAATGAGTAAGTAAGAAAAAATCATGAGGTTTTTAAACTCTTGATCAATTCTGTTGTTTACCTTGACAAGCAAGAACTGGCATTCAGAGGGCAGAATGAGGCACCAATTCCTCAAATCGAGGTAATTATGTGGAATTACTTTGTCTGATTTCTGACTACGACAGCATGTTAAGCAATCGCTTATCAATCGCCACAGTATTCTCTGGTACCTCTAACAAGACAAATAAAAGCAGGAAGCCAAGTATGTAGCTGTAATGTTAGATTAAACAACCAACGATGGAAAACCTGTTAAGCTGTCTTATGTTTTCAGGTGTGTGAATGAGTGTGCCCAAAAGAATGGTTGTTCTTTTGAAAATGTGTCACGTTTACTAAAATAAAAATAATAATGATATAAATGCTTTTAAAAATACCAAATTCACATTGGGCTTATTATGTAATTGTTTTTAGATTCTATTGATTTTTTAGTATATGCAGTACAGCTGCTATAAGATTGTTAACTTTATTAAACATGTGCATGGATTAATCTACCGATTAATCAACTAATGCCCATAAATTAACCGATCAAAATTTTTAATCAAGTGACAGCCTGTGACAGAGAGCGAATGCATCCTAGTCAACCATCTCCCTCCTGACCTGTGAAGGTGCTTTATAACAGGAACAGTGTGCCCCATACTGGATGGTTTGGTAGTTCATTCCAGGGTCAGCCAGAAGCCAGCTATCCTGGAAGGGGGCGGGGTCACAATGTCACAAGTCATCACCCTAATGCGGTACGTGATGTGTCAGTCATGGATTGGAGGATACCTGATTGAACTAGCTATCGCAGGGGGCGTGACTAAAGGTATTTCAGGGGATGTGATGATGCAGTTTGTACCTTGGTTATGGTTACAGAAAGGACCTGATTGTGAGTGTTGAGGGTTTTGTTTGTTTGTTTGTCTAACTGTTAGTCTTTGTTCTTGTTAGATGGCTAATACATACATAATACATACATTGAACCCCGTTTTTTATTACTGGCAATACACATTGCTATGTAAAGCCAGTATTATTATATAATGGTGCCCAACCGTGATAAGGAAAATTAAATAACTGTTTGTACTGTGAATGTTGATGTCTGTCGTTGTTTGGAGCACTACATCTGCAAATGTAATCTTCTCTCAAGCTCTGTACCATTATAGACCCAGGGACAGATGTACTTAAATGGGCTAGTCACAAAGCAAACACACCGCAATTTGCATTTCTGTTGCAAGTATACATATGAATATAAGAAAATAAGAAATTTTACAAAAGAGAGGAGGCCATTCGGCCCATCTTGCTTGTTTGGTTGTCAATAGCTTATTGATCCCAAAATATCATCAAGCAGCTTCTTGAAGGATCCCAGGGTGTCAGCTTCAACAGCATTACTGAGGAGTTGGTTCCGGACCCTCACAATTATCTGTGTAAAAAAGTGCCTCCTATTTTCTGTTCTGAATGCCCCTTTGTCTAATCTCCATTTGTGTCAATACCTTTTAGAATTTTGAATGCTTGAATCAGGTTGACGCGTAGTCTTCTTTGTTTAAGACTAAATAGATTCAATTCTTTTATTTAGCCTGTGTGCATATGACATGCCTTTTAAAACTGGAATAATTCTGGTCGCTCTTCTTTGCACTCTTTCTAGAACAGTAATATCCTTTTTGTAGTGAGGTGACCAGAACTGAACACAATATTCAAGATGAGGTCTTACTAATGCATTGTACAGTTTTAACATTACTTCCCTTGATTTAAGTTCAACACTTTTCATAATGTATTCAAGCATCTTGTTAGCCTTTTTTATATCTTCCCCACATTGTCTAGATGAAGACATTCCTGAGTCAACATAAACTACTAGGTCTTTTTCATAGATTTCTTCTTCAATTTCAGTATCTCCCATATGATATTTATAATGCACATTTTTTTATTGCCTGTGTGCAGTACCTTACACTTGTTTCTATTAAATGTCATTTGCCATGTGTCTGCCCAGTTCTGAATCTTGTCTAGATCATTTTGAATGACCTTTGCTGCTGCTGTAACAGTGTTTGCCACTCCTCCTATTTTTGTGTCATCTACAAATTTAACATGTTTGCTTACTATACCAAAATCTAAGTCATTAATGTAGATTAGGATCTAATACTGATCCCTGTGGTACTCCACTGGTTACCTGAGGTTTCTCCTCTAATTAGTTTTGGAATAAAACTAATTTGAAAAATGTGTTTTTTTTTGGAATAAATAAAGAACATTTAATCCCATCAGATTCTATAGTGGGGACCCCACCTTCAACCCCCAAAAGTATTCTAAATTTATAAAATGATTGCACTGAAATAACACTAATGTGTTTTGGGTAGGCTACATATTACAAAATATAAATACAGTATACAGTACAGTAGTAAAATCAAATTGATACCTGGGGCACTTTCTTTTTAATTTAACATGTAGGCTACCAGTAACACAAAATAAACCATGCTGCTGCATTGTACACATTGTACACAAAAATAAAAGATTATTTTAAATTGAAACAAAATGATTTTAGCGCTTTTTAAATTATAAATATTATTAACTTGGCCTACTAGTAGCCTAGACAATTAACACAAAATAGATCGTGGTGCCACATTGACAAGTTATGATACTTACAGGAGGACAATCAGTTCTCGTTAATACAAATTTCAAGGGACCAGCAACACATTATACCACTAATTTGTACTATCATGAGTAACCTATTAGCCAAATGTATACTGTCAGTTTTTATTTAAGTTAGTCAGGGTTGCAGTGCTAAATTGTACACAATTACAAACCACCTGCACATTAACAGAATAGGTGTGTTTCCTATTCCTATACAGATGATCAGAATGAGCTGGAGGGGTTAGCAGCACATGTGTGCAGCCTACTGCTCCCCACACATTGGGGAAACCAGAAATGTCACAGAAATGTGTTTTCAAGGCTTATAAGTACATCCTGCTTTTAGGGAAAAATAGGTATTTGGGTGTTTGCCTAAAAAATGCATTGAGCACAACTGGCAACACACAAGGTCTTCTGGAGTGGCAGACAGGGAGTATGAGGGGTTTATAACACAGTTAACAAACTTTATTAATACGTGTCAAAACAGCAAAACAAGCTGGTGTGTCTGTACGAGACAAAATGAGTTAATAAAGTATATTCAAATTAGGTTTAGAAGGGTTAGAAGTGAAACTGAAGGTACCAGGAGGCCATCTTGGTAAAAGCCTCTTAGATTGCATATAGAATTGTTTAATTGGTGATAATGAGAAAATGCCAATCATCTGCGACTCATCAGACAGATAATAAAAGAACCTCAGTTGAGTTGTTCTGTGATGGGGATTGGAGAGAGAGATAGAGTTGGTGTGGCGATAGAACTCCTGAGAGGAATTAGACTTTTTTTCTATTTGTTTTTGTTTGTGGAAAAATAAATCCACAGGCACTGTCCTGTTTTCACTGCAAGCAGTTGTTTGAGTTCTTTATCTTTCTCACAAGAAGATGGTGAGATCTGTCACCTGTAACACTACAGACAAGTGTACACTTCATTTCATATGGAACTAGAAGTGGGGTTCTGAAAAGAACCATGGAAGAGATTCTGAAGGTCGTGTTACAGGCCACATCGATGCAGAAACAAGCCACCACAGTCTTGCAAGAAAATAATAGACTTCTTGCAGAACAAGTGGACCAGGATCGGCAAGAGTGGAGAAGTCTGTTCCGCCAGCTGAGCCCCACCGGGCGGCCATAGAAACAATACTGGAGTCTCGTCAGCCGGTTCGTACCAGCTACGTCCCGCAGAAGAGGACCAGCACTGATGACATCGAAGCCTGCCTTCTGGCTGTTGAGAGAACAGCAGAGCAAGAATCCTGGCCGTTAGCACAGTGGGCGGGCATTGTGGCACCGCTCCTGACCGGAGAGGCACAGAAGGCATACTCTAACCTTGAACCAGCGGCCGCTAGCGCCTACACTCTAAAAAAGGGAGATATTGGCGAGAGCTGGGTTCATGTCTGCAATGAGAGCCCAGTACTGGACATTGGCCAGAATACTCCCCCCCCCCCCCCCCCCTCCATATCGACACAGATAACCTGACAACCCTCGAACCTGAACTCGCGGAACATCGGAGAAACTGTTAAGACTGATTTTGGGCAAGGGGGAAAACCGTGAAACCGTGAAGGAACCTTGAGGTGGGGAAAATGAAAACCAGGGTAGACTAGGTTACCCATACTATAGGAATCTCAATATACAGGGTTTTAATTGCTCTGGTTTAAGGCATAGACATTTCCCGAAAAACAATGAAACAGAGCCAATGCATTGTCACATGGCTACCATGGTTAATAATTTGTTTACGGCCAGACTAAAACTGAATATATAATTCCAGTTGAAATAGAAGGTAAACCTACTGTGGCTTTATTAGACTCTAAAAGTGTCAGATAAATCTGAGGTAAGGATAATCTGCATCCATGGAGATGTTAAAACATATCCAGCGACTACGGTCACTGTGAAAATTGGTTCACAGGAATTTGAAACAAAAATTGGGATTTTGCCTAGGTTACCATACCCAGTAATTGCAAAACTTTTGACCAGTTGTTTCAGGCAAAGGAGGTTTTAGTTTATGGTGATGAGTAGAGCTCTGTGAAATTCTTTATATTTATTTAGTAATAATAATAATAATAATAATAATAATAATAATAATAGGAGACAGAAAAAAATACTGGTTAAACCACAATGAATGCCAGGGGGGCAATTGACAGCCAAAAATTCTGAGTCATGCAAGCATATACCTGAGATGATCTCAGGGTCGGAAACTGGGGATGAACCCAGTGATGAGAATGGGAATGTGTGGGATGAGACACAATTAGCCCAACCGGATTTCAGGAAAGAACTGGTGGAAGACAAGAACTTTAACCAGGTCATCTGTACAATGGGGGGGGGTTGTTGGCAAGACAGGGACAATCTTAGAGAACCAGATTATTTTACTATAAACAGTTTATTCTATCGAGTAATTAAAACTTCTGAAAGAGAATGGGTGGAACAATTACTGGTTCCGAAGTCTCTTCAACAAGTAGTATTACATTTGACGCACATTCATCTGTTGGGAAGTCATTTGGGGATACAGAAAACGAGAGACAAAACCATGCTTGGGGTTTATTGGCCAGGTATTTATAAGGATATGGAGCAATTTTGTGTAACGTGTGATAAATGTCAGCTAGTGTCCGGTCTAAAACCTAAGCAGGCTCCACTAATTCCATTCCCGATAATTGAAACACTGTTTGAAAAAATAGCCATGGAGTTAGTAGGACAGATTAAAAAATCAACCACAGGAGATAAAACTCATCAGGGAGCCGCAGATAATTGGAGTCACGAATGAATGGGGTGCATATAAATGAAGTTCTACTGTGTGTGTGTGTGACAGATATATAATATAATATAGATATATATATATATATATATATAATATATATATTAGACTGACAGCTCATTAAACATTTATGTAATAATGCGATTAATCTTGAGATTTTTTTTTTTTATCTCAGTTAATCTTGGTTTTAATCACATATTTAATTTATACAATCATTTCAGTATATTGTAAATATATCTATAGTATACATATAAAACAATATATTATAACATACTTATTAATATATTTTTCCCATCTGTGAAGTCTAACTTCATTATAACGACCCCCCTGGGACCTGGAGAAATGTTTGTTATATCAGGTTGGTCATTATAATAGGGTTTAGCAATTTGCTGTATCAGAATGATGAATCATCCTTAGCTTCAAATTCGCCTACCAAGGTCTTTGTTTTCACTGAGAGAATAATACATTCACACTGGAAAAAGTTCAGTGCCAGTCAGTACAGAGATCGTTTTATCCGGGTAGACTTTGTAAAAGTGATAATTCTAATTTTCAAAAAACAAATTAAATAAAATAAATAAAACAGTTTGTTACAAGACGAGTTCATTATAGTGAAGTTAGATTGTATGTACAAATATATTATCTCATATATAGAACCTTATATTTCACAATATATAGCAAATTGAAATATATGAAAATGGCAATTATGTGTTTATGGTGAAATACATACATTATGATATACTGAGCTTAATATATTATAAAATATATTTCATTTTCATAAGGGTATATGAGACGAAAATAGTTTCTCAGTGTGAAATGCCTACAACTGAATGTTTTGAAATAATTATTTTAACTGTCACTGTAATCCATTTTCAACTACAGTTGACACTGCACACCATTAGAGGTCATGTATAAGGTACTTAGCGATTCCAGAGCCCCTGACATTTTCTTTTTTCCAAATCTCCTGGCCCTTGTTTATTTTAGTGTACAAGCCGGACATTTTGGGGTCATCAGGCAGGAGATGTGTCACATAGGAAGAGAATGTTCTTTGGCTTTCAGTCATAAATTGAAACACAAAAGGACTTCAAAGCTATTCTTATTTCTGCTAAAAGACAGTCATGGGACAAAGTCACAAGGTATTCCATCTGAAGTACAAGTCTAAAAGCAACATAAGAAATAGAACCACTCTATCAAGTTGTAGATGATTGTATAATAACACATTATTACAAATTTTACATTAAAGATTACGGTCATAGCTCAAGCAATGTAGTCTAGTTTACAAAGTATAATCAGTTCATTTTTTTGTTTCCCAGTGAAATAAAAGTCCAGTGTCCATGACATAAACTTAGCTTTAGTAACCCACCAAATGACTTCTTGTAATCAGGAAGAATAATTTCCTGAAAAGCAATGACCCTGAGAGAGGAAGCTAATAATAAAAGCTACACCTGTCTTGTCAAGGATTGTATGAGGATTGCATACAACTTGATGTTTTTCCGTTGTCAAATGTATATGGGAATCCACAATAATAACAAAGATTATTGCTGTGACAGGTGTCATTTCTTCTATTATACATGTCAGACTTTAGTGACTATTGACCTTCAAATAACCCTGCATTGGAAATATTATTTGAAGATCTGTAACACAAAGCTGTTATATAATATTGTGAACAAAATGTAAATAAACGGCCTGCAGTTAACACAAATGATAACAAATACAGAATATTGATTTCCAAAGACAACGCGTGTCTGCCCTCTACGTTAATAAATATAGCTGGTGAACTGGATGTCATGACCGATCGCCCAAAACAGCGCAACAACATCAAAGAAGTTGTTGATGCCTCTCAGAACTGAGCAAATAAAATTGCAAATGAACGTATTGATTTTGTTTTATTTGTTTGCATCATTAATATTTAATGCAACAGAAAATCCAACACAATTTAAAAGAAAGGAGAGAGTCTCTGACAGCACGAGACTCCTCAGATCGCTGCTGTCCAATTGAGACTGGCAGCTGAGGTAACCTTCACAGTTGCCAAGACTGCTTAGAATAAGCAGGGTTTGGCTTTGTTTTAGAGTCGTGGGTCTAACATGGGTTTGCTTGTTTTGGGCTTGTTTTGAAAGGCAGTGTCGCTTTTTTTTTTCCCATGAGACTTGGCAACACTGGTAACCTTCCCTGGCTGTCTCACAGGCAGCCAGTGATTCCACCTGATTTTGTTGTTGACAACAGTTGGTGCAGGATACAGCTGACAGTGGTCATTTTAGGAACCAACCAATGCTGCACTTCCGTCCATTTCAACAGTATCCGCCACCTCCCTTTCAAGTGCCCACTACCTGTAATGAAAGGGAAATATATATATTGCAAAATGAAAAAGCAGGCTAGCTTTGCATTCTGTCACTACAGCAAATCACTGTACAAAAAACAATAAATATATATCTGCAGTACCTGTTGTTTAATTTTATACCATGAATTCATTTTTAATTTATGAGTAATTAGTTGAAACAGTATTCACTACTAATGACATGACATCCCATTAATGACAGTTGAAAAACTATTTGGGCAAGAGCAGTAAAACACATTATTAACCAGCCAGGCACAAGGTATTTTGCTTTATTACAACAGCTTAGATTCACTCCTGTAGCAGTTCTCTCGCATGGAAACCACAATTTCACAAAGTGTCACAAGTAATCATCAAAAACAGCATGAGTACTTTACGCATAGCTAATTTACATATCAACCCCCACCTTTCCCATTCATTTGCATTGTTCTTGTGTAAATGTCTTGGGTTAAAAAAAAAACTCACATGGAAACACTATTATTGTCTTTATTACGCTGGCCAGAGACCAACGCTTACAACTGTATTGTCATGTTTTCTACATTTTCTCTAAATTCTCAGATTAATAAATTGAAACCCGAGTAGTAAAAAGAGACCCGAGTAGCGTCTGGTAATTTAAAACCTAATATTTTTTTATCTTGGTCTGTAGCCCCTATTGAGGCAATATCAACCATTGGCGGCAAATGCAAACGTGGTATCCTCCACAGCAAAATGTCATGTATTTGCAAACACAGAGCACAATTCTTACCTCCAGTCATTGAAATTAAAAATACAGGCTAACTTCACTATAACGAACCCCCATGGGACCTGGAGAAATATTTGTTATTTCAGGGTGTTTGTTATAATAGGGTTTGGCATTTATTATAGCCTGGGTAGCGATTTAATTTATAATCCAAATTACAAAACATGACTAAAAGTCTTACTTCAGCTGTGTATATGCTGTGAATTATTATTTATAATGTAATTTATGCATATGCTCCTTATTTGTTGTTTTAGTCTTATTTTCTATTAACGATAATTGAGTTATTGTTTATAATCGATCAGGCTGTGAATGACTTGAATCTCCGGGCTCTTTCAGAAACACAATGAGTTTGTGTGTTCACAGCCAGCGGCCAGAGCAGCAACACACAACTTTTTGAGTTTTGCTTTCATGGGTTATGGATACATCCACTTTTGTTGTACAGCTTATGTATTCAATGGGGCTTTGTCGTTTATCCTCTATTGACCATTTTTTAGTTGTATAGCCCATAGCCATTTCTACTTCCTTTCTTCTACTGCTGACTAACTTTAATATTCTTGTAATCCTCTCCTCTCTTTCCTGTCCTCTGGCTTCTCCCTGCCTCTGCAAATCTAACTTCACTAACCTGACCTCCTTTCCTCTCTCCCTTTCCACTGCAACCCCACCACACTCTCTCCGGTGCACTCTAACTTCACTAACCTGACCTCCTTAACTCTCCCCCTTTCCTCTGCAACCCCACCACACTCTCTCTGGTGCTTTTTAACTTCACTAACCTGACCTCCTTTCTTCTCTCCCCCTTTCCTCTGCAACCCCACCACACTCTCTCTGGTGCGCTCTGAAATTGCGCTTGGCTTCCAACAAAGGTGACATTCTCTTCTCTGCCTTTATTTCTCACCCTTCTAGGACTGATCTTTGCTCCCTGCTCCAGAGCCATAAACCCACCAATTTCCTCTGGACCCCACCCCATTAAACTACTCCCTTTGAATTCCTCTCTTCTCACCACCTCTCTGCTCTCTGGCTGTTCCCCCTCTGCCTTCAAACAGGCCTGCATCACCCCCATCTTAAAAACCCTTGAGCGAGTGGTACATTGCCAGCTCTCTGCTCGACCCCCTCCAATCAGGTTTTCGCCTGGCACACTCAACTGAAACTGTTCTTCTCTCCGTCACCAACTCTCTACTCTCTGCCCATGCCGCCTCCCTCTCCTCTATCCTAATTCTCCTCGACCTCTTTGCTGCCTTTGACTCAGTCGACCTATTCTCCTGTCCTCCCTTACTGACCTGGGATTCTCCGACACTGCTCTTGCCTGGTTTTCCTCCTACCTCTCCAATCGCACATACCGTGTATCCTAACATGACTCACCCTCTGCTTCTTGCTCTTTTTCGACAGGTGTCCCCCAAGGCTCAATCCTGGAAACCCTCCTGTTTTCTCTCTACACCCACTCCCTGGGTCCCCTCTTCTCCTCCCATGGCTTCTCGTATGATTTCTATGCTGATAATGCCCAGATCTTCCTTTCCTTTCCTACCTCTCACAAACATCTTCTCTCTCGGCCATCTCCTGCTGGATTCATCTTATGCACGGCTAGGGGTGAATCACCTCTGAAAATGCTACTAACCTTCAAGGCCTTGAATAGCCTGGGTCTCTCTTACATCAAAGACCTGCTTTGCTGCCCCATTCCCCAACACAACCTGCATTCCCCAACACAACCTTCAGCTAAAAATGAACTCCTTTCCAGCCAAGAACAAGATTACTACCTATGGGAGATCGTGCTTTTTGCTCTTTGGCCCCTCGTCTCTGGCCTTTCAAGGTCTATCAGGGACTCAGAGTCTATGTCTTTGTTTAAATCACGCCTCAAGATTCATTTTTATAAGTTGGCTTCCAGCAATGCATATGTGGAAGGGGTGTGGGTAATTCACTGACTAGGAGACAGACAGGTGTACTTGAAAACACCACACAGGTGCCCAGTTTTATTTGCAAACAGTTCTTGCTTTTTCCGGCAGAGGGCACTGTTGACCATGGGCTGCCTATCAACGATGATAGACAGCACCACGGAAATACCACAGCTGGTAAGTGAACAGCAAGTGCACTCGCAGGTGCTCAAAGAAATAATAAAGAAAACAGAAGGCGAAAAGAACAATGGAAAATAAAACAGTAATAAAACTACAAATAAAAGGTGCTGCACTCGGCAGCATTATCCCGGTCGTCGCTACCCGCACGACCCGGATCACCATCCTACTCTGTAGGCTACTGTGACGGAAAGATGAGTTCTGGTGATGAATCTTCCTCCCAACCTGTGAGGGCGCTAAAGAACGAGAGGAGAAGTATCTGGAAGGGCTGGCCTGACAGTTTGTTTCCGGGTCAGGGAAGTGGGTCAGCCTGGAGGGAAGCGCGACTCTGTTGTAAGACCGTATTGATTTGAGAGGTAAACGAGAGGGAGCTGCAAGTAATAAGGCAGCTGCAACCGTTTATCTCGATATCATGCGGGATTACATATAGGGGCCAAGGTAACGCTGGTCTTCTCCTTCGTTTGGGTTACTGCTTGGAGAGAGAAGGATCGAGAGAGGAGCTCTCGTTGTAAAGAGGAATTACGTGTTGTGTTTGTTTGTAATTGTCTGCGTTTTGCACCACCAGACAGTTAACTCACCTATCCGGAGCTGTCGACCAGGGTCAGCACAATCCGGATCACAACTGCACGGAACCGTCACAAAATACAGTGTCTTCATCCACCACAAGCACGTCTGCACTCACCCAGGACTGGTGACCGTGTGTTCGTTTTGTTCGGGACTGTGCCCTATTATTGCTATCCCCGTGCTTTACACATTGTTGTGTATAGCCGGGGATTTGTTATTTAACGGTCACCAGACCTGGATTATAAATAAAAGCACCTTTTCACTGGAAACTGTTGTCTGCCTGTCACTCCTGCGTCGCATCACCGCTATACCTGTTCCCCTCCACTAGCCACTTTGCCACAGCTACCTAGCCTGTTCTTTCACAATACGCCGGGGTCTGCCCAAGGGTTCCCGCTCTCTCTGTCTCGCTATGAAACTCTTTGTTTCGCCTGATTCCTGGTCCTGGTTCAGAGCTTCCGCACTCTCGTTGCGTCTAAGTGGGCAGACCTGAGGAAACAACAGAGCGTTAATTTATAGGGCTAACAATCTCCCAAGACGCGCCTCTCAGCCATTCAGAGGGGGAAAGTCCACACACCCACTTTCCCACCTCCCCGTGTCACTGCCATGACTCACAGGCGTTTGTTGGACGACTGCCACCCTCTTCCTCCAGCCCGTGAACACGCCAGCAGAGTCAGCACAGATATCTCCCTGTTACAGGTATCAAAATAACATAAAAAAATTATATTTATGTTTTTTTTGTTTTGTTATAACACTAGAAAGACCAGAGATATACTCATACCTAGAAGCCTCGCAGCAGTCTTTCTGATGGCTGTATTCAAAACACTGTAAATAGTATAATGAAATGAGAAACAGTCAGATGTAATTAGTTGATTGCGTTGACATTTGTAGACTTTAAACATACTGTATAATATATATATATATATATATATATATATATATATATATATTATATATTATATTATATATATAATATATAATATACACATTTATTTTACAAATCAAAACAAGAAAAGGTAGATAAACATCTGAACAGACATCAGTTTACATCATACATATTTATAAAACTGAAACAATAGCAATACATTTGTAACTTTTCAACAGCAATCGGTTTATTATCAGATGTGCAAAAGCAACTGAACACCATATATAAATAAACTTAGAAAAAAAAAACATTTTACAGAAGCACAAGAAGTTGTAAAAAAAAGTCCAATTTAGTTTTCTTTTTTTCGACAAAATGGTATTCCTTTACCTTGAGTCTAAGGCTGTTCACAGGGCACAGCTGCCCGAAGTTTTATTTTTATTGCACTTGCCAACCTGCCATTGGCATCTCTTGCGGCTCTCAACAGGGCTGCCAGATTCAGCTGTGGGTACACGCTTGGCAGTCTCTATCTTTTTAAAATGGTTCTTGCGAAGTTCCTGTGCTAACTGTAAAATATATTCTCTCCTTGGTAAAGTCTTCTCCGTGCATTCTTTGTAAAGTACCCAGGAGTTGATGGCTGATAATTTAATATAACTCCTTTATTTCTGCACTCCCTTGTTTCATGCTTTGTGAGAATATTTAATACATACGGACAGAAAGGTACATGAACGCGCAAACCCATATGTGTTACACGACTGGAGAAAATTCAATTTTAAAACCAAAAACCGCTAAAATGACTGCCGCGGGGCTTCTAATGATAATGTAAATATCTTTGGGATTTCTTTTAATGAAAGGCGGTATACAAAAGAAATATAATTATTATTATTAGGCTTCCCAGCCAAAATCTTCTGCTGTCGAACAGTTGAAGTTGCTGAGTTTAAACTTGGCACATTGAGAACTAAACGAGCTTAGACGGGTACTGATACTGGGGCTTGGGAGTCATAAAACTGCCTGGCAGTTCTAGTTATTATTATTATTGAAGATCAAAGCACACTGAGTCAACAGCTTAAAAAAAAATATCTCGCTACCATACTAGTAGTTAAGTACTTACAGCCAAATAGACAGCTATTATTATAGCTTAGATAGCGGTCCACTGTTTTTAAACAATTAGTATGACGTATTATCACCTCTCCCATGTACAGCATTGCATTGTATCTCAGCAATCTACTAACTAACAACCAAATGAATGGCCTCCTCTCGTCTGTAAACTTTCTTATGTTCTTGATAACATTTTGAAATCCTCTGCAAGTAGTATGGTATTTAACTCCCCTGAAATGTGTAGCAATCAGTTCAGTCTTTGTAGTTTTAGACACACTGTATGATTGCTATCCTGATTTTAGATGCATAGCCGCAGTGTACTTGATCAATTTCGATTCTGCCTGCACCCCTTGGTTAATCTAAAAGTTATTTTCTTACTTTTTTCCATTAATTTCACACTATCCATGCCTCTCTGTGGTACTCTGGTGATTCTCAAATTATTTCTATACAATCTCTTCTCCGGATCATCAATACGAGTTGCCATCTTTCCAGCAAACATATGCAGCTCTTTGCTATTTCTAGTCCATGTGATGTGGTTATAACTGCTGTCAAGCCTCCTCCTTGCTCATTAATTATTTTATGTAGAAAGCCAAACTCATCCTTCATCATTGTAATTCTGGAATTCATTTCTGAAACCCAGGCATGCAAGACTACATTTAGGGCTGCTATCTAATTTAATAAAACACCTACCCTGTCTTTGCTTATGGTTCAAATTTAAATGACATTTATAAATGACCATTGTACATACAACAAAGCAGAAGTTGGAGTCACAGCTTTAAAACATGCCTTTATTGATGCAGAGTATCAAATTCAGACTATAGTTTAACGAAAGCTCTCAAAAGAAAATCTTGTAGAACTGCAGTAGGCTTGTTATAGTCCAGTTCTCTCTTGTTAATAGCATTTTGCCTGTGGGGAGAGGCTCTACTATATGTGTGTGTGTTGCTAGAATTCTATTTTACCTGAAATGAAGTAACTTCAATTCTGGGTCTGGCAGAATGACAAACTGAGGCAGAAATATATATTCTGGCTGAAAAGGTCTGCATTAAGACATGATTCCCATACTGATAGCCATGCTGGAGATGAGCATCATGGTGGTTTCTCTCTAGGGACATAGCAGCCATGTATGATAGCCAGAAGCAATTAATGTGAAGCATGAGATCAAATAAACCTGAACAACAATACTTTCTGATTATTAACTTGCACCTAATTTCAACAGGGGGTCATAATCGATATATATATATATATATATATAGTATATAATTATAATATATATATATATATATATATATATATATATATATATATCAGCATAGAAGGATATCTATATAATATATATTAAAAAAAAGAACCTTGGGATAGAGCAATGCAATTTTTTTTTACCTTGTCCAACACAAAACACTCTTTAATACTACAAAATAATGAACGAAATAGACATTTTAGAAAGTGAGCTTATTTTACTATTCGAGCAGGAGAAAAATAAATCATCAAATTCACTGTCAGCCATCCTCATCATCCATGAACACACCAAATAGGAGGTTGCTCAAGATATTAACAGAAACTGACGTACTGTAATTAAACTTTGTTGATACCCAAGATAGTTAAAATGAAGACCTCCTGTGATAGGGCGGTAGCCCTGCTGGTGTAAATAATGTGTTGGAGAATGTAAGGTTGGCAGGTATGAGCTTAAATATGTCCCTGCCAATAATCCACAAACTTTTTATTTTGGCTCACGTGCCGTGTTTTGTTTGTTTTTGTGTTTAATAAACATGCATATACACACTTAATCTGCAGCCGTCTCTGGGTCTAATTCCTGCTGGTAGCCAGCCTGGGCCATGACAATACTTTTGTCACAGTATCAATAAGGGCTGACTGTGGTATGACTGCCCTCATTAAATAATGAGACCCTACAAGGAGCACATCTGTACTGACAGGATTTAGATGCAGATCATGCGGAACTACGGGCATCCTGATCTTAACATGCTCCAAATCAGTAGGTAGATGGATTATCTTTGTGAAGAGATGGGTTATCACTCCAAGGGAATTTCTTTAAAGTACATTACCAGTGTATGCCAAAATGCTATATTGCACGTACAGTAAAAACCTTTGTATAAGTCTATTTTCTAGGTATTCTGGGGTGGGGTGGGGGGCTGAGGGGGATGACTTATACAGCGGTGCGACTTATATACCGGCTTTTACAGTAGTTGACTAAATTCTGGCATACATGTTTCTTCTCCTTTATCCTTACTTATTTAGACAGTATTGCATTTCAAAGTAAATAATCCTGAATTGTCAGTATGGATAGTAATTATGTAGCACAGTGGGTTAAACTTTTTTTTTTTTTTTAAGAAATGGTTTTGTTAATAAATTCAGGACCCACCACAATGAACAACTTTATTATATTGGCTCTCTCATTTGTCCTTGTACGATTGAGAGACATATTGAAATACAGTTATTTTCTGCAGCATTGATGGAGCACTGAGGAGACTGCTGTAAGTAAAATAAGATACACCTGATGTCAAGAACGAGTTAGCCAATAGCAAACAAAAGCTTACTCAGTGCTTAATTTAAACAATAAAATCAATTTGATCACTGATGTAAGGACATGTGCAAAGTGATTTGCAGCTGCAAGACACCCATATTGCTGCCAAAATCAAATAAAAATCATGCAAACCATGTTTAGTGGCCATAAAGTGGGACTTTAGTGGCCACCAAAAATACAGCGTATGTAATGAATGATTTTCATCTTGCGTGCTGCACCCACTATCAAATTAGCACTTTTGCCATCATTTATCCATTTAAATGATATTGAAATGTTTTCAAATGAAGAAAAGAGCATGGAATTGAGTGGGGATCTGGAATACTAAGCAAGCGCAAAAATTATAATGCGATGTAAGGATTTTTCCTTGCACTTGGGCAATTGCTGACCCTTCCAGAACTTTGTAACTCCACTTAAAAGGTGCACACCATTGTAGAAGTGAATAATTAAGAGCTGTATAAAACCATACATCTTCAGATACCTGTCATTGGTCTCAGGGTGGCTTCTGTGGTACACATACTGATGCAGCGATGCTTGGCTCTTGTTGAGGACAGGCAGGAAAACATTTGGAGGAGAAGGGCAAGATGGAGAAGACCCTGCATATTCAAACCCAGGGTCACTTGTTTGAGATGCAGGAGGATGCGGTGGTAAGGTGTTATTATCTCACTCCATAGGTCATCCAGACCTAATAGCTGAATTTCACCTTTTCATCACCTGGTTGACTGTCCTCCTGGTAACACCGACAGCATTGACTTTCTCCACCATAGAGGACCATATGTCCTCTTTGGTAGCTTAACTGATGTTGGCTGAGGCTTTTCCAAATAACTCAATTTCATGATGAATAATCTCAGCCGTAAGGACTCTCAGCTCCTCTGTGTGCCAAGAGGGCTTTGTTGCACTTCCTCTCACGTATATTGTTTGGTTTGACTTTCGTGCTCCAGAAATCTCATACAGCGACTATTAATCTCTGTACTCCTAACTCACCTCACCTCTGGGCTGTAAGTGCGGCCGCTAAATACCCCGATGCACAGGTGGGCTCATTGCGACCCTCATTATCATGATTGCATTATTTGAGTAATTTGCATTGCTCCTAAGCTTATATAGGCCACAGTGCAAAATAATTGCCTGGCCTCTAGGACATTTTGGATTTTACAGCTGTAATTGTTTGCACTACGCCTATCTTTACATCAGCCCCAATAGCTCAATATTATCTTTATATTTAGAAATACACATAATACATTTTTCAAAATAAAATCTTAATTTCATTATTGTTTAGTACAGTGTATTAACTACATATTATAATTATCATCTAACTTTTCTCTTAAAATTTAATTCTAATACTCCCAAAACATTTTCTGGAAATTTCGGCAGCCACTATCTAATGACTACCAATCCAAAGGTTTTCCCTTACGGAAAATCAATCCTGCCAAACAGGAAGATATGACCTTGACCCCCAAAGCCAGTACAAATTTGACCCAGGTCTCCCTCTGGAGATTATATATTACATTTAAACAGATCTGATGCTTTGACTGCTTGAGAGCACTTAGCCAATAACCTGACCAAAATTATTTAATTATTCTGGGTCTTTCAAATATTCTGCCTCTTTAGTTACTTCTTGTCTTGCTATGTGCCCCATGGTCCTCTTGGCTGTTAATGTGTTTGCTTAAACCGGGGTACTGAAACTATCTGCTATTAAATTACCACTGTAGTGTTTTGTCTATTGAGAAGTTGTTGTCTTTCATGGAAACTGCTGTATGATTTCTGAGGTCAAAATTTAATTCTGCAGACTTTTATTTTTCTCAACGGTTTCTTTCTGAGAATCTTTTTTTACCTGCAAAAACAGTCATTTAGGATCTCATCTTTTTCTAAGTTGTATTTAGTTTTTTTTTTTTTTTTTTTTTTTGGGATAAATGCTCCTCTCCTCATACTGTATGAATAATAACATGAACTGTAATTTTCAAATATAGCTGGGCACTGGTCTAAAACTCACTTAATACAATACCACCTTTCTTCCCTCTCCTTCCCTTCATGGCCAGACTAAAACCCAGTTTCTTGTTGAAGGCACATGTTGTTTAAGTTTTGTATTTAGTGTTTTGTATTACTATCTGTGGTGCTATACAAAGTTGCTAAATTTTAGCCAGAAATAAAAAGGCAAAGGAAAACTGCAGGATAACTTTTATGTTTTTTTTTTTTTTTTTTTAATGGAATTGGAGGCCATACAAAGAGAGATGCAAATTGCATTTCTAAGTACAAATCAATTTTTGTTTTTGTTTAGAATTGTAAAGATATTAACTTCTACCCAAAACAATTGTCTGAATATAGAACAACACGATGAAACAGCAGTTCTTTATTATAAAATTTGCATTGGGACAGTTTTATAAAACATGGGAGTTAATTATGTATGTGTAGCCAAACAGACAATGACCATCCATGTAGGGAGACATCTGTCCTGTTTCATTCAGTGTTTAATAGCTCTGTATACACTTCATTAAAACAGAATTGCAGTAATTAAGCCAACAAGATAAACTAGCCTTGAACCGGTTTCTTTCACTTTTCTCTAAACGGTTGTTTGGTCATTTTGATTACTTCATCATTTACACGCAGAATAGAAACTAGTGAAGTTTTACAGGTTTTACATTATGTTTCTAATTTTAGTGGGATTCAGCCTTGTGAACCCAACAAACTCGCTGCTGTCTGGGGGCAACTTCAAATGTGCTATTTTTCAGATTTGTTTATCAATATTAAAAGAGGATGCAACACTGTAAATTAGGAACAGCAATTCATTACAGCCTATCCAACCCTATTATGTCTCCTCTTGGCCGCAATGTGCAAACAGAGACAATGAAAGTTTGTGGATGCACTGCTGTAAACATATAACATGGCACATCTGTTAGACTCTTACACTTTTTTTTCTTACAGAGATAACCAACCATAAATTAATGTTATTTGTACACATAATTGTAGATATTGTTAATCAGTAATGTTATTGGTGGCATTTCATTTAAAATTTTGCTTTACAAACAATGAAATATTTTGGGGCAAACCTCGATTCCCATAGGCAAGGGCTTCTCACAGGTGCAGGTCGGGCTTACGTGTTAATTTCTAGATTGCATCACCTACCAGCCCTATCCATTATCTATTCTCAAAGTATAGTTTAGATTTTCTACAGCAATTGCAGAAAAAAACAGACACACACACACACACACACACACACACACACACACACACACACACACACACACACACACACACACACACATTAGAAATTAACCTTTCGTGTTTTCGCATTGACAAAGTCTACAATTACAGCTGAATAATCACGTTTTTGGCAAATCATTATCTGCCCGAGTCCAGTTAAACTTTCTTGCAACACTGTAGAAAGTAAATTGTTTTTTTTTTTTTTTATTTATTTTATTATTATTAATTTCATGTTTAGGCAAGAAAAGCTTCTCTCCCCTGATGCTACTGTGACAGACACAGTCAAATGCAGACACAAGTCAACAATACTGAGTTTAGGATACAGGTACAGCTAATTTCCCTTGTAAATGTGGTCAAGCACCCGAGAGGCAAGGATGTTTCCAGGTTGATTCAAACATGCAGCCCTATGCATGTGAGACATATATATGTACAGTATTTCCCTCATGTTTGCAGCACAGTTTGTAGTGTGTCTAAATTAGTTTTTAAATGTCTTCCTATTTTCAGCTTAAATCGTGGATAACGTGATTACGCAGCACATACTTACATAAAGTTACGGACGGCTTTAAACCCTTGCATGTTCACGTATGTATTTTTTTCTGTTTTAAGGCTTGTGGCATAGATAAAAATAACGTAAAATGGGTATAGCCCGGGAGCCATGTAGGGCAAGTTTGGGATGATGGTCCCTAAAAGTACCATAAATTTCAAGCTTGGTCTCACAAAATATAAGTATTGAGAAGTAAAATTCATGAGGTCTGAAAAATCGGGCATTATAATTCTGCCCAATATTAAGATAAAACTCAAAGCTCTATGTTTATTACAGTTTAAAATCCACTGGGTCTGGAAGAGATGGATCATTCACGTGAGCACTTTTGCTCACATATATTTGGTAAAGGGAATGTTCCTCTAGACTGTCAAACTTCTCTGCAATAGAGCCTTACAAAGAGTTCCTTTGCCTCCAGTGTCAAACGCTTTTTCATCTGCATGATATGATATCTCACCAAAGTGTGCAAGTGCAGTTAAGTCATTGCAGGAGGCCAAAATAGTTTTGCAACTTCTTTTTTTAACTGTCACAGCCAGTAAAAATGTAAGCACTAAGCAGAAGGCCTGTTAGTGAGGATTCAGAAATGTGATGGGTTGGTATCTAACTGTCCTTCTTCTGAACCTATAATTCCTGTAGGTCAGGTATTCTTGATGAATAGTAAATGCAAAGGAGGATTACGTCTGTGTCAGTTGCCTGCACAACTGCTCTCTCATAGCGCATTTCTGAAACAGCGTGATTAATGTGAGCAATAATCCATGTGTCTGCTTCCTCATGCTTTATATAGCCCAAATGTGAAACAGTTTATTATGTCAAGTGGATTGTTTTACTTGGGTCTTTGTTCATGCCACCAAGGACCAGAGCCCAATAGGAAGACTGGTGTGATCAGAAGTCCAAGATTCGCTCAGATAATGCAGCAGATTCCCTTATTTATGGCATTAGAACAAAACACCTTCCAATCAGGTACCTGCAAGTCATCAACTGGGACATATTGTCATTCCGTAGAGAATACAGATTTTCCACGGTGAGCCCTTTCTTCCCCCTTAAGAGCTTATGTGTACATCTTAGCAGTCACTAACCACATGTATACAATAGCAACCTGCTGGTCTCTGATTATTTTGCACATGTATTTTTGCTGTAAGTACAGTCATTCAGAGTTTGATATCTCTGGGCAAAAGTCATTGCATCAATGATAAACACTGTTGATAATGGGAATTCTTGTAAAGAATGTTGTTCCCACAAAATATCATTGGCATTGTGAAGTGGTATAAAAATAAAAATAAATCACTTTTCCAGCCTTTGCGCCTAACAAAGCCAGTCACCATTGTTTGATTTTCAAAGAGGGAAGGAGGATTCCCATTCATGTTGAAATGCTTCAAGCTTACTCTTCTCGTCCATATTCCGTGTGAAATAGAGAGACCTTATAACATTACTTTCATATGCACGTATCTGTTTGCCTTGCTTGCCAACTGTGACTTTCTTCTTTTTTGGAGAAGAATGGCACTATCTTTGTATTCTCAATTGTGTCACTGCCTGTTTTTGACTTTTTTTAAAATGATGTGCATCTAGCACATCTTGTGAATCTTTGTCCAGTAGCAATATTCACAAAGTACAGAATATCTCTTGAATTTCATGGATTTATATATGTACCAGTGACTCAACAGCAGTTTTCCTTCACTGCTTGAGTTATAATGGTGACCTTCCTGTGAATTCTGGTGTAAATGGATCGATCATTCTTTCACCTTTTCTGAAATTTTAGTCATGACAGGCGATATCGTCTGTATTATTCCAATGCAGAATGATTCTGTGTGAGACCTTTAAACAGGGCTGTTTTACCTTCCCGATTGTAAGTTTGCTCCAAGGCTAGATCACTTCATATGCCATTAAGCCTACCTGCAGCTCTGTGAATGGTGAAATTTGTATTTGCAAACTGTGTATTGATTTCTGGTGCTGATTTGAGGGAGATTTTCCATTTCATTAAGGTAGACTAGTAGGTGATTTGCATATCTGTAATGGCCTGATGCAGCAATGTAAAGCAGCATTCGTTTAACAGCATGGAGATGCTGTCACAGCTTTCGTATGACATTCCTGTACCTTCCTTCTGTCTTCTACTTTGACTGCTTCTTTCAAGTCATCAAGAACAGAGTTTAATTCGCAAGTAATTCAGTATCTTTGTCTTCTTTCAAGAGCCAAATTTCAAATCCTTTCCAGTGTGCCTGAAAGAGAAAACGATCAAACAAGATGAAGTCCCGGTTCAACAAATAGTAAACTTAAATATTAATTTCAAAGTTAAATGAATTATTTTATAAAACCCAGATTTAGGATTTAAATTAAATATTTATTTGAAAGTTACATTAATTATTTTACAAAACCCAGATTTAGGATGTACTATTTATTTCAAAGTTTAAAAGTTGTTAAATATTTTCAGATTTATAAATTATATCTGAAAGTACAAATTTCAACATTTATTTTAATGTTTTGCACATGTTTTACTTTTACATGCTATTTTTTGCATTTGGCACCCCATATGCTGCTGGCCTGCACAGACTTTACTAAAAAATTCAATGTGTAATTTAATCTAGTTGATTCTGATAAAGAGAAGCCAAGAGTATCCTAGTTAAAAAAACAACACTGAAGAGAGTCGTCACCATGGGTACCTCTATGCCTCTGGCCTGCATTGATATATAATTTATATTTATAGAATACACACCTCAGTTAATCATTACACAAGTTTTAACTGAGACTATGACTTTGTAAATGTACATTAAACCTGGAAGAACTGCAAACTTTATGTACAACTGTGTTCTTTTGTTCAAAAACTTTTTTTTTGTAAAGCAAACTTCCTTATATGTTTGTACAATTTTAAAGACTTTTGCAATCCATATTTTTGAGCAGACCTGTAGTTTACAAAATTGGATATTAAAATTTTAGTACTTTTAGTCCATTTTTAGAGTACTTAAGCAATGTTGGTTCCTGGACTACTAAGTCATTCATTCTGGTACAGACTTGAGATGAATGTACATTTTTTATAGTAAGTGAGCCACGACAACAGGGGTCCCCTTGTTGCCTCAGGGCTTCATAAACTTGCATGGGCTGTGTGTGACTAAAACCTCTACCGATGAGGTAGAACCCTCATTGAATATTTAGTTATTACATGAATGAGGATGGCTGAATAACAAACATACTGCACATTGTAGTTTAAATACACAGTACAATATATAGAAAATAAGCTGAATTCAATGAATAACTTTCTTAGATCGAGCTCTGCAATTTGGAACAGTGTGATTTTCCCAGTCATTCTGCTGCTTAATTTTTGAAGGAATGCAAGATAAATTCCATGAACTGATTAAGTAAAAAAAAAAAAAAAAAACAATAACAAAAAAAATATTGATAAAGGTCAGGGACCTGGTTGTAGAGTACAGCACGTCTTTACTGTACATTACAGTATAGCAATCTAATCAAGACTTTATGGGATTGATTTCACAGACATTAGAGCATGAAAACCTCAACATATTTCAGAACAGAACCATTTGAATTGAACTGTAGATACAAGTATTCATACTAAAGTAAACTGGGAACAAGAGTTTGATAGTTTGCAGCGTGTCAGCTAAAGGAACAACAGTAATCTTTTTGACTCATTAACATCCACATTTTCAACTTTCAGACACACAAAACCTCCCATGTTGTTTCACGCCTTTAATGCCTGACGTCAATTTTTTTTTAGCTAGTTAGAGAGAATGATAGCCATGGAAGCATCTCAAACTGGCAGAAATCCTTTCGATACCGTTCTGCTTGAATAAGCACATCTGCTTGTGTTGTTCCTGTTTTAAAAATAAATAAATAATAATAAATAATAAATTGCATTTGGTGTCTTATATGGCTTGATTTCTCTTGACAGTGATAAATTCCTTCTCTCCCTGCAAACTGAGGATTGTGTAATTAAATTTAAATGCACACACAGGATGATTATCATGATTTATGAATATTTATGTAGATAGTGACATTGTGTGACAATTACATGAAGCTGTAACCAGTAATATAGGACCTAGATTATTCAAAGTGCTATGAGTCTTGGCTGTCTCCATTGCAGAAACATATGTTATTACTATTATATTTCAGCATTCAGTTCAATTTCTGTATTGAGTGTCCCCCTAACGTTTGAGGCGACTGTTACTCTTAACGTACTGATAATGTTTGCTACTTATTAATTTATTTTACTTAAAAGAAATAGTCATACATGGAAAGTGAAAAGCATTATGCCTCCACCAGCAGGTGTTGAGAGCCCCTGCACCATGTCATGGTTTATCATGAATTTTGCTTAGAAGAAATTATAACGCCAAGTCAATTTTTTTGTATTATAACCAGCACAGGTGTAGCGTCTGAGTCAATCCAAGACAGGGTGGATCCAGTCTATCTGCTAATTGAACCAGCCAAAATTGTATTTGCAAGCATGCATTCAGAACATTTCATGGAGCGCTGCCCTAAGGATGCTAGGCAAGCAGCTGTTAAACATTGAGACTGTGAAGGCCCTTTGCAATTAAACACAACGAATCCTGAAGACTGCCTCTGAGCTATTAACTCAAAAGCAACCCAAATCTGTCAAATAGACAGACTGACCACAAGAATGTTGAAATAGAAATACACATTTTGAAATGTTCAATTAAATGTATTTATCTCACAAAGAAAAAGAAAAAAACTTGATATGATGAAAGTAGGGCCAGAATAGGCAGTCAAAAGGTATAAAAAAAAATAAAAAAATTAAATGTTCTTCTCATTTCGAAGAAGCAAAACACGATACACGAATGAGGGTTTTCATGCAAGTTTGAACACCGTACATGTAGGGATTGATATTAACTTATTTGCTTGGTTGCAGTAACACTTAATTTTTTTTATTACCTTTGTGGCCATAATAGACTATAGAGCTAATCCACTAGTATGCAGCAGTTATATGTATTTAATAATGTAATATATTAATGATTAAATAAATAATAACACAATAGAAATATGATAGAAAGCTCAGATAAGGCTGATTCTTTTCTTATTATAAATTAATAATTATACAGAAATGTACATGTAAACTAATGGTTGGCACAAGTGAAAAATACTCAAGTACTAGGGTACCCCCACAGTAATTTCAAATGTATGTTTATCTACATTAATATCATAAAAGTAAGCATACCTTTATCATAGAGTAGTTAGCGCAAATTACAGATGGAACACAGTAAGACTACATCTTTTGCAGCCTAAACTATGAGAGAACAAATTTATGTACATCGAATTCAAAGTTATATAGTACTATATACTTTTTTTTGTTGTTTTTTTTTTTAGCAATTCTGACTACCACTTATAGAAACTCAAGAACTATAGTACACATGGATCTACAGCTATGGCCAAAAGCTTTGAATATAATTAACTCATTTTGCTTCGAAAGTCAAATGAAATCTGCTGAATAATGTGACATTTTGAAATCAAACATGAAATACTGTACTACTATTATGGCTTCCAGTAGACTTTTGAAATATACTGTTAAATAAATTATTTCAATTATGTTAATTTATTTATTTTAATTATGTCTAAAATTATAGGTGATGCAAAACTTTTGGCCATTGCTGTAGGCTTGATACTGCATGTGTGGTTGCCTAAGAACCTATTTTAACCTATCACGCCTGTGTTGTCTGTCCCTGGGTAGGCTGGCCATTGATTTGGCTCCTGCTGGTGACATACAAATCGAACCTCTTCTGTTAAAGGTCCTTGGGCAGTTCGGTCGTTGAAAAACTGATAGAGTTAAAGCGAATTACCAATTCTGCATTACACTTTCTGTAACCTTGTCTCAATTAAAGATTGTGAGATGACTGCAAAGCAGTGCAGATTCAAAATTCTGCTTGGAGAAATTTGCAAATGTATCATTAAAAATGCAACTGAAGTACTTACCTTTACTTATCCGTCCAGTACACAAAACAGTTTTGCCACCACTGGTTCCCTGGATAATCCTATTTTAAGCCATATAATTGCTACCTAAGAAACTGAAGTTACCAGAGTATAAAGGTAAATATAATAGTGTTATGTACCTTAGAGATGAAAGAAGTAGATAAGTCTTTCCCAGTTGTTTGCTATAAAAGCAATTCAGTTTTCCAGGGCAGATGGTATTACATCTGTTTAGTGTATTTTCACTCTTTGCAGATTAAAGGTTGCAAATGGCAAACGATAGAGGATATTGAGTAAGCAATAATACACAACAGGGTGTTGGTTGTGCTAGAATAACTGCATGCCCAGGAACATAGTAAGGCATGAGGCCGTAGGCCAAGTGCCTTTAGCCCTGGAAGTGCGGCTATTCTAGATCAACCACCACCCTGGAGTCTTATTACGCTTAGAAAATGGGTTATTGGTTTTTAGAAATAACGATATAGACACATTTGTATTTAAAAAAGAATATAGGTTTATTTTTTCCTAAATGTATTACTATTGTGTATAAGTTGACTGTAACAGGGAATGTACAGTTTTCTAAATCAAATTACACAGTTGGACAGATTGTGCACTAGGTGGCACTATGTGGTGAGTAGGGGAGTTTGTTTGTTATAAAATGGGTTGGGAGATATCTACGTCCTGAGTACCTATGACTTAACTTTGCTTTTTTTTTGCTAAGTTTTCAGGACAGAAATGAAAATGCTGTTTGCTGTTCTAAAGTGGCTATCTGAAATTAGGTTTATAGATTGTCCCACTGTTGGAGAATTAAAAAAAAAAAACAAACAAAAAAAAAACATTCAGGCCAGCTTGTGTAGCTGCTAACTAAATAATATGTGCCAGCTGATGTGATCCCTTCAGCAAAGCAACTTCTTAAAACTGTATTTATTTCATATTATTATTTTTTTTGTTTGTGCTGATCTATCATAAAAACTGACACAGCCCAAGCGGTTACTTTTTTAGTATTTGGCTCTTCTTTATTGGCTTCAATTGTATTCATTTCAGCAGTACTGAGAGAGATGTGTCTTGCAGCAGTCACAGTTTAATTTTTTTCCTGACCTTTTTTTTTTTTTTTTTTAACTTATTTCTGTCGGTTCCGTTAATGAACCGCTGTGGTCTAAATCTTCCAGCAATGTGTGGACATTGGAGTCACCAAACAAATTCAAATTTAAATGGAGGAAGCCTGACATTGTATTATTATTATTGTTTTTTATTGGGGAAAAATGGTGGCCAATTCAAAGTTATTTTTTAAACGTTATTAAATGCTTGGCGCAATACTATCTGTTTGTAAAAGTCTTATTTGCTGGGACTTGTTTTACCCGTTGGTTGTACTGTAATAATTCAATGGCTTGGAATGCCTGTAAGCCAATCAGGACACAGATATCTCCCAACCCATTTTGTAATGTTATATAAACAACAGAAGATAAAACCGTTGTAAGGATACTGGAAGGCATGTGAAATAACAAAATCAGGTTTATCAAACTATGTTTTAACACACAAGCATTACTTCTGTTCTGTTTGCATGTATTGTATAACAATGCATTTGTTTTAAACTAGGTTTTTTTAGTCTTCGGAAGGGTCTATAAAAACAAATAAACATGAACACTTTTAACCAATTTTGGCTTATAGAAGTTATTTTAATATTTTGATTTCAAATGGCAATAAAAGGCAATGAATGGCTTAGCCTTTTAAAACCTACAGGAGTTGTTGACAACGTACTTTCCCAGTTGTACCCTTTAATCACTGGATGAAATCCCCTGCAAAGGGGATATAGTGGAGGCAGTCGTATGTATGTGTGATGGGGTGAGAAGGAATCTGAGCTGAAAATCTACCTCCCGACCAGGAAGGGCGCTAAGTAAGCTTGGTGATACGCCTTCACATGGACTCGATGGTAGGATGGAACTGGAAGTCGTCCAACTTGGCGGAAGGGCTGTTCCGATAAGTTGTAGGGTACGGCCCCTTGCTCTGAAAATAATAACAAGCCAGAGTGTTGCTGTGTTTTTTTTGTTTTGTATATTTGTAGATGGAGAGAACGGGAGCTGAAGCTACTGAAAGCCACAGGAAACAACCCAGTCATCACGACCACTACACCTTCACCTAACACTGTGCACTGGGAGCACATGCGTTTAAGAGCACCGTGGACTTTATTGTAAAGATTGTGGGATTATTGCGGTGAAAATAAAGCACCTTGTAAATATACCCCTCTGCCTGGACTGCTTTTCTTTACTACATCACGCACATCCTGACAGTATGTCATACTTCACATTTGTCCATATATCTGGGGAACCACTTATCCTCAAGAACTGTCACCATGCAGACACACACACTGCATGGTGATTCTGAGTAATCTCTTACCAAGTGGATTTCTGTAGCTTTTCATATGCCTGAGTTGTCAGTTGTCATAAATCTTGGTATTATTTAGCATGTATTATTGAGAATATCTGCAGATATGTGGGCTTGTTTGTCTGTACATTTTTAGAGTATTGCTAATTGTTAATCTATTTATACTTTTCGGTACATATTTTTGATGTACGACATGGTGTGTTAGTGTGGCAGGGCCTGAAGGCCTCGCAATTGCCGAAGACGGAACTGGACACCGTCCTCACCTGCCTATATGACCAAGGTTGGTGCCTCACCTGTGCAAAGCCCGGGCACTACTTCAGGTGCTGCCCCTTTCAGGTTGAAGGGGAGTTTCCTCCTGGCCTAATGAGGAAGAAGTGGAAGAGTGGCCAGTCTTGGAGACAAGCAAGGGAGGTGTTGCTTACCCAAGTGCCAGAGAAGGAGGACAGCAGGGATACCTACAGCAGCGCTCTCAAGTCCTCAAGCTGGTGCTCCATCTGCAGGGAATGTGGGCACTTCCTGTACAACTGCCCTGTCCCAGAGAAGGAGGAGGCGAATGGAGAATGGAGTACCTTATTCTGAGGTCAGCGTTACGGCTGCCAGTGCCACCACTATGGAGTGCCCCATACTGTTATCAGCATTGCCGCTGTCAGAGTCAATGCCACATCCAGAGTGATCAGCGCTGCTGCCATTGCCAGAGTGCCCCGTGCTACTAGTAGCATTGCTGCTGTCAGCGCCACCACTGCCAGTGTACGTAGTGCCACCGCCACTGCCAGAGAGCCCCGCGCCGAGGTCAGCATTGCCACTACCAGAGCCACTGCCACATCCTGAGTGTCCAAGCTCCAATGTCTCCAGTGACACAGGGAGACTACTGGCTGCACATCCAGAGGAGCCAGCATTGGTGTCTCGTCCTGTACTGTTGTGAGTTTTGTAGATCTTTTGTGTTGACCCTTGTGCCGTTTTGTTTATTAATGTGTTTTGTTTGTGTCCTTTCTGTGTTGTATTTAAAGCATCTGTCTTGTTTTGTTTAAATGTTTATTTTGGCCACCGTGCCTTTTTGTTTTGTTCCAGTGTTTGTTTATTGTTACTGGTCTGTAAATAAATGTGCGCTTTACTGCAGCTCTTCTGTGTCTGAGTCTCTCTTCCTGGTGGAAACAAGAATGCCAGTGACGCTGTCCTGTCACACATAATCACAAACTTGTTCGTCATACTGGTGGCGCTAATGTTAAATTTTAAATTGTAGTGGGGAATGAATGTTACTGACATACTTGTTGAGCTCTCTGTTTTATGGAATATTTTTTAAATAATTATTTTTCATCATGTGTATTATCTGTTACAATAATGTATTCTATAACTTTGATTTTATTGTATTTCTTCTTAATATCTTAAGCCATGTTTTAATATGAATACCCTTAAATAACATGATATATATTTTAAACAACCTTTCTGAAATTTGCCTTAATTCCAGTGCTTCCGGGTTAAAAAGCTGCATCTCAAGGTCTGTCACCATACAGATATACTCTTTGCAAGATGGTTCTGAGTGATCCCCAATGAAGCGTATTTCTGTGCCTTTTCAGACATATCCTTTATAGACAATAATGATGCCCTCTGGATTGGCCAGTAACCACTGCCTAATGATGTGAATCAATGTGAACTTCAACACTGGTTCCATAGCCAAATCTAATGCTTTTTTTTCCCATCTGAAAAATTGCATGGGAGATTCCCTAACAATTCCCACGTTAAATCACACTTGTCTGTTTCCATCACAGTCCAGTAGACAACTGACAGGAAAAGCAAAGGCTCAAAACTCTTGTTATAAAGCCAAAGAAAATGTCTTATGATCCTGTGAACTATTAAAAGGAAAAAACTATAAATTAAGCATCTTCATTTTTGATGTTTCATAAGAAATCAACATGTTTAAGAAAAAAAAATCATGAGACGTTCTCTATATTAGTACTCAGGATGTTGAAATGTTGGCTTTTCTATATTGGTGTTGGTTGTAGGCACCATTTCAGCCCAATTTGCATTAAGTCCTCCCCCCCATGTTATTGATTGTTAATGTAGATCTAAGTGTAAACCCATTTGATATGGTTATACCTACTGTATATGTTTATTTTAAACAATTCCTACTCAAAACTACTACTGCTCAGTGGAGCACTTTTGCTTGGTCTGCTTTTGTTTTGGCAATAGGTGGGTTCAAATAGGGGGCTTTTTACAGTGTTGTGTGTGTGGTTTTATTTTCGTACTTGGTCATGGGTAATTTGTGGAGTGTAGGTCATGAAACCGGGTCCGAAATACAATTTTATTTAGGCTTTTTTTAGGCCTATTAAGTGCATCAATTGATCGGACTTCAAGAAGGGAAAGAATGTAGCACCAGTGTAATTAGCTTGAGAACCAGTTTGCACAACAGAGTTAAGGAGCTGATTTCAGAATACCAGGGTGCAGTAGGATGCACAAGTTTAGCTTCCTGAGGTAACTCATATGATGTGAAACTTAAGGAAGCATAGATGCAGCTGTCGAGCCGTGGGGTCTCTACATGCTTGTGAGACACCAGCATTGTGCTTGTAGCCAACAAATTGAGAGTAGACAGCTGATTTCCCCGGACTGTTTCTCCATTATTCTCTGAGCATTACTGCTCCACTTCAGTAATATGCAATCATATTTACATTTTATCCTCACTTTCTGTGACCCCAGGATCAGACAAATTACCTGAGAAAAAAAGTTTACGGCATAAATTATGTCCATTATTGCCTTTGGGTTTGGGGACAGAAATGTAACTTTTCCTATTTTGTTTTTGTTTATGAAGGAAACAAAAACATGTGTTTGATATGCTGGAAAATAAATTTGATTTATGTGTGTAAGGTAATGTACGAAACCTCTAAAGCAGTGGTTCCCAACCCTGGTCCTGAGGACCCACTGTGGCTGCTGGTTTTCATTCCAACTGAGCTCTCAATTACTTAACCTAGACCCTTCATTGAAATGATAATTTGCTTGATTCTACCCTTTTAATTGTTTTCAGCTCATAAGCAGTTGCAGAATTCAAGTTACTTATAAAATGCACTTACACTTTTTTAATTGAAGACATTGCCACTGTTAGTCAATGTAATTGAAGTTTCTTTCTTTTGTACTTTTTTTTAATACCAAAAATCTTTAAATGTTTGGGAAGTGCACAAAGAATGGATTCAAATTTGTATATTCTCATAACCATATATACAGTTCAAGTAACGATTGAAAGTTTTTAATAAATTATGCTTTGATGTACTACGTTTGGTGAAAATGCTGTAATAATAATAATAATAATAATAAGAAGAAGAAGAAGAAGAAGAAGAAGAAGAAGAAGAAGAAGAAGAACTGTTAGTTTACATTTAGGGTTTTGAATTATGTTTTTTTTAGAAGTTGCCTGCTTGTTTTAGCTTAAGCATGGTGTTAGTCTATTCTGCACACCTTTTAAACCTTTTAATGTTGCATAATTTAAAACTAAAACAGCACACCTAATCAGAAAATTGGTCAAAAAATAAATAAATCACATTTTGAAAAGTATACTGGACAAAATGCAACAGAGGGTTTAACTGCAGTAGCTTGCCTATGTCACTGAGATTTAAAAAAATAATAATTAAAAAAAAAATAGCATGCAGTTGTTTCATCCAATGATGATTGACATCAGCCATCTCCTTAAAGTGTTTGCCCATGTGAGGCTATAGAGACAGAAAGGACTTTAGACTTTTTACACAAACATAATCATTTGTCTTTGCTATTACAAAATTACAAAAGAGTGTTTTATTGATCTTAGTGCTATTGCAGCAGTGTTCGTGGATTGAGACGAACAAATAAAAAAAAAGCTTTAGAAACTTCTGACTGTTTGCAGTAAATCAAATATTTAGGACATTACAAGTTCTGCAAAAAACTGCAGCCATAGCAAAGAATTACTTACATGCATGCCACTCTATTATTAAGAGGACTTCTGTCTTTTAATTTTTGTGTATTAATATGATTGTGCTGCTCAACCTGTAATAGTGGCACAGTGCCCCCAAACCCATCTGTTCTATCACTCTGTAACCTCTTACAAAGCTGTCTTCAATGACAATGATTCTGTAAAGGTGGTAGCTGCAAATGTTGAGTGGCATTTTCCTGTTTCACAAATGTTATACCAATGGTATTAGAAAGGTATATACCAATACACAATTGCATATACATCAGTAACATTTTGCTAATGTACCAGGAACGCTGTGCATACATATTAAATTTCCCTACCTTGTGAATGTATTTTGTCAGATGCATTATACTGTAAAACAGGATTTATTTGTGGCAACTTAATTTCGCTAATGTCTTCAAGGTCAGTTTTTGCTGCAGTAAATGTTTGTGCTTCTTTTTCTTTTAATGTATGGCAGGCACATGTATGAATAATATATTCCATGGCACATTAATTTTGCAGATTTTTAATAAACGTGAAATTAGAAAACATTTCTTGCTCGCGAAATTTTCTTGTTTTCCAGTGTATCGGTTTTCCTTGCAAATTCCATTTTGCTGTTTGAACATCCCAATAGAAAGGACAATGACTATGTGTATGTGTGTTTACATATATATATATATATATATATATATATATATATATATATATATATATATATATGTATGTGTGTGTGTGTGTGTTTTCTAGAAGTTTTATTTAGGCAATGAAATTGTAGAATTAAGCAATTAGAAAAAATAAGCAAAACATTACTGGTATCATAAAATAATCCCACTACTTGTGCCGTGTGAGTTGAGGAGAAGCACAGAAAGCACTTCAAAACAATCATCTCTCAAAAGAGGATTTTAAGCTTTAGTAATAGAGACAGTTATCATACAGCGGTTTTCAAAAGGTATTTTATATTATGTTATGCAAAATGTCCTTTTTATTTTATTTCTGTAACACCAATAATGTTACAATACAGTAGCATCACTTCACTGCAGAATAATTTAGAAAAAAACACTGAAACGACAAATCATGTAACACCGAATGACAATTCATTGTTATGTTCCTAAAATGTTATATTTCGACAATGGATTTCTGAAACAGTGAGGTTCCATTAAATAACCAAGGCATGGATATCTAAAGGAATTCTGTGTGTTTCTAGCTTTTGTCCTGAAGCTTTCCTTTTACCAACCGTACTGTTTCGATCAGTAGCCAAATCCTCAAAAAGTTCTGATGTATTAGAATATATGATAAAACAGTGTGCACTTTCTCTCCTAGTAACTTTAATTTACAGGACTCATTCTAGGCAAAACAGTTTTATTTTACCCCAAAACTAGTTAACCATTAGCAATTTTATTTAGTAAACTGTCTTGCCAAGCAGGTTATTACTTTCCCATTAAATCATCACATTTGTTTAGAGCTAGTTTATGTTTTCTTACATATACTGCATGCCCATACAATAAGTAAATATACAATAAATATATTTCAAAAATATATTTTAAAACATACAATGAAATATTAAAAAAGAGCCACAAAAATATATTGAAATGCATTATAAAAATATATAATTGTATATATTTAAATATATTTTAGACATACATTGACATATTTAAAAATATATCCCAACATATAGCATAAAGTACAAGGGAAAACATTTCAAAGTATGCTTCCATATTCTTTGAAATATGTTGGGAATATATGTCAAAAATATATTTAAATATATAAAAGTCCACAAAATGAAATATAAGGGAACATTTCAAAGTATGTGTCCATATACTTTGAAATATATAAAATTATATATAAATTATATATTTTGATTTGTAGTGTAACATTACTGCTACACATGCATTCTGTTTTATTTTTACACCTACTCCCTGGGTCCCCTCCTCTCTTCCTATAGCTTCTCATATCATTTCTATGCTGATGATGCCCAGATCTTCCTCTCCTTTCCCCCATCTGACTCTGACATTTCCTCCCGTATCTTTACCTGCCTCTCAGCCATCTCCTCCTGGATGCACTTCCACCATCTTAAACTCAACTTCTCCAAATCAGACCTTTTCTTGCCCCCTCTTCCTCCCTTCTATTCCTCTTGATGCCCATGGATAGCAGGAATGTTCACTCCCTGACCACCTTTCGGAGCTTCTCCAAGACACACCTGTTCAGACAGCATTTGTAAACCTCACAACTCTTAGACTATACTGGACTACATGGCACCCAATTGTACCAGTACGTGCAACAGCTTGTACCTGCATTGAACTGCTCCATACCTTGCCATGCTCTACCACTGCTCTTAATTAAAACTACTTCCTGTATCTTATACCTGATTTTACTTTTATTTTATTTACGCTTTAAGTATTTACGATTTTTGCAGTTGTTCTTATTTGAAACCATTCTCATCCATTTATTTTACTAACTACGTGCTCTTACTGGACTTGTATAAGCAATTATTTTTACTATAAGTTAATTGCTTTTGGTCAAACTTGCTCTTAAATGTAATTATTTATGGTCTTCTTTATTTTGCTCTTATTTGACTTATCTGCTACTGACTATTGTACTGTATAACTTCTTATCTGTAATGTGATACCTTGCATGATACCTTGTAATGTGATACTTTGTACTGTGATATTTTGAAACAATAATTCTAAACTAATAAATAAATAATAATATTACAATAAAGTTTCCTTACAGGTGATTGCGGATTTGCAATGCGTCCTTGTTAGGGAGTTCTAGTGTAATTTTAAAAGCTTAATAAATATAAAATGACACGTTACATGCATGTATAGTAACTAACAGCTACAAACACAAATGGCATTTCAAATGTATTTATTTATAGCCTAAAATATATTATACTAAAATACAAACAAAAGTAAATGTCAACATGAGAAAATAAATTCCAATCAATATATATATAGATGGCTTACCTCTCTGCCTCATCCAAAAAAGTTTTTTTCTTCTTCTTTTTAACCAAAAAAAGATTGCAAAGTTCACTTTAAAAGAGTTGTATATAATAAGAACAAGGGTAAATGACTAGTGGAGTTTAAGGTTTTTTTTTTTTTTGTTTTGATTTGTTTTTTTAAATCTGTGCGGTCAAATTTTTACCCACATGCCAGATAATCGTAAATCAGCATTCCTATTATTTTGTATTTCAATTTGGCTGGCGCTTACTGAAGGAAGAGCCGTCTCCCTGTACACTAATAGTTTCCATAACACCAAATTATGCTTCCATTTTTCTTGATCTCATTAACAGGCATTTTGATTAACGAGTTATCCTTATCAAGTCGTTGAGACAGGAAGTGATGTATGTGACCTGCGACAATTAAGCTTTTTAACAATTAGTTTTAAAGTTAAAGCATTAACAACATCATCGTCTCAATTTCAAAGCATTATCAGATTGATTTTATTAACAAATTCTGTTTTAAAATCACAAGTTTGATACAATAATGTTGATGTTTGAAAATCCCCTTTCATGCCATCTACATCTTGTTTGATGGTTTAAACATCGGCTACTCTATGGGTGCCCAGATACAGTATTGTAGTAATTTCTGAAAGTCAATTTCTGATTTAATGAATTAAATTATGTTCCTAATTTATTTTCAATAATGACGTTGAATAGAAAATAAAACATTATTACATGTGCACATTAATAATATGTACTTAATGTATTAATTAGGTTTTGATATTGACCCAATGGTGTATTATGCTGAAAAAGTACGTACATAGATGATCAGCAGATGGCAAACTTGTAACAAGTTTCAAAACATTACATTCTACACTGAAAATATAAATGTACTGTATATATCATATAAAATATAAAAAAAATTAAGTAGAACTGGTCATACTGTTGCAGGATTCTGAACATAATTCTCTTGGTCAATTTTTACACTGTTGCAAATGTTATATTTAAGTATTTATATGTTAATTAAATAGGTTAGGTTATATATGTATGTATGTATGCATGGAAGGTATAAACCACGACGTGCCATGCGGTTCCCATGATATATACCACCCTATAAGTGATTTATACCGCTTATAACATGGCTACCTGTCATTTGTGGGAATTAAAATAATTAAATCACATTTTAAATTAAGACAAAACCAGAAACTTATATTATGTATACATCTGCATTTTAATATAGTCCGACATTTAATTTAATTTTTATTATTATTTTTAATTGTTTTGGTTTAATATAATATAGCAGGCTAATGTTCTATTGAAGTAAGCTGCAATATTTTATTCATTAAAAAGTTGTTCTTTGTTGAAATGAATGTTCAGCTTTCATATTTTGTTGCGTACTACTCATGTAATCAAACCAAGTAGTGTAAGAAGTTCCTTATATCATTCATGCTGTTTTTCAAAGCTTATTTTTGTATAAAAAACAACAATACTACTGTACGCTCCCTCTCTGACTTCTATTTAGTTATCCACTGTGGCTAAATTAACTGAACATTTTTTTAGCCACACTAGAAAAACTTAAGCCACTTAACAATACTATAAACAAGTTATAAACATACTGTTTCAGCAAGGCAAAAAGATGAATACTTTATTTCAAAACACGTGAATATTTAAATGCAGGACCCTACCATTTACAATACATAAATATTATATTTAAATTGCACTATTGAATCCCATTTAAATACCAAACTTAATCCCACGTGAAAAAACGTCATTACATATTTCCTAAAGTCTGAATTGGTTTGCAGATATTCATGTACTGCCAGGGGTTTTGCTAGAATCTCATGCCAGGGGTGCAAGTCTTACTGGCAGGGGCGCCCTCATGATAGTCTCACAATTTAGTAATGTCATGATCATGATACAGCTGAAGCTCTTTGTTTCTACAGTTGAATACTAACCTGCACGCAGTAAGCTATATCACACCAAAACAGTGCAAAATCCAATTTAACTTGTACAAGTGGCAATATGCTCTGCATAATTGAACAGACAATGAGAAGAGCAAATGTAATTCCACTACCAATGGGTACAAAGTACAGACAACACAGATAGCCACATCCTTACATGTTCAATACATTTTTTTCTTGAAGAACCACAAAAGAGAGAACAGAAAATAAAGAAACACAAACTTGTCCTAGTTTGCATACCAAGTAGTATGTAGCCTAATATAACTGGTGAGACACTATAAACATACGTCACGACTCGTCATCAAGAGATGACGTTCTCCTGTTCAGCATGAAATCCAGGGGCATTGATAAATCCAGGTGTATTGATAAATCCAATTCAGTCCAATTTCAAATCAGTCTTAAGTCTGCAAATAGACGCTTTTTTAACGCCTTTTGCGATTGAAATTTAAATAACTCTGCGTATGTGAATATATCGGGCATGTCTGTTCTTAAGCGTTACTAAATATTTGAATTAAATACCCATATGTTGTTTCAGCTGTAGAATCGTAAAAATCAATAAGTTATAAGCACTTGCTTCTGCAATCGCCAAACGGTTTAAAATGGTTCATTTTTAAGTGTGATAATAGTAATACTAGAAGACAAGCTACAATTTGTATTGAATACTCAAGCATTGAATTACTTAGAAGTATGCATCCATACTTGATGTATTTTGTATAATACTGGATTCTGTCAAGTCAGTGCCCATGTTTGAACTATCCCCACTTTTAGCTGAATGTGAGTTTTTCACAGTTTCTAATAACCATGCAAAACAAATAAATAACCATGCGCAAATAATGCCTGAGATTTCAAATCTCGCGCTTCAAATGAGTAGAACAGGCTGTCCAGTACAATATTTGCTCTGTGCACTGATTGAATAAATTGTAAGCACGTTTTGGATACGACAATACAGACGTTTTCCCGTAAACTACAATCCATTTTCAGCTTTTAAGGTTAATGTGTGTTTTATGAACATTTAAAATGACATCCCAGTGGACTTACGCAGCACCCTTTTTCCAGGCAAACCCTTTACTTTGTATGTCACCATTTAACACTAGAACCGCTGGCGGCAGCCATTTTGATGGTTACATTTTAAACACCATTAGTATTAAAATGAAATAAATGATCCAATACAACTCAAAAGTTTTATTCAAGCACATCATATCAAACGTCTGCACAGCGGAAACACTGTATTTAAATGAACAATTAAAAAAAAACAATTAAAAGGAGTTATTTTCTAACGTACCACATATAAAGCACTACTTCAAAAAAATGGAAATAAACATTTCAAAACAAACTAGTGTGTAAACAGGTATATGAACATACAAAACTGTAAAAACGAAAGTCATTTTTTAATTTAAAACGAAAGTAACATGTTTTCTCTTGCGTGTTTGTGTGTCATTCGGCGCAGCACAGCCTGCTGCTCCTTTGTAGTTTTCTGATCTGTATGTTTCTGCCGAAGCTCTGTAACTACAATTGCTGATTCTGTAGCGTAACTGTGTGCTGTGCTTTACCTTTTGAATTTTCAACATGTCTAATTATAAACATAGGATGATATTACAGTGGACTTACAGAGCACCCTTTTTTCAGGCAAACTATTTACATTGTATTTCACCATTTAATAAATCGTAACTGCATTTCTTGATTCTTTAACTTAACTGTGCTGTGCCTTTTGAACTTTAAACATGCCTAATTCTAAATATAATCTATCTAGCTCATTTAAAAAAATATATATTACAGTAATATTGCTTGTTATTTCGCCCCTGTCTTGCGTCATTGAGATGGCTAATTATAGAATTTTACAGGCCTCAACTTCAATGACTAATGTTTTCTAAGCTTGTATCTAAGTTTTTTCACTAGATTTTTCTCTATTTTTGTGAAGGCAAAATGGTTTTCCATACATAGTACAGTTCTTCCCAACAACTGCAGTAGACCACGAAAATTATATCTTTAATAAAAGTTAACAAACCCCAGAGGTACGCATAAACATAGAACATAGGAATGAGTTACAGAACTTACTGTAGATTTTTGATGTTTAACCTTTAAACAATTCTTTAACCAAACAACATCTTCATTTGAAACTTCAAAATTATTTAAATTTCAGTCTGCCTGTTCTTTTCAATAATGCTCAAACAACATAGTAGTAATACAAGGATTGCAGTACAAAATAACACATTCAATGTATAAGCTTCAGCATTCCTTCTCAGGGTTATTCAACACAATGATGCAACTAAAAAAAGAATATTTCTGAACTTCAAACAGAATGCTTTATCAAGTCAATACCAAGTAAGTCATTTCAAAGCAACATTTTATGATGTATGCTGCATTGATCAAGTATTTACTTATATCCTATCCACACTACACAAATAATGCAAAATCAACTTGTGTTGAAAACATGATTGTCCTTCACATCTAAAACAATACAAGAATAATGCTGAAGGACTACAAATTGCCTATGACGTGATCAATCTCAAGACCCACAGGAATATATGCGCAATGAGCGCTCCCTTATCATGTGTCTTGTGAGAACAGAAACATTGTACAAAAAAAGTGCTTTAGGCAAAAATCATTTGAACAGCACTACAAAGGACAGAATGAATGAACAATTAAAATCAAACTATGTATGACCATTTCAATGTTGCCGCTTTTCGTGGTTAGATTAAATCTATTACCTTGACAGCTGCTGAAAAAAAAAAAAAAAAAAAAAACAATATATATATATATAGTTCTGAAATCACACAGATACTGATTTGGTGTGGAATGGCATAACAGGGGACCTCACAATATATACCCTGAGTCTGTGTGATTACTCTTGATTGAATGTTGTCTGGGTATGTTAAAATCTGTAGGCCAGTACACAAACTATCCATTTATGGGAGTTGAAACCATCTATTTGTCCTCCTGATCCTCCCCTGATTCTATTAGAGAATAAAAGAAGTGCACAGACGTGACAATGGGAAGATGGATGGAAGCGTCTTTCAGATCAATTGAAATCAGCCAGTCGCCTGGTTGAAATACCTTGATGATGGTGGCGAGGGTTACCATCTTGAATGTTTCCAAAAGGACGTATTTGGTCAGACCCCTGAAGTTTAGAATGGGTCTGGATGTTCTTTTCCTGAATTACAAAATACTTTGAGTAGTGCCCTACCTTTGTAAAGATCAGAGGACCTGTTCTATGGCATGGGAATGGAGCAAGGATTTGAGTCTGTATCGAAGCAAATGCAGGAGAAATCTGGACAACGATAGTGAAAATGATGTGTGGTTTTATGGAGGAGGGACTGATTATATCACGATAATCTCTGGGTAAGAGATCATTGTTTTCTCCTGACCCAAGTAACACAGAGATCGGGAGTATACTTTGTATGTGGAGTTTATCTTGGTATGAAATTACTTAGCAGAAATGGGATTTTTAACTGACTTATATTTTCTTGGACCAGCTTAGCCAACAAACCACTGTCTCTGACCACTATTTTGCTGTGTATAGTAATAGAGTTAGGTGCATACAACATGTTGTACACTATGTACTTACATATTTTATAATGTAATCTTAAGAACAAGGGTTTTGAAACTTGATGCCAGATACCTGCAGAGCTTGCAAGGCTGCATACTGTCGTTTGCAAGCACTTCTGCACACAACACAAGCCAGGTTTCATATTGATTTCCTAACCAAGCAAACCCAATTTCCAAACACTTTTCATCTTATTTTCTGTGAAGTACCTGCTTTATGTTGAGTACCTTTGCCTCTTCTCTCACCATAAAACTATCCATAATATAAAATAAAATGTTTGTTAAACTTTATTTAGATTCTTTAGTACAGTTGCCACCACTTACATCGTAAAGGGTTATTTCGGGTTTATATTGGACAAATAGCGTTTGCCGTTTGCCATTCCCATTGATTTCAATAAAAATTGCACTGCTTTATACCATAGTAATCACCCTTACTAATCCACCAATAAGCTGTTTTCACCTCTTTACCTTGCGTTTCACGTAGATTTCAAGGCAGCACTTTACTGTAGTAAAAAAAGCTTGACAGATCGATCAATCAGTTATTTGCACCTCGTTACTGAGTGATTACCTGTAGTGTGCATTGGCTATTTAATCCCTGTATGCAGTGTCAGGTTTATTTACAGTTTGAAAAAACAGCGCTGACAGCAACAGCAAGCAAGCATGTTGGAAAGAGAAAATTCAGGGTAAATAAAATGCCTCTGTTGGATGCTGTGTGCTTGCTAAAGCATCAGTCAAATGCAACACTGTTTGCTGGGGACAATGTGGGAATAGACCAGATTATTGACTGAGGAAGAGGATGGGAGTAATCTGTAAATATTGTGTGTTTGTGAACTGTGGTGTTCTTTTTTTTTTTTTAATTTAGTAGTCGGCAATTATTATTTTTTTTTTTTCTCCCCAATTTAGTAGTGTCCAATTATTTTGTTTAGCTAAGATCACCTCTACCACCCCTGCGCTGACTCGGGAGGGGCAAAGATGAACACACGCTGTCCTCCGAAGCATGTGCCATCAGCTGCCCGCTTCTTTACACACTGCGGATTCACCATGCAGCCACCCAGAGCTACAGCGTCGGAGGACAACGCAGCCCTGGGCAGCTTACAGGCAAGCCCGCAGGTGCCCGGCCAGACTACACGGGTCGGTGGTGCGCGATGAGCTGAGGACACCCTAGCTGACCTAACCCTACCTTTTTACATATTCGCCCTTACTCTGGTCCCATCGAAAGTCGGATACGCGACAGATAACTGTGCTTTTTATTACACTCATAGGTTTTAATACATGTTTTTATTAGTGTAATGAGTGTCTTAGTCAAGATTTTAACTGCATGCACGCTTGTTTGCTTTGATTATTGTACTGGTGATTGGGGGACATTCTGAATGTCATGTTATTGTGTGGGATTTTAAACCGTTAACACAAACACACCTGTTCTAAGCGGTAATACTGAATGCACTATACACTGTTTTGTTCACAGGACCCTCTTAAAAGTAAATATGGATTTCTTGTTTTCTTTTTCATGGATTACAAGCTCATTTTTGCAACAAGGGAATAAGATCTTACACTCTGGCTTGAATTAAATACATGTGTATTTGTGGCTGCTGCTGAGGATGCTGTTTGTTTCAGGTAGTTTTTGGTAATATTGTCTGTGTAGCTTTCCTTTAATTGATCTTCACATACAGATTTTCCAACAGCAGCTGTTCTGTGCACTAAACCTTGCATATTGTTTTAAAACAGAGATTCAGCCCAGCTGGTGACTCATTAACCTCTGGTGCAATGGCAAGGGCCTCCCATAAAATTTCCACTAAAAGCTACATCTCCCAGGATACCATGTCTTCATTTGCTAGGCAAGCGTAAATTAGAAAAAAAACACCCAACAAAATATTATCGAATCTCTAGATAGCCCTGTTACTTTTACAGCCAATCAGATTAAGACAATTTCAAAGCTACTCAGGGTCATTTTCAGTAGTGAAGGTCATTCGGTTGAAGTGGGAGCACATAAGTGAGAAAGGAACCAAGCCTTTAAGGTAATGAAGACAAGGCAGAGGCCTTGCACAGTAGAATATGTGTTTCTTGACTCAAGAGTGGGGGAACAGCCTGGAGCCTAGATGGCCACTTTTGCACAGCCATGTGGTTTTAATTAAGTTAAATTATATTGGTGTGGTTTCTTTTAAGGGGAAGTTGATTAACTGATTGATCGGCCCATCAATTAGATTGTTTTTTATTAATGCAGTCCTTATTTTATTTTCCTGTGTAACTTATTCCTTGGTGTTGTATTAGATGAAGAATGTCACATTAAGATACAGGCCCTAAGTATCTCAATGAAAAAACTGTGCCATTGAGCCAATAAAGAACCTTGCAGAGCATACACCCATGGTTGTAAGAAACCAAGCTGCTATATGCAGTGTTCTGTATTAATGTTTGTGAATTTATATACAGGAATGAGGCTAATAAAACACAGATGAAACCGGACGAGTTTGGTGCAGAATGTGTATAGGGTATTTAGAACTCGTAAGTTCCATTCATATATGTATACAAGTACTTTGCATATCCCATTTACAAGTATATGATATCATTAAGCCAGCATAAAGGTAAATATTTATGAAGAGTGTGAGGCGCGAGTGTATTAAATGGAATGTCCAGACAGTAATTTATGTGTACAGAAATAAAATAATTAATTTTTATTCTCTATACACAACAAAATAATTAAATAACAAAAGAAAACAAAATGGTGTGAGGGAAGGAGTGCAGGGGTGAAATCCAAAACAAACCGTGATGACTCGTCTTTAATTGTCTTCGTGGCGACCCATACATAAACAAAAAAAGACAAAAGAAATGTTAGTGTTTTTTGTTTTAAAAATCCCGCTGCACCAAACCAGTCTCTCCCTCCACCCGTTACTCCTCCTATTTTACTTTCGGACCAACCCCAAACACAGTAGTACGTTCCCTTTAGTATGTAATGTCCCGCCTCTGTAGTCAGTGGAACACCAATTCCCAACTGACAAGTGTCCTTATCCTTCACTTGACTCCAGTGGCTGGAATTTACATACTCGTACTTCCGCCCCTCACCAAGGTGCCGCCCCTCAAAAGATGACTTTTGCCATGGTCACGAGATCTTGGTAAGGGAAGTCCCGAGTTGGTTTGATGCCATCTACAGTCGGGAGGCTGAATCACAGACCGAAATCCCTTTGACTCATCACAAAGAGCTTCTTAGTTTATCTTCCATGGGTCTCCCTTCTGTTATCCTTTTTTTTTTTAAATCCATCTGCCACCACTTTGCCTCCCCTTGCAGAATCCTGGAGTTGCCATTGCCCTGATGACTGCATATTGGCTTAATCATACTAAATCGCTCCAACAAACATTTCTATAGGAGGCTAGGAGGTTGTCCATCATGAAAGTGAGATGGTCATGTGGATAGATCAACACAGAAAAAAAACTTGATTCTCCCCGGAAAACAGCATTGTGTCCAGCGCTTCAGTACATTTACGTTATTTGTCTATTGTTCCATTTTTTTTTACTTTATGAAAATGTATTTTATAAGATATATCTATTTAAAAAAGGGTGCTGTATTGTTACTTGCCCCTGCCAAGGAAGCCTTAACATTATTTGTTTAAATGGGGAGCCCTTTTTTTTTATAATATTTTTTAGTGCTCGCTCCCCTTGTTAAACAATTGAGTAAATTAGATCTGTAGTCTAAGTCATGAAAAAAACCCCATGGAAGGAATGTTGTCAGAATTTCCATTTCACATGGAATGATTTATGAAAGACATTAGTGATGATGTCATAACAATGATGATTCACTGGACATGAGCAAGGGCTGCGAGGAGGAAGAAACCTCGGGAATTGATAAGAGGAGAAATGTACTTTGTGATTTAAAGATAAGTAAGGAGATTCCCCTTGGCTCGCAGAGACCAAACCGATCAGTCTCTGAAGCTGGGAAGCAGCCGATTCTGGGCTTCTAAGGTTAGGAAGTGAGCTTACTTGCCCCCAAAAGAGGACCCCCGACACCCTCCAACTGTGCCACCATTGTAAAGTATTGAGAAATTGAACACACACACACATATTTTTTAAGACTAATCTAAGTGGAAAGAATCCCCCCCCCATTTTCGAGCATACTAGCAATACTATGTTGGGCAAAGATATATCATGGAGGAGGACGAGCACAAGATTCCACTACATTTGGAAGACATGTTGACATTGACTGATAATGTCTATGTGGAAGGAATACATATTATGTTTAGACATTAAATGTTCAGATAGATATTTTAAGACCGTGAAATGCTGTGAATGAGCCCTGTAAATCCACACACAGCCATAACTGTATATCGCTTGAACTTCAAGCTGCCAGAGGTTGATCCATGACAGTGAGCTTGTAGCTTACAGTGAGCTTGTAACTTTCGGCTTCAGTCGAGGGTTTATGACTACTCCTGAAAGAGAAAAATATTGCTGAATGAATTGCCTGGTCAAGGGCAACAGATTGCATATACAGCATTATAAGATCAAACGAGATGACTTGAACATGAAATATTGGCAGCTACAGAGCCTGGCGAATGCAGCAAAAGCAAGGATAGGACAATCAATCCCATGGTTCAATGCACGTATCGCCACAGAGGAACCGCTCCAATAAAACCAATATCACATTTCCTCACAACTAAAGCACAGAAATTCTGATTACCCTCAGCACACAGCTTTTGAAGGAACCGTTTCTGTTTACACTCAGCAAATAGCTTTTCTTTCCGCTGGACTGCAGGGACGAGCACTGCGCAGCGGGAGTGACAGACACTGCGTCTTGGTGGATGCGTGTAAAAGGACAGGTTCTAAGGGTGAAATCCTGGTTTCTAAAGGCGGTCGGTGGCTGAAGAAATGGCAGCTGGGACAGTACATAGTAAATCGAGAAATCCACAGCATGCGAGGGAGCTGCGGCAGTACACAAAGAGGATACTAGCTTCAAGAGCCTGTATGCCCGGCCGCCTGCGGTAGTACATGATCGGCAGATTGTCCAGGAAGAGAATGTAGTTGATAATCAGATTTACATGATCAAATCATGTAAATATGATTTAAATTGACATGATCAAAGTCTTGCACGCTGTGTAGCGATACATGACAGAAAACAGACAGCCCATTCGGGAGTGCATTTGAGAATTCGGAGCGAGACAGCTTTGTCCAGCAATATCGAGGGTAGAATGGTCAGCAGTGTTTGTCAGCTGTGCTCCGACACACAAACAGAAAATGCAAGGCACAGAGCAAGCGCATGGCTTGGGGTTTAAATGGGGGTTTAGCAGATGTTACTGGTAGGAAAGAAATAGAGGGGAGGAGCCCTCCCTAGTGACCCCCAAATCAACAAAACTGAATTGGTGTATTGTGTTTTTTCTGCTTTGGAAACAGAATATGTTGGGGGTGTAACCTAGAAAACGCATGTCTGTCACGACATGAAAACTTTTGTTTGTTTGCAGATACAAAAGTATTAAAACAGTTAATTTACCATGAGGATTCAATGGGGAGTCCACGGCAGCTGGCTATATTTTTCAGACTAATTGGGAATCTGTTTACACTTTCTTCTCATCATAAGCTTTAAGATGTAACCCTGACACACCACTGCCTCACTATCGCAGCAGCTTCAAAAGCCACATCTGTCAGCTGGTGTGCTGAAATCCTAACTGGCATCATTGTTGCTCTGCTCATTTTATCCAGTGTACAAGACTGCAGTGGGAATCTTTGGCATTCTACTTTTATCACCTTACCTGACAGTAAAACTGTCAGATTGCATTTTCAGTCTATGTGCTATGAAACAAAAATAATAAAAAAAAAGATTTTCAGCAGGAAGATAATGTTGTTTTTTTTGTTTGTTTTTTTTTGCGCTGAAGCAGGGGAATACACCTATCAGTAACCTTAATATTTAACAGATTTATTCTAAGCCATTTTACTTCTTAATTCATAAATTTATCCCAATTATTTTTGAGTGATTGGTCAAAGAAGACAAAAAAAAGTTTTATTAATAAAAGGTATACCGAATGTGTTAGAATGGTTTGTCAAACAATTACCATGAGACTGCAGTCGAAATGCCATTACTTGCCAACAAGAATATTGTATTCTGGTGTTTAGTTCAGCTGTAGATGAACCTCATTTGGGGAGTGGTTTCACTGGCTGGCTCCTGTTCTTAGTTATTACTGCCAGCCTCAATGTTTCTTTACTGTATTGTTTTGACAGGTTCAAAAGGAAAACTATAAAAAGCCCAGCAGCAGTACGAACAAAAGGGCAATGTTTTAGTTTTCAAAACTGAGTCTAAAACTATAACTGGTTTACCAAAGCACAAACCTACAAAAATGATTCTCCATTCTACGCAAGCACTTTCTTGCTTTCATCACCCTTCTCACACAATTTCCCAACTCTCCCTTTATGTCTGCAGACGGTCTGATAAGTGACAATTGGTGAACAGTTATGACATGTACCCACTGCAATCATCCAAATTACCCACTGCAATCATCCAACTACTGTACCATTATGGTGAACATTATTTACAGAGTTATATATGTAGTTACGATGATATTTAATTTTGAATTGTATGTTCATAAAACCTCGGGGGCTATGTTCCTGGCTAGTCAGGCGTCGTACAGAGCTGAGACACATTTAGTTTGAACTAATAACTTACTTTAAGGCTGGGTATATATGTATATATTTTATCAGCAAACTTTGCTGTTTTCTTGTCATTATTTATATGTACTGTCAAACTCTGTTGTGTATATTGTTTTGTCACACATATTCGTATGCAGTTCTACCCTTTTCATAAGTTTACAAAGTTACTCTTTCTGTTGTGTATTTCTTTACAGTTACACATCTATTATGGGAGTACTAAAACACCAGCATATATAGTAGGTAGTTAAAATTCTGCATAGGGAAAAAAAAAAAACACCTATACATTAACTGTTTGCGGTCCAGGTCCGACATTACAATTTTCCCTTTCCAGTCCGATGTCGGACCCTGTCCGACATCATCAAAAAGACGTCAAGCATATCCTTTGATTACTCTAAAGGTCTAAACTAATGTCTCAGTTTACTTACGCATTGCTGCAGATCCAGTCCACCCAACAATTATGTTGTTGGCTTACTTTCAAGTAGTCGAATTCCGCAAGAATGTTTTCAGTTGCAGTGCAAATACTTCAGGCATCTTCAATGGCCACCACAATCCTCGGATCTCATCCAATTGAGTATGTTTGGGATGAATGATGCATTGTCATCACAATTCTGCCTACCTCTGGTGTTGATGAAACATTATTCAGTGAATAGATTAAAATCCCATGAGACACCTTCCAGCACAGTGTGGAGTCTGTTCTACGTTGTGTCAAGGCTGTGATCAGGTAGCCCAAACCGATATTGGGTAGAAGTTATAATAAAGTGGCTAGTGCAAGTACATCAACATCTTACTTTTCAGAATTATTTAGTAATCATGAAGTTGGTTATTTTTCCAATCATCACTGTCTTTGGCGATTTTAATCTGCTGTTATTTTTTTTTGTTTGTTTTGTTTTTTTTTGCTGTCAGGAACAGTTAATCTGTAACTGTATACTAAGGGACAAGTGCAGACACTATTTGCAATATAGGATAATGCAGTTTTAGCAGCCAGTGACCTTGAGTGAAGACTTGTCATCCAGCCTGGTTATTTATATATTCTCTTTTCCTTTGTAATTCCAATAATGAAACAAAGAATAGTCTTTTGAGTTAAGTCACTGTGGCAGGGCAGAAAAGCCTTGTTTGGGATTAATGTGTTGGTGTGGGTTAATTTAAAAAGAAAAGGATTAGTTTGGGGGTGTGGTTGATTGATTTTTTTTTTTTTTTTTGTATTTAAATGTATTGCTTGGTTTGTATATTGGTGGTGGTTGAATAATTGATGATTAATTAGGCTCCAGCCACATGGGATACAAGGGGAGAAAAAATGTTTGTTTGGTGGGTGTTTGGAAGGAGGAACAAAAGTGGATGAGAAAGATTTAAGAACGAGAACAAAACAAAAGTAAAAAAATAAATAAATAAAACAGTGGCTACCCGTGTTGAAAGGACCAGCATGATAGTGTGTATAGGGTCAGTGAAGGCAACTGATCAGCCTGGCCTGCGTATTGCTTTATTTTATATGTTTGCGACTTTGTTTTGTTTTAACTTTTATTTTTGCTCTGTGAGTGTTGTTTTTGTTTAACCCATTTATTTTGAATAAAAACTTGCTCCAGCGCATTCAACATGCAAGTACTTGTTTGTTTCTCTATAAACTTCCCAGTCTGGGAACATCACCACTCGACCATCCTGCCACAGTCACCAACAGATTTCCCTGAGATTTGTGCCACTTAAACACAGGGACATTCAAAAGTATCAGTTTGAAAAAATAATCTAGAAAATGCAGACACTGTACTGGTATAGAGATGGAAATTCTTTGTAGGTTTTCATGATATTCAAGCGATAATTTGTTTTAAGAGTTGCGTATGAAGAGAAAAGCATTCCAAATTGTAAAAAGGTCAAGGCTTGCCATGTCTTAAAAAAAAAGAGAATATGGAATGTTTTCCTCGGAGCCCATAGCACTTGATCATCTAAACATGTATTAGAACATATAAGCAAACCCCATTTGTGATATCATCAGCGCCATATTGAGTTTCCACCATACTTTCTTCTTAATGTAGGTACTGCTGATGTCACCTCCTTGAAAAACCATGGCTGAGGCACCAGAATTCCCTTCATGAACCTTTCACCCTCTTTTGAATATAAGTGTCACTGGATTAAATCACGTTTAGTTATGGCTAGAAACGCTTATAGTAGGATATCGTAACCTAAAGTATTGTGGTGACACGGGTTCTCCTTCCCTTTTCTTTCTTTTAAGAAAAGCAGAATAAACGGACAGATGTGGGGATTGCAGGTACAAACAGGTTGTCCGCTTTTTATTCTCTCTGTACGTTCAGTCTCTATGGGCTGAGACCACGCCAAAACAACAAAGGCCTCTTTTCGCTCTCTGGTTACTATTGTTTTGGCCCTCTCACTCACTGATTCTCACTGGATTTGTCTACGCAGCTTCTTTTTGGTTCACTCTGACTCTCGTTCTGTCTCTGTACTACTTGCACACAACTCTCTTTCGTCCTCTAACATTGCTGCTGTTCTTATACCGCCCAGCAGCACTTCACCCTCCCCCCAACCTTATCTCCTCCAATCACTGCAGAACATCACCCTCACTGACTGCCACTCCTCCACACACACACGCACGCACACACCCTGGCATGGTCCCATCCTGAACAATACATTAACCTGTTTCAGATAAACAGATTACAGGATAACAGGTTACAGAGACTGTGCAGCATTTTTATGCTCAGAGCATAGTGGGAGTTCTCTGTTTCTTACTCTCTTTACTCTGCTCCACTTCCTCTGCTCCACACTCTCCTACACACTCTGCTCAAACAAACATCCCTATGTCATTTTATGCCATGTAGCCATGGATTGATTGATAAATAATCATCCAGTCACCACCTGGCCACATTCCACACTTTTCCATTCACTGTCGATTAAACAATTAATCTAATTAGGATGCTGTGCAAACGGTGGCTTTTTTGACTCCAGGCTGTCCAGACACCAAGATGGCCACCAAACTAATACACCACACACACGTGCACCCATGTTCAAAGCCTAAGCTCTGCCACAATCACTATAACAATAACAACAAAAACAACCTATGTACCATAAGTAACATACATATGCATATCTCCCTCTTCCTCCCCCTGATATATTATCCATTGCTTTTAAACGAAATGTGTCACCCTGGAACTGGCATTACCTGATCTAAATGCATGGGATCGATGTGATTGTTTGAAGCAATGTTAAGGTACTAAATACTATGTTACACTGCAATTAAATTACCTCTATTAAAACAAGAAAAATAAATGAGCACATAACAATTACATGAAAACAAAAGCTCTGTTATTTCCCCCCTGGATAGATTACCATAACATTATGTTGTGAACTATGCAAAGCCCATATACTGTACCGCCTCATGCATCTTATTACAATTTGATGACTTCAATAAATTAGAAGGGGAAAAAAAATGGATAGAAAGTTATCTATTTCTATCTATCTGGTGACAAGGGAAACACCTTGCGACATCCTGGAGAGATAGCCCTAGCTGGCAGTATCCAACTCTGTATTTTCAAATGGAACAGGATGCTGAGACTCCCGCCCAAGGCTTCTATCAATTTAAAGAGAAAAATACCCCTAGAGTCTGCAAGAGCGGAAGATGACTCAAGGTTTAACAATTTAGGAAAAGAAACAGATATGAGAACAGAGAGTACATTGCAAAGGGCTATCTCAAGATCGGCAGTTAGAAAAGACATGGAACTCCAGGTTTGTGTCTGTGGCTGGAGCAAAGTGACAACAGTTAGGGGTTTGAAGATTCATCAAGGGAGAATTAAATGCTTGAGGGAGAAGGGACAGGGGCTTTTTACTTTTTACGAAGTAGGTCAAGTCAGTTGAATGAAATCCAGAAACAGGAAGCAAACCACAGTTCACAGCACCCCTGTCATAGATGAGAGCAGGACTTGCATAAACACAGCAAAAAGAGAGAAAAGAACCACAACGGGCACAAGCCTGGAGTTAAATGGCCAAGAGCTTCTGAGAAAACAGTATGGGGCACAGTAAACACTGATCTCTGTTTTGTGTTGGAAAGGTTAGGTGGAACAGTAGAAAAGAAGCTGGAAAAATTTATGGATACCATATACGCATATGGAAGCAAGTTACTGGAGCTACGCACAGGTGAAAAAAGAAAGGAGAAAGTACAAAAACTATTCATGTAAAGTGTAGACGGCAGCAGGAGATTGAACGCTTAGAGAAAGGAGGCAGCTGAGGAAGCAATGGAGGAGAGCAGAAGTAGGCATTCAATCTGTTACAAAGGGTCATAAAAGATAAGCTAGCAACATTGCACAGGGCTGAGCACCTATGAATACACTACAAAAAGAAGGAACGTGCAAGAACTAACTTTTATAAAGACCCATTCAAATTTGCAAAGAAGTTATTCACCAGGGAGAAAAATGGCACACTAAGAGCAACTAAGTCTGGAGAGACATCTCGAAGAAATGCACACAAATTCAAAAAGGCAGGAGCCTATGTCGATTCCAGACATCCCACCTATCAATCCACCAGAATATCAAATGGAGGACTGCGCACCTAAGTGGAAAGAAGTAGAGCAAGCTGTGAAAGGCAAGGGCATTATCTCCTGGGTCTAATGGAGTTCCTACAGAGTATACAAGACTGCCCCTGATGTTCTACGAATCCTGTGGAAATTAATGAAAGTAGCATGGGAAAAGAGAATGGAGCCAAACAGGTGGGGTCTTCATACCCAAAGCTTTTATGAGTATTGGTCAGTTTCATTCTATTTCCCTGTTTAACGTGGAAGGCAAGATTTTGTTCAGCATTGTTGCTCAGAGATTGTCAGCTCACCTATTGATGAACTGCATCATTGACACTTCAGTACAGAACGCTGGTATTCCAAGTTTCCCAGGATGCTTAGAGCACATCAGTGTGATCTGGCAGCAAAATCAAACAGCTAAAAATGAGAGGAAGGAGCTCCATGTGACATTCCTAGATTTAACTAATGCATACGGTTCAGTACCACATGAGAGTCTTTGGGCAGCATTTGACTTTTTTTTATTGTACCGAGGACAATAACAAACTTAGTGAAAGCCTACTTTGAAGATTTGAAATTTTGTTTTTCAACTTCAGAATTCACCACTACATGGCAATGTCTAGAAATTGGAATAATGGCAGGATGCACCATTTCTTCACTGGCTTCTCCACAGAACCTTAATCTATTGGTAGGAGAGGAACCGCGGAGTCCTTTGTGTTTATCGCCAGCTACATTAATACACATTTTGACAGGATGTTTTGTGGGTCTTAGCCAAGAATTGTTTACTGGGCGTCTTGACCAGGTGCTGCAATGTTTGGCCTTAGCATTGGAAGACAATTGCAGCATGACCAACAGGTTGCTACCAATTCCAGCAATATATGACACACAAAGAATAACAATCCTCTGTCCAGGGAAGCAACCTCCAAGAAGCGTTATTAAAACCAAAACTCGTCTAGGACAACTAGAACCTGCTAGAGACTGGGGGAAATGCTGGCAGATGTTGGACAACGGCTTAGTTTCCCACTTGAGATCAAATCATTAGATCAATTAAGTAATTGAGAGCTCAGGTGGAACAAAAACCAGAAGACACTGCGACCCTCCAGGAACTGAGTTTGACACCCCTGTCTTAGTTGGTGCATATATTGGTAAGAGCTGAGTCCAATATCAGCATGAACTTTCAACACCTACCCTCATGTAATGGAAACTATCAGACTTACATTTGGCTAAGCAGATATTCACGTATATAATCCATTCATTTTTTTTTTTTATCTGGACTCAAGATGGATCTTTTTCAATGCCGTGTCGTTTTTCATCCTGAATAGATAAAACAAAATACAGTATATCACGGTTGTATTTATTATTTTAATATACCAATGTCACAATTATTTTATGCTCCAATATTTTGTATTGGTCCTGTATGAGGTGGATGATGCATGAAAATAAACAAAACAGTACAACATTTATTTTATTTAAAACCTTGCAGTACAGCATTAAGACAAGTCCAGGGGTTTGTCATGAACATGAAATAATCAAGCCTCTAAAGGGCTGCACCTCATAACGCATTTAGGGGTATGATTATGTTAGTAATAACACACAGCAAGCTGTATGTTTTCATTATAATATATGGATGCCTCAGTTCTGGTGAATCACAAGGCAAAGCCAGGTGCCTTTAAGCACCTGAAAAGTCTGTATATTACAGTACAAACTTATGGCCTTTGTGTATTATTACTAACTTATAAAATGGCTTTGAGTTAGAAATTGTAAAAACATAATAAATACATTTTTACTGAATGTATCCATCCAGCAGTGCAAACTAGAATCTATATTATGGATGTAGAGATGACAAATTGGCTTGAAGAAACTATTACTTCTGAATGAACATGTTTCCTTCTACATGCCGGCCATTATTATTTTAGTTACAACAAGATTTGTCTGAGTGATAGCATGTTTTTCTGTTATACTTTGCCTGTTGGACACATTTTTTTTTTTCTCACTACATTTGTTCTTTTGCTAGAAAAAAAAAAAAAAAAAAAAAAAAAAAAAACTCTGGGTAGATTTCCAGAGCTACTCAAATTTCTAATAACTCGGAAGTACATATACACAAATATTTAGAAATACATACCTTTAAACCTCAAACCAAAACTATATACTGACATATACATATTCCTTTAATTCACAAACCGTCAGTCACACACAGTAACAAATGTACTTACATGAATGCAACAATATCATTACTAATTTACATTGCTTTTGTCTACAGTAGAAGCCCAGTACAGTTTGACTGCCAGTTCTCAGAAGAACATATAACATAATAAAAATTACAAAAAGCTTACTGGTATCAGTATACAGAAAAATACATAATTTTTATTTATTTGATGGCCTATTTATTAAGGGAATGGCATTCTGGTATGTTATCTGAAAAAATATTTCTATGTCAAGAAAATATAGACTCAACTATAAATATATACAATAAGATAAAATACCACTCAAAGAAAAGTATGAGGCTTTAAAAGGACACCAAATACTTTAAAGTGAACATCTAAAATGCATTCAGACCAGTGAAGCAAGTGGTTGTTTAAGGTGTGCAAAGTATGCAGTTACAATGTCTGTATTGCGCTTGACATTGACTTGTTGTTTCCAAACTATGTTATTGCAGGTTTTACAAGAGAAGCGATCACACCCACACACATTATAGCCATTTTTAGAATTAAGATACCTCAACTTTGATGGACGAAATAAAAGAATGCTGAAGTCCCAAGTTGTTTTACTTATGTTTCTAAACCAGCAGAAAAACAGACTTGTGTGTAGCAGGAACGGAGGCATCTAAGACAGTAAACAGACATGCTGTGAGTGCCTTGAAGGACACCTGCTTTGTTGGACTCATAATATGGGGCCCTCATTAGAATAATTATACAGGATTTACCAACAGTAGATATTTGAATTTATTTTCTCTTTATATTATAATATATTCTAAAATGCTTACCTGGAAATCTGAGTGTAGCAGAAATAATTTGTTGGTGGTTCAAGGGTTCATACTAAGAAATTTAATGAAATAAAGCATTGATTGTCCTAAGAGATTGGAACTGTATAGTTACTTAGCGATAATCCCACTGGTTCTCCCACCACCATGTGGATAAACAATTCAACCTAACGTCTCATAGTTAAATTTACCACCTTAGACATGCATTGTCTCATAGCTAGAAATCACTGAGGAAAACAGTTACAAAGACACACTTTAACCACAGTTTATTATATATGAAATGTTCTATCGTGTTGGAGATTCAAGCCCGAGCCCCATCTTTCAAAAGGGTGACTGTGTCAGGACTGAGTGAGACCCTTAGAACAAATCATACCCTCTCACCAAACATTGCCCTGTCTTGTAAATTCTGCATTAAATACAAAGCCAAGTCTAGTTTGATCAGACAGATGTTTTCATCGATAATCTTGCACTTTTCAATAACTGTATTCTTATGATGATTCAATTCATATGGGCCCAACAATCCAAAATGTCCTTATAAATCAGTCTTAACCCAAAGTAGAACTACACTTTGTTTAATTCCTGTATCGGCTTAGATAATTATCACATGAGCATGTAATAATGTTAGTATTATTGTATTTAATAGAGTCACATCCTGTGACAGAGATCGAATGATTCTTGGTGTTAGATCTCCCTGCCGACCTGTGAGGGCGCTGTGTAGAAGAAACAGAGCACTCTGGACTAAATGGCATGACAATTTATTCCCAGGGTTAGGTGGAAGTCGGCCATCTAGAAAAGAGGCGGAACTACGGTACCCAAACTCAGTAACCCGGACAGGAAATGGCTTGGCATCCGCGGATTGGAGGAGCGGATGCGCTCGTTAACTTAAGGGTCATGGGGGAGGGTATATAAGGGGTTCTAGTGTAAGTAATCTGTTCCTTGGTGAATGGTTAGATTCAACCTACAAGGAGCCCATGTTGTTTACTGAAACCAAAAATAAGTGTTGTGTTTGTTTGTCTGTGAAAGTAAAAGCTGTTGTTTGTCGTTTCTAGACTACTAACACGATCCTGGAGCTGTCGCAATTCAGCCAGCACTTTCCCTTTGTTCACGGAAAACTGTCTTTGCACCACGAGCACTAATATCACTCACTGTTAACTGCGTCTGTGTTTTGTGTTATGTGTCGGTGTGCAGGACTGGACTTTTGGTTACAGGTCAAACCCAGTGATTATAAATACGCCACTGTATCACTTCATCATTATTATTCACTGCTGTTTGCCGTTAGGCTCTGGACAATGTTCATTCAGTAAACACCCTTGCACCTATAAATCGTTGTCTGTCTGTTGATTCTACCCTGCTGCATTGGCTTCACCTGCACTCACTATCCCACTTGTCCACACATCCAATCTTCTGTTATATTTCACTAAGTATTTAAATTTGGTTTTATCATTAATTACTTTGCTAAACAAGAAATTAAATATTGGGATAGGCAACTGAGTAAAACCTGTTTGTTATTGTTTATGAAGACGAATAATGATGAGTAACACTGTTTGGCTACATCTAAAAAAAAAACTCACAGCTGTCAGAATACGTCTGCGATACAGCCATCTGAAATGTATTTGTATCAGATAGTTTGTATCAAACGGAAATAATGTCACATTTGAATTCCCTGTACTGTGTAATTATTCTTATTTAACAATTGAAATTGTATGGGGTGCTGCTGATTTTTACTCACTCAGAGCAGAGCAGAGCGGCCAGTAAGCCCACTGGGTGCAAAGGTAGCATTCTGGAACTTTTTAAAACATGTACAGTAGTGTATTAAACACCACTTGTTTTTTTTTTTTTTTTTTTTTTTACTGGTTTCATATTTCTGTTTTTAAGTACTCAAGGCTGCAAGATGGGAATTTAAAACAACATAGCTGGGGTTTCATGTTGAAATGTTTTATCATTCTGGCATTTTATAACACCGGACAATCAAAATATATACGTCACAGCTACAAACAGGTTTTTACAAATATGACAAATCAATTGGGATCAATTGATTTAGTGTTTTCAACATTATACACTACCGTTTCTGAATCAATATCAGCTTGTGTGAAGACATTTAAAGCAAAAATCAAACATCTGTCTATTGCCAGTGTCAATATTACTTTTTGTGTTGAAAAACAGGCCTTCGATTCTTTATGCTTTTTCTGTGCTGTTTGTTTTACCCTCTGTTTGTATTTTTACATCACCACTGTCATAATATTTTGAAAACTAAAACAGAAACTACAATACGAAATGTCAGTTAAAATATGGTTGCTTGGAAATAGTTCAAACTATACAAAAAGATGCTTTTCAATCAATGATTATTGCAGGCACAACTGTATAAGAAGTGAATTACGATCAATGTTCTTTTGGCAACATTCCAACCCCAAGATACTGCTAATGACCCCAAGGAAGTCTACTGAAACTACAAGTCTTGCCCTAAACAAGCTCCCCCTCATAAGCTGTGTCTACAACTAATCAACTTCAACTGAGCAGCTTAAGTAGTTAGCAGTATTGCCAGCATTTCACATGTTAAACCCTGATTAAAGATATATTGGCTTGTGGATGTAAACGACAACCAGCAGGCAGTTGGCAGTGGCCAATGGACAAGCAGAAAAGGCAAGCAGAAAAAGCTTTGAGTTGTTCATCTTCTTAATAAAAGCTTTTCACAGATTGGTTGAATAGGTATCATTTGGGAATATGCTTTGAAGACAGGTTTACATTAATTAGCAGAAATTGCTTCAATAGGGGATTTACATTCAATTACACATTTTGCAAGAGCACATACTTAACTGGTTCTAAATACAGCCAACCAGATTGGACTGCATTTGCTTGCCATTTTTCCTAAGGGCTGTACTGTTTAGAATGTGTCATTCTTCACTGTGTCATGTCATCAACAAAATAGAATACTTTGCCATTAACCTGTCTATTAGCTTTTGTCAATGAATTGTGACACACATGTATCCTGGAACAAAGCAATGCACCTTCATTTTTCATGTATGAAAAGCATAATGTGAAGCAGGGTGATCAGTCATTAAAAATAATATACTTGGCACTGCCAACAGGTATCTCTTGTTCAGTCATAAAAAACTAGTTACCATAAAACTGTCCTACTATCAAGTAAGAAGTCAGACTCCACCCACCTAATTCATATTTAATAGAGGTGAATTATGGTACAGGAATTCTACTAAAGTAAAATGGAGGAAAGAATAGACCAAGAGAAAGAGTTTGCTGAAGTTGGAATACATTTTGCAGTGCAGGAAGGCAAGACTAACAAAAAAGAAACCGGCAAAGAAAATGTTGCAAAAGCCCAGTTGCATTTATTGTTGGATGAGCCCGAAAAAAACATGTTATTTAATAATAATAATTAAAAAAAAAAAATCAGTAAAGTTGGAAAGTCACAGGAAAGAAAATACTATAATAAAACTATAGTGTTTATCGTAAAAAAAGTTATAATACTACAGTAACTGTAGTAAATGTAAAAACTGCAATAACACCACTGTTTTTCTCATACTGCTGTATTGTTATAGTAAAACTATAGCTGACATACAAATACTACACTGAAACTATAGTTGCTAAGATTTTTTACTTTCACCACTATAGTAATTATTTGCTTTAACATACGATATATATATATATATATATATATATATATATATATATATATATATATATATAGATATATATATATATCAACAAAGTTTTCAAATGTATAACATACAAGAAGATTTCCAACCATTTGAGTATCCCAATTTCAACTACTGTCTCTATTATCAAGAAGTACAAGACTCATGGTACTGTCACAACGCTCCCTCAGTCTGGAAGAAAGAAGATTCTTTCACCAAGAACAAGTAGAAGAATTGTGAGGAAGGTTAATAACAATCCGAGATTGACTGCCAAAGATATTCAAAGTGAACTGGCTGCAAGTGTCTTGTTTCTCCCACACTACTCCACTGCTCCACTCACTCGATTCTATATATAATAACATTTTGCAAATGTTTAAGATACCCAAGGAAGGTTATCTAATTGTAAAAAAATTAACTATCCCAATACTGAGAAATTTTTAATTTCAGTTAACAGAAAAATATTTAGTGATACAAAAATATGCTTTATTTCTTAATGTTTTCATACATGTATGCCAATTTAGAGTAACGGATAACAAGTTAAGCCTTTGAGTAGTGAGTTCTAAAATGCACTGCCAGTCCTACTGGAGTGAGTTGTTTTGTTTTTTTTTCTTATGAATGTGCTTTATTATTACAGCGTACAAACAAGCTGAAAGCTAGATGTTTGTATGTATGTAATGAATACTGACGAAATACAGATAAATCATTTTTACCGTAAATAAATTAAACACACACACACATATATATATATATATATATATATATATATATATATATATATATATATATATATATATATATATTTTTTTTATATTTAAAAAAAACATGTAGGTAATAAACAATAAACAACATTGTGAAACAACTACAACAACACGTCCTAACAAAAAAAGGGTGTGAGAGAGAGAGGGAGAGAGAGACATGAATAAATCATATCCCCAGCAGGTTGTGGGGGCGGAGGGAGTGACAGTGTCTAATGCTTCAGCGTATGAGATACTCCTTGAAGCATGGAGCAACGCACAGAACTTGACGCTGCCTCTTCGCTGTCACTTGATGTTGATGGTAAATATTCTTCGCTTATGTCTTCACTGACACATTCGGTGACATGATTCAGTGGAAGAATTGTATGGATTTGAATTGAAATCGGAATCTGAATTCAGTATTATTACTAATACTTCTTTTCGCCAGTTTACAAACACTGTTGACATTTTTGTGATGGCTTACTTTATGTAATATCTGGCACATGGCGCAAGAAACCAATAAAAGGTGTTACAGAAACCTAGTGTTACAACATTATGTGATCAGGGGTTTTGTAGGCTCAGTAATTCAAGTTTAAAGTTGCAGAACGTACCGGTACGTTCATACTCCCTGGGAACTACTCAAAGGGTTAATATAGTCAATAAATTGAATTATAATGATTGTCATGGGACCAAAATATTTCTCCATTATAGAAATCACTGTAGGGAAAAACAGATTGACAAAGTGTTTTTTGATCAAAAACACTTTATATGAAAAAAGGTATGTCCCCAATATAATCATAGAAGTATTGTTACAATCCGACTTCAACTACAAGTATCCGTCTGAGTCAATGTATATATTTGCATTACAACACAAATATCAGTGGGCTCAATTCAAGGACATGAACAATGCATAACAGGAAGACACATACATTCATACAAAAACAATTTGGTTGATTCCCCTCCCGCTTCCTTGTTCAATATCCAGTTGTTAAGGTGAGCACCCTATTAACCCACGTCTTTAACACACCTATTAATGGGGGGGGGGGGGGGGGGCGACTGACTTTCTATCTCTCTGCATATCTAAACTAGACACCTATTACTTTGTCTGTCTGTCCTGACATTTTATTTGTGACTTTGAGTCTGTGACAGGATGCAGATGTCTACTTTCTACAAGGAGAGAAATACAAACCACAGAGTGTATTTCTTATTGTTCCACATATTGTAGCATTGGATAAGAAATATAACATTGTTAAACATATTAAAAACATCATAATCAATATCTCATGCAGAAAGCTATTTCTTGTATGCACGACTATGAAGTGATATGTGGTAAATACAATGAACAAGGGGTGGGACAGGGCTGGAGATGTAATGCTGAGTGTCATGTTTCTATGCTTTTAAACTGAGCGTGTAAAATAAACAGCTTGTGTGAAAATAAATTAGACCTGACACGCCTGAGACAGACGTTGAATAAATGTACCTTAAAGGGTTAAACAAAAAGCTCTAGAAATTGTAGAAAGCTCCTGGATTGAAAACATTTCACCGGAAGACTGCAACAGCAAAAAACTAGACAGTGATAAATCAATGTGTGTGACGTGGCCAGAAAAAAAGATATGTAATGCAACGGTTATTCAGTTTAGTGGTAAGTATATACCTATGCTCTGTATAAAGTATAATGCCCTACTTAGTTCATACCTGTTCAGCTCTTCAGTAAGCAGAGGCACAAATCTGTGATGACTAGGGATATCTATGATGGTCTTAGCAACTGACAGGCAGGAGTACAATAAAGGAGCTGAAAGGAAGTGACATCATCAGATCTTTAAGGTAGTGTTCTAGGTAGTTTTTTAGGTAGTTAACAAAGTGTTCTTGAGCTACCTTTTCCGCAGCAGGACAAGTGATGTTAATAAATTCAGCCCCACAGTCTGACAGGTTCTACAACCAAGTTTGTGAGGCATGGGTCTACTGGATGGCACCTTCAGTATCTTTTTGAGATTCTTTGGACACCCACTGTACATTTGCTTTCAGATTTTGCAACCCCTGGGCATGGAGTGTGCCCTGATGATTGTGGAACACACTTGCTGAAGGAATAGTTTATCGGAATCATGGTTTGGTGGAAGTGTTAAAACCAGTTGCCTAAAATGTTTATGAATATCACATTGTGACACCATGAATACACCTTGCTTCCACAATCAGGCACCAAGAATTAGCTAGACAGCAGTTTTTTAAGTTCATGAGCATCTTCTCAGTTCCAGTACAATTTACATTTTTACCACGTTTGGAACCTCAAAGTTATTTTCTTTACCATGTACTTTGATATCGCAAACTGTATGGGGTAGTCAGCAGCATCTAGGTTCATGTCTTGTTGATGTACTGATCTTATTTTTTATCTCATCCTCCTGACTAATATCTTTGCACTTTCTTAATTATAAGTGCTTTGGATTAAAAACTTTTCTTCTAGAACTAAGGCTGAACATCCATGGTTGTTGATACGTGTCTTAACTCTGTGCAGTATAAAAAAGACACATATTCCTCAGAAAACTCTTCCATGGATACCGTTCAGCTTGCTAGCCAAGTCAATGCTTAAAAATGCTGATAATGAAAAAAATCCATCCATAACTATGAAACTCAATAGTGTTAAATTTAGAAATCCTGATAATGTTGTTTCTATCAGTATTTCTAAATAAAAAAAATAAGCTAAACACATTATAAAAATTATAATTATAATATTTTCTCAATGGCTTGATTAATGGCTACAAGCGAAAAAGCAATGTGAACTGTTTTATTTATTTATTTTTTTTAAATCTGAGTAATCTGGAATTTATATATCAAAATGTAACATGCTTTGGAGGAAGCAGTTTTACTACAGAATGCAATGTAACAGTGTTTCACTGACTTCTCATATCAATTTCAGGAGAACCACTGCCTGATGATTAATGCCAAGATTTTGTTACAGAGGTTATGGAGATCGTGAACATTGTGAAATTGAATAAAGTCAGTGAAATCTTGGAAAAGGATGTTAAAAAAAAACATTTGATTAGGTGCTTCCTTTATTTCCTTTAAAAAATACAGTACGTCATGCACTCAAAATACAAATCTTCAAGTATCTGTAAATTGTTTGGCTGCGCATGCACGCAGCATGTATGTGCAGCTTTTAGGTCAGTGAATGAGAGCTGAGTGTGCACAAATGTAAATGGGTGACAGCTAAAATAGAAACAAAAATGTGAGTGAGCTGTTTTGAACAAATGCTTCGGAGAATTGAAGTTTACCAACTTACAGAGGCTTCCTTTACAAAATGCTGTTTCAGAATCGTGGAAAACTCTAAAGCCTGGTTTATACTTCTGCACAGATGAATGTCATATGACAGGCATCTATAAAAGCTATAAAAGCTCTACAGTTTCAGTATTTGCTGTATGGGACTGTGGCAAAGTGGTTTGTAGCGTGCAGGTGTAGAAGTGATGCAGTGTGTAACAGATGACATACGACAAAGTTCACAGTCCAAACAATTCTTTATTGGTTCTGTTTGTAATCCAGGTCATTGCAACCGTAAATAATAATCCCAAGCAATACATGCAATGTGTATTGCACTGTTTTAACCCGTTGTAGTCCATTTATTTAGCACTTGTCAGGCGCGTCAGGTCCAATTTATTTTCACACGCACTGTTTAAAATATATATTTTTCAGAGTAAAACAGGTTTAAAAGGCACTGAATCGCAAAAGCACACTCAATACTGTATCTCCAGCTAAGCCCCTGTTCGTTGCATTTTACACATACCTCTTTATAGATGTGCATACTGATGAAACCTCTTCTGATCACTCCCTTTATCACCAAACTCCTCAATAATACGATCCAAGTCATTATATAACATCTCAAAAAGTTCTGCAAATGTCTGTGATATTCTTTGAGAGCTGCATGCAGAAACAGCTATCTCCTGTTTGAGTCCATGTCGTCTCTGTAGTGCATGGGGCTATGAGATACGCCCTTTTTTCGGCTTCATTTGGCTCCTGTCATTCTCAATTGGCCATTGAAAGGTTTTATTGGCTTTTTCCGGAGAAAAAGCGACTAGAGACCTAGTCGTTTTTTGATGATGTCAGACAGGGTCTGACATCGGACTAAAAAGGGAAAATTGTAATGTCGGACCTGGTCAGACATAGGACTGCAAATAGTTAAACCTGAAATAATAAACACAGTATAGACACACACAAAGACACAAGCACAATCACAAGTCCAGAGTCGTAGTGCAAGTAGTGAAATGCAATTCATTAGTGCACAGCCGTGTGATAGCCGTCTAATAAACACGAACAAGTACACTTAGAAATGTCAAAACAAACAAACATTAAACACTCACAGTTATTTTATTTTCCTTCAGCGGTTCTCCCTCAACCATAACAAAGGAACAGATCACTTAGCCACGACCCCTTTGTTAGCAAATGCAAATGTTTTTTCCTCCAATCCGCAGTTGCCACATCACTTCCCGTCTGGGGTGATGAACGACTTCCACCTTTCCCTGGAATGAATCGTCAGACCATCCAGTCCGGGGCACTCTGTTCTCTTTACACAGTGCCCTCACAGGTCAGGAGGGAGATAAGTGCCATTTTTTATTACTTTCATTATTTTAGAACCATAATATTATTCAATGACTTTTACCTAGTTTTTGTGTACAGGAAGATGAGTCATTATTTCAATGTATGTGTGCACCCATCCACTAAAATAACAAATCGCTCCTTCCATATACATACAAACTATTTAAACCGGCAATAAATTCAATATGTGCTTCTATTTTTCCTTGTTCCTCTTTACACCCCTGGATTTACACAGCTCATGTTACAGGTTGGATATAGTGAAGGGGAAATATGTTTCTCTGTCACAGCAGTGACCTTTCCGTGAATTCTTTTTTTTTTTTCCCCCCGCACCTCGTCCATGAAATGTACTAAAAATTACTGTGCCAAAATCGTAGCCTTACTGATGATGAATGGAAACTGTTGCTTTCTGATTGCCATTTTGATCTTCCAGTTCCTATAACGGTCTGAGATGCATGGGTAAAAAAATTGTTGGCTGGAAAACACAATTAATTATAAGGAAGAAGTCATAAATATGTGCTGTAAATTAGTCTGTGCTGCTACTGGGTAAAGATGCAACTCCATAGTGACCCAGGATATAACATCATAGATTACTAATACTATTTGGAGGTGATTTGAGTGTGCTTTAGTTAACGAGTTTCAGGGTAGAATAATTGCACATTCACACATCAGAACAGAGGTACAGCATTACATTTTTTGTGATTTAAAATAGTTTTATGTGTGTGTTCCAAATAAATAACGCAGGAACTTGTGGGGGGCATCTAGAATGATAGCCATTACCAGTTAATATAGTTGGTTATGTATATAACTTCTTATATACTTCATACTTTTTTTTTTTTTTTTTTTTAAAACCTTTGTCAGATCAAAATACACATTTTCTAAGATGCTTTGTGCAGAGACATCAAGCACTGTTAGGTGAAAAGGGAAATGGACAGACTGCACGTAGGAAAGAAAAAACATCAATGGCAGGTAATCCTTTAACAGTACTTTAAATCTGTCTGTTGATGGAACCATGCTTGAGTTCAGATCTAAAATCTGGGTGTGACTTTCGATCCTGGGTTCACTTTTGAATCGCATGTGCTGAATACTGTCAAGGTTTCTTATATTGCCAGACTGCGTCCCATGCTTTCTTTACCTGCAGCTGAAAAACAGTTTTTTGCTTTTGTTTTCTCCAGGATCGATGGGGTGCCTAATAGCATCCTCACTAAAATTCAATTTGTTCAAAATTCTGCAGCCAGAATTTTGTCTCGGTCCCGCTCAAGAGATTACATCACTCCTGTCTTGGAGGCCTTGCACTGGTTGCCTATCAGGTTTAGAATTGATTTTAAAATTTTAATGCTGACATATAAGGTTCTTCATGGGCTAGCTGTGACTTATCTGTCAGATCTGTTATCTTTTTACACTTCCATTCGTAACCTCTGCTCTGCTGATTTCAGACTGCTGTGTGTCCTGCCTGCTCACCTCTGCTCTATAGGCAACAGGGCCTTGTGTTGCTATGCCCCCAAGTTATGGAACTCTATTCCACTAGAGTTCAGGGACTCAGCTTCTTTGAGTGTTTTTAAAATTAACTTAAAGACTTACTTTTTTAGAAAGGCGTTTTTATGATTTTTATGATTGTTTTACTTCCTTGTGTTTCTTTTATGTATAATCTGTTTATTTATTGCAGTACTAATAATTGTGAAGCACTCTGAGATGACTGCTTTTAAGGGCGCTATACAAAATAAAGTTTATTATTATTATTATTATTATTATTATTATTATTATTATCATTATTATTATTGTTGACCATTGCCAAGCCAAGAAGGGGGCCAAACTGTGTTCCCTGTTGTGCAATACCACTGATATAAGATCAGTCTGAAATTGCACTGCTGATCTTTGCTTTCTGTTGTCCGTAAGAAGGAAAATAAAACAAAAAACAATGACACTTGAAAGTCACACATAAGAATGGTTACCTGTGGCTTACACAAGTAATGTAACCATGCATTGAAATGCAGTTTCAGATCAACTCACTTATCAGACCTGTCAACTCTCTTTTATTTACCGGGAATCTCACATTTTCTGGACACTTTTCCAGGTCAACACCCGGGAGAGATTTTTCTCCTGAATTTTGCTCAAAACTACTGTAAACCCATCAGCAAACCTTTAATTCATGTATGTGGTTACTGATATCCCCACCTCTACCTAGGGTTTAGGACCCAGGGGAGTCCTGTGGCAGGCATGCATTCAATTTGCGAGGCAAGCTCACATACTTGACCCTCAACGATGGTTTTGAGCGCTATAAGCCATCCCAGTAAAAAATAAATATTGATGCAAATTTCTAGCTTCTTGCACAACAGCATATTCTCACATAATCCCAAGCAAAGCTGGTAAAAAAAGACATACTTTTCTGTAATCTATGCAGGACTGATTTTAATGGTGGGACATAGGAGCAAGAATGATGTTTCAGAGATCAGAAAAACACCAAAAAGCCAGCGACGCTCAGAAAGCCAGCACTTCATTTACAACATATTTTGTTGCCACAGGAATACCTGAGATCAAGTAAATGACATGTTGTGACTAGTTCAGCAAATCAGTAATAGACATGTTTCCAGACTCACACATTGCAAAGTATTCTGCAGGAAAGTATAAAAGTCGCACAAATAGTAAAAGGCGATTCTACTACAATTGCAGCATCAATATTGCTTTAGAAATACAGATTGACTGATAATATGTTTATATACAACAGTGGTGTATTAATTTAAAATAAAAAAAAATAGTTGACAATGAAATGTTACTGACAGTGGTGTTATCGATCCGCCACATATGTGCATAATTAAAAACATTGCAATATCACATTGTTGTGTATTTTTATTTATTTTTTATTTTTTTACATTTATGATGGACTTATTGAAGTTTTTATTCTTATTATAATCACAGTATCATTTTTCCAGATAGTAAAGCTGAATAGTTGTATGCCTTATTCACTTCAATTCAGGCCACTAAGAATTCAATTTACAAAAGCTCCCTTATTTTGAAAACTCAATGTTGACAGGTATGACTTATGTACTAGCATACAAAATGAGTGAACATTTAAATAACACACTCCAGTGCACTGTTAATGTTACCATTTACTTCATTTTGGACAAAATAGCCAAATCTGTTTATTCTCCATTTTACATTGTTCTTGATGTGTGTATCGCTAGCAGTTGCAAGTCATTTTGTATGCTGTGTGGAGCTGATGTTCTTACTGTTAAACCAGAATATATCTAGTAGTAGACCAGATATATTCTAGTAGTCTCCTAAACCCTTCTTAGTTTGTACATTAATAACATATAGTTCTGGGAACTACATTCATTCAATTTAATTTAATAAATATAGGGTAAGTCAATAAAGTAAAGCATTGCCTTTTAAATATTGGGTTTCAGTTCACTTTAAAAAATAGTTTTTGAGTAAAATACATTTTATTAACATTGATTCATAACAGTGTACATACCATATAATATGGTCCATAATCTTAATATGGATAAATTTGGGGCGGCACGGTTGTTTACAACCAATACAATTTAACCATAAACTAAATCTGAACTGTTACTGAGCAAACAGGTGGGTTACCAGCTTGTAAAAGTGTATTTAGAAGACAGAATTCTAATTTCATTCCAAAGGAAAACGATAAGCAGGAAAAATCTCTCCTCATCTTTTTGACAGCTGAAATACATATACTGTTCCTCTTTTTCTGAACACTAGTCCACCTTTAAACATTTTATTAAAATGATATGTTTCTGCAGTATTGTACAATAGGGACACTTCACATTTTAATACAGGGCTTGAAATAATATGAGTACAATTTGATAAACCATAGGAAGCTCTGCAATCATGTCATCTTATTAATGCATTGAAATATTGATTTATTTGTTTGCTTGTTTATTTATTTATCACTACAATGTAGAGTGTTGACCTGAATTAAACTGAATTAATTAGTGTGTTTAAGTCAACAATTAATGATTTATTTTAGATTTAATATTTGGTAATAATTTATAGTACTGAAATGATTATACTTTTACCATGGTTTGCTTTAAGGCAAAACTAATAAGAGGGCAGTGTGTTAGTGCATTGATAAGTGAAATTTGTGTCTAAATTCTGATGTCTCTTCTATTTTTTTTTTTCATCTGAAATGTAATTGCTAGCATTTATGTTCTTCTTTATTCAGCAGTGCTATTGGAAATTTGAGTTTATTAACATTCTTCCACAGTGGCACTGTTAGCATTGGACACTTCTCCTGCAACGTGGGTAATATGGTCATTCATAATGACATAATCATCATACAGAACCTGAAAGGTTAAAAAAAAGTTATACAATTTAGAGTTTATCAGATTAAAGCCAAGATGGTCCATCGTCGTCAAAGAGCGTGTGATATGAATTTGGAGAACATTTTGGACTTCAGACAGAAATCCTTGGCTAAACCTGTTCTTGCCAATAAAACAAAGGATACCATGGACAGGATCCTGGTGTAGGAATCTATTAGAAAATGACATATGATCCATGGGTTTTAAGCATTTAACCATATGAGATTAGAATGCCAATCAGATTGCTGGAATTGCATTTATTTAATAAATATAAATAGTCAAAATGCTTTCTTTTGAGTTTCACTATGTTGGTTAACAAAGGGACAATCAGTATTGTTAATCAGTATCTTTAGGTAACTTCTAGTTAGAATATATCTGTCATTGAATGGTAGTTGAAGCAATGGGTTAATATAGTGCATAATTAAAAAAAAAAAAAAATGAAACAAAACAAAACCTGAAACCAATTATTATTTCCCTGGTTCCTGCTATGCAAACAATATTAGGATGTGCTGCACAGTGCTGAAGATGGGCAGTTCAGAGAAAGGATGTAATTAAAGCATTCACAAGACAAGAATATTAATGCAACTTGACAGTTCTCCTTATTAAATAAGTGGCAAGAAAGGTTAACATTTGAATTTAAAGTAAATACAAATACAAATCCTTAACTTTGTGGCGCATACAGTTACAATTACATGTAAACATTTTAAATAGCGAAGAATACATCAAATGACAGTTAATTATTAACTTCACAAATATTTTGATTAAATGTAGCTTTTTTTCTGTTTAAGGTACAGTTTTGTGTTTCTCTTGCTGATTAACTGGCCTTCATCTCACTTTACCACTATCAAATTGAAAGGTCTATCTAGTACATAGTGTAGGCTAGTTCAAGCAACAGCTCTCTTCTTACCTTCTGCAGATAAGCTGCACTCCAGGTGCCAGTATTACTATTTATGCCAGAGAAGAGGATTGTGTGATCGTAACATGAAACTACCAGATACCCATATAGAACAAAAATTAAAGGATAAGTGAATGTAAAAATTTCAATACTAGCAAGCTAAAAAAAAAAATTCTGTTCATTATCCCATGAGATATGGTCTTAATCATCTATTGCTGTTTCTGCACTAATGCGTATTTGGCATGTTTAATAACATCATTAGTATTTTCACTTAGCGCTGCCAGTAAGCAAGGTTGAATTTCTGACAGTAAAAATACAAAAATTTTTAAAAATGATACACAAGTAATTTCTAGTCCCCTGTTGAAGATTCTAGTCTATTAAATCCTCCAGAGAGATTTTTTTTTTTTAAACCGGATCTCTCTCTCTCTCTCTCTCTCTTCTCTCTCTCTCTCTCTCTCTCTCTCTCTCTATATATATATATATATATATATATATATATATATATAGAGAGAGAGAGAGAGAGAGAGAGAGAGATGGATCATAATGTATTAAAACACAATAATATGTCTCGAGTTGGTTTTGACCCTGGTTGTGGCATAGCCACAAGTGCATTTCTAGCTCAAAACTAACAAGCAAAATAAAGTCAGCCCTATTTTTTTTACTGACAAGATTACATTGCAAAGGTGTCCAGGTGTTTTTCAGGTAGCTGGTGATTCTCTCGTTTCTCCCAAATACTTCTTTGTTAGGTTTATGTCACTATGTTTTTTTCTTCCTATAGTTTAAATGTTTGTTTAAATTCTTCTGCCATTGGTGTGAAGCCATTTTTTTTTTATTTTCTTTTTTATGTTACCTATTATTGTCCACTTTACAGTGCTTGTTTTAATTAGTGATAAATATTGAGCGCTGTTGACATTAAGCGGTCCAGGCAATCACTGAACACTGAAGACGGAGATGACAGAGCAAGTCTAATATGAAAAATATTTGTGACGTTCATGCATATGAACATAACTAGTACCAGGATTTAGTTTATCCAGTTTAGGGGTCTGTGCCCTGGTAATTATATATATATATACACACACACACACATATATATATATATACATATATGTCTTGTGTAAAATGCTTTTTTGGGTTTCCATTTGCTCATTTTATTTTACCCAAGTGACCCAGGATTTTCACCCAACGTAATGTAAATGAATGGGAAAGGTGGGGGTTGATATGTAAATTAGCTATGCGTAAAATACTTGTGCTGTTTTTGTAGATTACTAGTGAACTCTTGTGAAAATGTGTTTTCCATGCGCAGAGAATTGGTACACGAGTGAATCTAAGCTGCTGTAATAAAGCAAAATACCTTGTGTCTGGCTGGCTAATAATGTGTTTTACTACTCTTGCCCAAATTGTTTTTCAAATGCTATTAGTAGTGAATACTGTTTCAACTAATGTATCTTACTACTCATTAATTAAAAATAAACTCAGAGGTATAAAATGAAACTGACGAACAGGTATTGCAGATCACCATGGCTGAAAACCGGCGGAGACGTTTCAGGTAATACACCGTATAGGGGATCAGGTGATGCTGTATATACTACCCTGGCATAGAAACCCTACCCGTCCGGACAGCTGACAGCTGCTGAGGAAGCATTCAACACCATACTTGGGTAAATACGGGTAGTGGGCACTTGAAAGGGAGGTGGCACATACTGATGAAACAGACTGAAGCGCAGCATTAGTTCGTTCTCAAAATTGGCACTGCTTGCTGTGTTACCAGTGTTGCCAAGTCTCATGAGAAAAAAACAAAACAAAATGACACTGCCTTTCAAAACAAGCAAACCCATGTTAGAGTATGGGTTATTATGCAAGTTCCAACCAGCGACTCTCAAAAACAAGCCCAATTCTGCTTTTTATAAGCGGCCTTGACAACTGTGGTTACCTCAGCCGCCAGTTTCTGTTGGACACGAGCAAGCTGAGGAGCCTCGTGCTGTCCGAGATTCTCTCCTTTCTTTTAAATTGTGTTGGATTTACTATTGTGTCAAATATTAATGATGCAAACAAATAAAACACAGTGAAAACATTAATTTTCAATTTTATTTGGTCAGTTCTGAGAGGGCATCAACAACTTGTTGGATGTTGCGCTGTTTTGGGTGATTGAGATGGCTCATGACATCCAGTTCACCAATTATATTTACTAACATGGTTGTCTTTGGACATAACTGGGATCAAAAAAAGGATGGGAAATAATCAGTTAGACATTTAAGCAGCAAGGGTATTCTCAAACAGCTGTATTAATACTATAACATAGGCATAATGCAGTTCATGGTAAGTGGTTTTACACAGAACTGTAAACCACAGAAGAGATATACAACATCACAGACCAGACACAGCAAAACACAATAATAAAAAACAGCCGCCCGCATTATCACTATGGTGAACTACACCACTGCTAACCATAAAATCGCCCATCAGCCACTACTTTCTGCCATCTTGGAATCCACAGTAACAACTGACCTGCTCCCTTGCAATATTTATAGTTAAGAATAAACACGTTCATTAACATTTCCACGTGAAATGCGGGTTTCCATGCAAAACTGGGCGTGGATTTCCCATGTGTTTCATCATTTACACGACTAAATGAGATTTACCCTTTCCCTCTCTTTGGCCGTTTTATTTGGCCACAAACCTGATTTACCCAAGTAATTCTCTCAAACTTGCACGCGCTTCGCCATTTCACGTGTAAATTGACCCGCATGTAAACCCCATGAATGATGTGTATTGCTCAATGAAATAACCATGGGTTTAGTCCTGAAATAATAAACACAGTATAAACACACAGAACACAAATACGATCACAAGTCCAGAGTGAGTGCTGAAGTGCAAGTGGTGGAATACAAGAGAACAGATCGCTGGGCCATTTCCCCTAAATACCCTCAGCCACACCCTCTTTCGGTGGCATGGTCAATCACGTATCTTCCAATCTGTGACTGGCACCTTGCCTACCCCATTCTGGATGGCCGGTTCTGACTGGCCCTGGAATGAGCTACCAAACCATCCATTACAGGGCACCCTGCTCTGGTTATACCATGTCCTCACAGGTCAGAAGGGAGATTGTTGACTAGGATTTATTCTCACTCTGTCAAAATTACCCATACTCAGAAAAATGCCCTACTCATCATACTTTAGTTTACTTGTACACAAGCAACTCCCCATCATAATAATCACCTGCCATTCCTAATTAATTCTAATAAATGACATGTTGTCAAAACCTACAACGCTATCAGTGCACTAGAGCACTTTTTGGTGAAGTGAATATGATTGTGGAGTTTGCGGTATACAATACAACTATAGACAAGTCTTATAGAATAAAAACTGTGTGTACTGTGATTGAGACCATGGTTATGGTGTGTATAAATTGACCAAATTTGAGTTAATTTGTATTTCAAATCCTAAATGACATATTAAAAAGTTATCGTTTGTTCAAAAAACTTTTCAAGCCTGGAATGACAAGCTCAATTAAAAAAATAGATACTTTTAAAAAACTGTGCTTCATCAGCTACAATCTGTTTTCAAAAGTCAATAAAAATAGCTTATCCACAACACAAATTAAACATTGAAATAACGTTTTATTAGTTAAACAGCCAGGAAATAAAATAAAATCCACTTTCCAGTTTGCAGTTTCTCCCAGTAGAGTTCTACAGACAACAGAAACAAATAACAATAAACCATTAACCTGTTACTTAAGTTTATGGCAAAACTTTACTTACAGTATCATTAAAATGTTAGATTTTTTTGTTTGAGATGACAACCTTTTTTTCTGTCCATTGTTTTAATGTGTTTTTTTTTTTTTCTATTAATGCGTCAGCCCCAGCAAGACCTGTTAAGCAATGAAAATTACTTTTTGTTTTTTATTTATTTTATATTGGGATGCTGTGCCCTGTTCACATTTGCATTTTTATACCGGCATCATTTTGGAACAGTATCGCAACATGTGTCCACACTGGAGTTGTTACCAGTTTGGGACCAGACTTGGAACAAGTGTGGATATGGTGGAGACATTGTGTTACTAAGCTAATACATAACAGTTGGCAATCTTTCATATATTCACTCATAAATTTGAGTTAATCAGCACAACATGGAAACTGTCAGAGATGGGATGCAATCCATCTCTAATTTTCCTCAGGCCACATTCCATCACAGAAGACATTTGGGCCAGTTCACATTTCAAGACTCATGGCTACTGTTGGCAATTTGATGTTGAATGCTCTGATGATATAATCACTAAGCAAGAGTGTTTTCTTAAAAAAAAAAAAAAAAAAACAGACAAGTGAAAAGCAAAGAGCTGAACGGGTTTGATTGGGCATAGGTAAAAGCTTATGTCAAGGATATTTCTGAAAACAATTCATTAGAAGAAAAATCTAGAAAAGGCCACAGTAACAGAAAACAGAATTATTTTACTAATAGCTTGGTACCATTACAAAGATGCAAATACAATAAGAATGTAATATTCTTGTGAAATTTCCATTATAAATGCTGCTAATGACAGTAACTGGGTCAAACATTGTCAAATGACCAAAGTATCTATTCCTAGCAAAACAAAATAATTATTATATAATTATTAAATATTAGTCTTCTTACAGGTGTTGACAACAGTGGAGATATCTTTATATCATTATATTATTTTATGTATGGTAATATACTCTTGTCTTGATTTTCTCTTAATTTCCCTGCCTGTTGCTGGCAAAAATATAACTACTGTATCTCAAGTTCGGTCCTATATCTCAATGATGTTGTCACTAAGAATGTAGAGATGGGAGCCCTACTAACAAGTTGTAAGTTTTTTTTTTCAAGTATCAGGCTTTTAAAGACTGTCACCCATACCTGTGGTGGCTTTGACAGACTGAGAGCAAAAACTCACCCAAGACTGTCACTGCTACTGGAAGCAGGCTGACCTTTGGGATACAAATTATTGTGAAACTGTATTAGCTTATAGCAATATTGTAAGGATTATGTATTCCTTTGTATAATCGGTGTAGCCAGTAGAAAATATTATTACTAAATCTGTGTAAGGTCAGGCCAATCTTCTGAAAGTTCTAAACGTTCCTTATCAGGCAAAAGCATCTTTTTTAATTAGACTCAGAACCTCAAATATTCCGATTCAGTGAGAACAGAATGGCAAACTCAGTGGAGCACAGTTAATATGCCAGAAACAATTGAACTAAAATAGGTTTGTGGTTCTACTATAGTAAGAAAAAACTAAAGTATTTAAATAGAAGACTTTCAGATTTTAAAATAAGAAAGTTAACATAATAACTTTAGTAAATGCATGAGGATGTTAGTCTGTATCAAAGTATAGCAGTCCTAAGTTTTAATATTCAAGGTTGCATTTGCTGCCAAGCTGTGTATATCAATGGAATAAAATAAAATTACAGTTTATAAAAGAGCTATATTGAAGTATCTGAATTAGAAATACATGTTATAAAATCATTTAAAGTTAAACTGTTATACAAATATGTGGCAAAGTGGTAATTAGTGTGCAGGTGTACAGCAGGTGAAATGAAACAAACAGACAACAAAGTACAGGTGAAATGGTTTGGTTTTTATTATAATTCAAGGGTCTGATCACCAGGCAGCAAATAATAAAGAGCTTGCAATACATGGCTATGTGTATTACACAGTAATAATAAAGGGTTGCAGTCCCATAAATAATAAGCACAGTACCAAACACAATTAGACACAAACACAGTCACCAGTCCAAAGTGAGTGCTGTAATGCTTGTGGTGAAGTACAATTTATTACGTGCAAAAGTGGTAAACAAGTAGTGCAGTGTTGTCTGGTTTTAGTGCTGTCTGTGAGCGACAGCTCCAGATCATGTTAGCCATTTAGTCTGGTGAACAATGAAGAATAATAGCGTTTTTAGACAGACAGACAAAACAAATAAAACACTCATGGTTCTCTATAACAACAATACAGGTCTCTCTGGTTTCAGCATAACCATAGCAAGGAAGACATTACATCACTACGTCCCCATTATATACTGGCAACCATGACCCCTTGGTTAACGAGTGCAACCACTCCTCCAATCCGTAGATGTCACAATGTTAACCTTCTGGGTCAATGATTTAGTGTACCGTAGTTCTGTCCCCTTTCTAGATGGCTGATTTCCACCTAACCCTGGGAATTAACTGTCTCGACGTCCAGTCCAGGGTACTCTGTTCACTTTAACACTAAGAATCATCATATTTCTGTCACATATCCCACCGGCATTGCTGTTCTTCATTGTGCTTAACCACTTGAGTGGGGCATGGTCAATGAAGAGATCAAACGAACGTCCCAGCAGGTAGTATTGTAAAGAGTTAGTAGCCCATTTATTGGCCAAACACTTCTTTTCGACCACGGAGTAGTTGCACCCCCAAGGAAGCATCTTTTTACTGAGGTAGAGGATGGGGTTTTCTACACTGTCTACCTTTTGAGACAAGACTGCACCCAATCTGACATCCGATGTATCTCTTAGTGAAGTCTGGAGCAATGAGAGTTGGAACCTGGCAGAGTCTCTGCTTGATAATATCAGACGCACCCTGACGTTCTACTGACCACTTAATCAAATTAGATTTTCTTTCTAGAACTGCGGGTTAAAGGGATCTGCCAGTATCCCTTTGTCTGGTCCAGAGTAGAGATAAACTTTGCCATTCCCAGTCTATCTAGAAGCTCGTCAACCTGAGGCATGGGGTAAGCACTGAACTTGGCAATATCATTAACCGTACGGAAATCAACGCAGAAGTGATTGGTGCCGTCCTTTTTGGCCACTATCACAATTGGACTGCACCACTCGTTACTGGAATGCTCAATTACCCCAAGTTCGAGCATCACCCATATCTCTTGGCTAATGTCGCTTTGTTGACTTTCTGGGATCCGGTAAGGACTCTCTCGTACTGTGACACCTGATGGAGAGATAATGTTATATTCAACAAGGTTAACAAGCATTGCTGAACTCCTCAATAAGCTTACACAGCTCTCATTGCTGATCTGGAAACAACTGTTCCCCCATCGAAATTACTTTAGTGCTAGGGGTCTCTAGACAGGGGCCTAAATCATCATCTGCTTCACCTGGTGCTATAAATAAGGCCTCCCTTGCCTGCCAGGGATTTAATAAATTTACATGATACATTTCATGTTCATTACGGTGATCAGGCTGTCTAATTTCATAATTCACCTTTCCTATAGCCCGAATCACTATGGCCTCTACCATTTAGCACATAATTTCAATTCTGAGGGGGGAAGCAGCAGCATTACCTTGTCTACTGGTCAGAAGATACAAATTCATGCATTTTTATTGTAAAGCTGCTGTTGCCGATTTGAGGTTGCATTTAATGGATGTCACTTTCTTAATGTACATGCCTGTAAATACATTGATTTCATTTTTTTCCTTTTTTTTTTTTTTTTTTTTTTTTTTTTATACCTATAAAGAATTCACAAGTGTTCAGAATTTCTTTAATCAATGTATCAAACATAATTTTCATTTATAAAGAAAACAAAAATGTTTATATATATATATATATATATATATATATATATATAATATATATATATATATTATATATCCAATCCAATCCAGGTTAAGGTGTATCCAATTTGTTCTCTTTTATTGGTGTCCCAGTTGTATTGCTACGGACACGCATTGCTGCTACATAAAAATAAATAAAAAAACATAATACATAATCACATATTAGTTTTCACATACTGTAGAACCTCAGAGTCATGAACACCTTGGGAATGAAGGTTGTTCGTGAGTCTGAAATGTCTGTAACTCTGAAAATGAGTTTTCAATGGTTTAATAAATGTGTACACCTGCTATCCTCAATCTGGAGGATAATACAAAGGCTACATTGAAGTTACCATTGAAATTGGAACTGTAGAAAAAACATCCATGAAAACCTGGGTAACGTTGTGCTTGTTTTTATTTTATTTTAAACAAAATGCATTCCTGCAGCTTGCTTAGACATTCAGCATCCTTTGACTTGAAAAACAAACTGCTTTATTTAAAACTGAATGCTCCTTTTAAAATTGCCCGTACTTGTTTTGAAATCTGCTGCATCTTTCTGGATACACTTGTTGGTACAGTAATTTTGCCTTCTCCATGACCAACACACAGCTTATAGCAGTGCCTATCTGGTTGCAATGCACGCGTGGGTGAGTAAGTATGGTGTTCGTAATTCTGAGGTTCTACTGTACTTGTATGATAAGTCATAATTGTCCCTCATGTTTTTAGCCAATAGTTAAGATGTTAGTTACTTAATCATTCTTTAGATCAGTTGATTGGTGTTGCTATAGGGATATCTTGAGCAGGTTAGCCAGTTTGCAAATCCTGCCTTGAATTTCTCAAGCCCTTATTTATAGTCTTGCTCCTCATTTTACACCATGAATTCCATGTAAGCTTATTCATCATTTTGGAGTGGAAGTAGAAAATCTGTAAATGGGGAAAATAAATAGTGACATGAATAGGAGCAAAAGAGCCTAAATTTAAGTTTGATTGAACTGTTCTAATTGTGATGATAGTCAGTCTTTCAACCAACTTTCTATATGTTTCATTTCAGGTACAACAGTTAACATTTTATTTTGTACATCTAAAGCTCATATTGCTCCCCAAAATTTATTGTCCCCTAAGGCTTGATAGTCGCTTTGAGCCACTATAATTATCCAACGCAACAGTGATGTTACAGCTTGAACATTAACACTTATGGTTAAAACATGGGTAATAACAATGACATATGGAGGCACCAATGAAACTGTTACAACACCAACATGTGGTTTTATATATATATATATATATATATATATATATATATATATATATATTATATATATATATATATATATATAAACAATACAGTAGAACGTTTGTTTAAACATCGCAGAGCATAATGTTTAATTGACAAAAGCATCGATGAGCAGAAGCAGCATCAGCTTGATTTAGCATAAGCTAGGTTTACAATGTTATTAAGAAAGGAGAAAGACATTCTAGTCTTGATGAAAATGATGTGCAAAAGATAACTAGGAGTCCATTATAACACATTATTTCAGAACAGGACCAAGGAATCAATCATTCAGTTAAATTACTGGAGGAGAAGCAGACACATTGTGAGCCAACCAAAACCGCGTGCAATTGCGCCGAGTTCAATTTTAACCAATTTAAGAGATCCAAGATTGAATTTCAGGCAGACATTGAGACGGCACAGAGATTGCAGAACTCAGAGGATACAAATTGTCCTCTGCATACAGATGAAATAGCAGTGAATAACTGTACCAAATGACAGAATATAGATACCGAACAGCAGTACCTAAAATTAAACACAGAGGTACCACTTCTCACTGTTATGGGTTTAAAGGACTAAGTCTGTCGCACGCATTAGTTAAGTGTGTAGACCTCATTTAAACACGTGTTCTATTTACTGATACAAATAAAATTAAACATTATTTAAGGTCTGGAATAAGCTGTGAACCAGGTGAAGCTGCAGAACAAGTAAAAAGGATGCAACAGACATGGACAGCCTCATTTAAACAAACTCACCTGGATTTCAAGAACTGAAAGACAAATGTCTCGCATGCTTCATGCAAAAATCCCATCAGTCTTCAATGTGTCCGTCACATGTGTCCAAAGTGCATCGGAGCAGTGAAACTGCGCCAAAATATTTGAATAGTGTTGTTTTCTTTGCTAAAGTGTTATTTCTATTAAATGGATTACATCTGTCTGTTTCTTAGACCTAGTAAAATATGGGCCCACTGGACCTGTGGATAGTATTTCATTATTTCTTTATTTTTTTGGTGGATACAGTTTAAAATAAGCACCTGGATTCAAAGCGGTGTTGTAACCTACTGCTTGGAGTCTTAATGCAAATATCTGAAAGCCACTGTACATTAAATCAGTTGCTTCTCTGAGCAGGTCAGTTTATTAGTCTTACTTAGGTAATTTAGCAATTAAATAAAAAAAAAAAAAGCTCCACTACACTGTCATCTGGTAATTCCCTTTTAAATTAATTCATCTAGCATCCTCTATTTCAGTGGTTTGTCAATCTGTGGTACGCGTGGTACCAGTTCTGGTATGTGACAGGCTTGCAACTGGCAGTTGTTGTTATGACAATATGATTCCTCACCCACAATACTCCCTCTTGTCAAATAGTTAGATGATGCCATCACACTGGGTTGACTTTAATCCCTCGGTAGGCGGGACCAAGGGCGTTACCCCAGGATGGGGCCTATCTGCAGCTCAGATATAAAGAGCTCAGTGAATACCTACCAATAGGCAGGCATATCCCATAAGTATAGTGGTTGTCTTCAAAATTGAAAGGGAACTGTGTATTTTCAGGAAGTGTACTTCACTGAATCCGATATTGTAATTCAGATAGTGAATGAGCTTTTTTGCAATGGTCTTGGTAAGAGTGGGATTTCTATTTTATATAAATGGTGGCAGTTTTTTTTTGTTTTTTTTTAATGTCACATTCTGAATATCCCTGTATTTTATTGATCTCAATCTCTCTTCTATGTTACTGCCACAGCGAGCATGAAACACCGCCCAGTGATTTTATCTAAAACCACCACAGCAGTGTTCTGTCACTGAACATAGAATCTGTATTTTAATGATTTAAACAGCCTTAAGGTGGTCAGGTAAGTGATGTTCAAAAGACCAAACTAGAGGCTCACTTAATATTAACCAAAATAATTTTTTAAGCTATGTGTATAGCAAAAATTTATATATTACAATTGAAACTGGAAAATGAATGTATAAAACAACAGGATGAAATGACAATTATTTGTACTATGAAAAGGTCAACAACTGCTATATATACACAGGTATACAGGGGTGTGCAGAGAACCCATTCCATTAGTCATACCGGTAAGTCTACTTGTCCTTGGAAACCAATGCTCATGCTAATACTCGGACAGATGATGTCATCGGAAATGGGCATGGCTAAACCGAAAGTGTTGCTAAAATGCTTTCCCGACCCTGATTTTCATCCAGAAACTGACCAGACAGTGATTTGATATTTATTTAACAATAATTGTAATTGTTTTATTCCTAATGTGTTATTTTAATTGTTATTGAGCAAGACTTAAATTATATGGGATGCCTGTGATGGGGTGGCTATTAATGTACACAGCTGAAGTGGAGACCACATTCAGCACTGCAAGAGGTATTTATTTACTGTCATTTATTTGCTGGCTATTTGTGGGATTACTGTGAAGGGGAGGGTTAGGGTTATACATTTACCTTTTTTCACTTATATAATAAAGGGGTTAAGGAGTTAGATACCTTATTATTTTTCATAACCAGCAACAACTTTTTAATTTTTATTTATAGCAAAAACTCAATTGTTATTGTTTATATTCAAGGAAGAAAATACAAAAAAAGTTAAAGAAGTGAGCCAGCTCAAAAACCTAACTTAGAAGGCCTCGGAATTCTTACTGACAATAAATACTGTTGGGATTTGTTTATTTTATTTATTTTTTTGTCATTTATTTATCAGAACTTCCACAGTTCTTGAACCAGTTAAAAGATATAATAAAAAAAAAAAAATGCAGCACAGCCAAAGGAACATAAACAAGACTCACTTTGCTTTCATGTTCTGTAAGCATAACCACAAAGCCAACCATAGTTACAGACCAGGGTAATGACAACATTTTCAAGTAGGTTAGTAACATTATTTTCAATGTATTATAAGTTATTTGTAGCATAATTAACGGACACAGTGTATGCCGTTGGTAATATTTGTGGTTAAAGTACGATGCTATATAATTTAGTACGGTGCTGTTTAACTGCTAAGGCAAGAGAATTAAATTCTGGCTTACTCATTAAAATTTGAAAACGCTTCCATTTTTAAATGAAACGGTAAACTAACATTTATTTCCTAAATCCATCCTGCATTAGGAGGTTTTTTTTGACAAGCTTGCTTGGGCAACTACACGTAGTGCCAATATAGCTACAGGTTTTGTGTGCACAGTCAGTATCTTGTGAGGGGAAAAAAAAAAAAAAAAAACACCAGACATGAGTGAAAGAAAAGCACAACTTAAGGGATATACAGTTTTAAGTGTAAGACTTAAGACAAATATAATCAATGTACCCCTCACCCCCCACTAAAAAAAAAACAAAAAAAAACTGATGGGTTTTAATTGGGCAATCTGACAATCTAGTGCATGGAATTTGAGTAGATTTTCTTGCCTTGTTGTTTTAAAATGTGACATCTATGGAATAAACATCATTTATATTCTATACATTACTAATATTACCACCAGCAGCAATGGAATTATTTAATACTAATTAAGAGCTTTATTCATTAACCCTTTGTGTACAGTTCTTTAAATGTTAATATTTTAAAGAATGTTTGTTTCTTATATAACATATTTAAATAGATCATTTTCTAATGCGATATTGCCCTCTGGATGAAGGCTTTAAAGTGTTGTACATGAGTGACCCCCCCACCTAATTTCTGAACACTATCTAAAATCTACATAAATTACAGTAAAACTGAGGTGATCCAATACAATTTATTTACTCTCTCCTAATTCACACATTTGTTTTAAGCATATATGCTAAGCTGCTTACATACCGGTATATATAAGAGTAAATAATAAATCATTGCTGCATAGCTGCTGTTATATTTGTGTGGGAGTTAAACACCAAGCTACTCTTATGATCATTTTCTGTAGAATGTATAGTTACCAGTGGGAAATATAGCTTAAGAATTTAATTCAGAGTTGAAAGCAGCTGTATTACATTCAGACGATACATATTTCTATTCAATGTGTAAAATATGAGGTAACCTTTCATCTGTACCAAGTAAGATTATGCTGTATTTTCCCTTGAGCCAATAATGTATAAGAGTGTCTACTGAGAAATACATAATAATTAAGGTTTTTGTGCATTTTTATGAACATTCCTTGACAAAGTGCTGTGCAGTCACTTCATATATTTAGTCCGACTTTATTTTAAGGGACACTTTTTTAGATATCAACTATTAACAACTAGCTTACAAACATGTTAACAGATATGTGTTATGATAATGTTGGACCTCTGAAGAAAAGTGCCTCAGGCTACCAGTTTTCACAGGTTACAACTGACTTCCTTGCTAATCCATGTCACCCAAATCCTTTGCCAAAATGGGATGGAGGGAAGGGGCCAACTATCTTCTGTGGTATAAATATGCGTTATTGTTCTTAAAATAACTTTTGTAAATGCATGTGGCAATTGTATTTACACACACAACAAGGATTTGTAAATTGAGTCTTTCTAGTCCCCAGTTATGGATGTGTGAGTGGTTGACATATTTTTATGAGGGATTCCATGAATTAAATAAAACTTCAACAAGCTATGTATCTGTATACAAATGTGTCTGCCTTCACCTTCAACCTTATGTGTTGAACTGTTGTCTGGTGCTGAGTGTCATTTACTTTACTGTAAGTGTGTCTCTGCTGCAATAAATTAATAAAGTATTTATTTACTGTATTCTTTATTTTGCTCTTATTTTCATTTGATCTTATTTTCTACTGATTTTACTGTAATTTATAGCTACCCTCATCTGTAATGTTATATATTACAATGTCATTTTTTGTAATGTGTAAGAAACAAATAATAATAATAATAATAATAATAATAATAATAATAATAATAATAATAATAATAATAATAATAATAATAATAATAAATAAGTATTTACTTTGACTTAATCACAACAGTTTCTGTTCTTTTCATATAAAACGATGGTTAATTGTTTCTTAGTGAAACAGAAGTAAAAATCTACCTTCATTTAAGAACATAACATGGAGTTGTAGGTGTGCCATTCCATTTATTTTTATTACAAACAAAATTAGATAGTTAGCTTGTAAATAAATTATTGATTAGGTCTAGAGTAACTATGCACAACAACGGCTTTATAATGAAGCAAATGAAGCAGCAGAATATTTAACAGGGCCACTGAGGATGAGGATGGATTGGAAAACAGAGAATGGTGGGATATCAAGAGACCCTCATACCATCTGTGAAACTAGCTGGAAGGCCTATAGTGTTTAAAATAAATGACACGAGTGACAAATCTGAAACAACACTGCACAAGAGACTGCTGACCACTGTGCCAAATGAATTGGTTACATAAATGATTTGGCAAGTTGCTTTGTAGAAATGAGGTAATACTTGTTGATAACTTGTTTTTGACACATTTTGCTGTGTTTACTGTAGGGCATTTGTATGTAAAATGAAAAGGACAGTCTGGAAAATGTGATGTATTTTTAATGATAATGAAAGTGTCTCAAACCTAATAGTACAAACATTGTAAAACAAATGAGGCAGGAACTAGACACCCTGTACTGCGACAGATATTATTGCAACAATGACAAAAAAACACTGACTTGTATGAAAGCATTGGGATAGTACAATAATTGTTTTCGTAACATGTTTATGGTGTTGTAATGATGAGTCTTATAAGCACACACATTTCTTTGGGACCTGCCAATGCCCACTGTATATCTACAATATATTTAATACAACCCTTACAGCCTACATTCTAAAAAGACAACCAGTGGTACAGTGGTAAAACAGAAGCTTTATAACCTTTGTTAAAAGCAAAATATTTCAAAGAAGACTTCAATGGTGATTGGGACACCTGCTTTTTTTTGGTTTTTTTTTTTATTTTGATTTATTATTTATTTTTTTTTTTTTTGTTTATTTTTTCTGGTTATTTATCTTTTTGATTTTATTTTTTTTTTTTGTTTTTTTTTTTTTTGCCAAGGCGTGAACAAAAGCCGACGATTCGACGATGTATGCCAAATACGCATTTAGTAATAAGTAACACGTAGCCGCCGTAACACCTCGAGGGGTTCGAGGAAGAAGCGAGGACAACATCACTACATCACCCGGATAAGCGGAATTAAGCCAACTCGCACGATTGTTTTATATTTGTTTATTTTTTTTATTTTTTATATTTGTTTTTATTTATTTTTTGTATTTTTAGTTTTATACATTAGAGAAAGGCGTATCTGTTCTCACAATAGCAGTCTATAGAGGTATGAATATACTTCCTAAAAAAAACGGGAACACGTAGCACGTTAGTGTGAGGGGATGCCGACACCTTCGAGTGTAAAAGAGATCCGCTAAAAAGGCCCTAAAATCATTGATAGTTAAGGGGAAAAAAGAAAGGGGGCAAAATAACTCATAACTCTGAACTTTTTGTTTTTTTTTTTTTTTTTTTTTTCTTTATTTTTCTTTTTTTATTTTTTTTACTATTATTTTATTTATTTATTTTTTTTTTTAATATCTTATTTGTTTAATTCTATGTTTTTTGTTTTTTCTTAATTTTATTTATGATCTTTGTTCTTTTTTATTTTAATTTTTAATAATAATTTTTATAATTTATTAAATATTCATTATCTTTTTTTTTTTTTTTTATTTTTAATTTTATTTCTTTATTTATTTTTTATTTATTTTTGTTTGTTTTTGTTTTATTTCTTTTTTATATATTTTTGATTTTTTATTTTAGTTTTTTCTTTTGTTTTTTTTTTTTATTTTTTTTTATTATTTTGTTTTTTTTTATTTTTTTTTATTATTTATTTTCTTGTGATTTTTCTTTTTTTTTTATATTTCTATTTATTTATTGTTTTTATCTTTTTATATTCTTTTTTTTTTTTTATGTATTATATTTTTCCGTTTATTGAGTTTTTTTTTTTTTTTTATTTTTTTTTTTTTCTTCTTTTTTTATTTTATTATTTTTTTTATTTTATTATATTTTTTGTATTTTGTTTTATTTTTGTATTTTTATTTTTGTTATTTTTTTTATTTTTTTTTTATAATTGTTTTTTTTTTTTATTTTTTATTTTTTTTAAATTTTTTATTTATTTTTTTTTTGTATTTATTTTCTCTTAGTTTTTATTTTTATTATTTTTTATTTTTTTACTGTTTACATATTTTTTTTTTTTATATTATTAATTGTTTTTTTTTTTTTTTATTTTTTTTTTTTTAATTTTTTTTTATTTTTCTGTAATAGGCTTTTTATTTTTTTCTTTTTATTTTTTTTATTTTTTACCATTGTTGGTTTTTTTATATAACCTTATATTTTTTAAGAAACTGTGCTGTGCAATTTTGCTTTGCTATATGACCAACAGTACCTGTATTTTATATTTATTTTACTATACTTTTTTTATTTCAATTCAATAAACTCCAAAAAAAAAGGAGGTAAATAAAAAAATCGTACTGTACTGTTGTTCTGTTGCAGCCAGTTATATGATGTACAATTTGAAGTTTGTGACCTGCCTTTAACTGTATAACAAAAATCAATGCAGCACTTAAGAAAAAGGTTAGTAGTTCGCAAACTAGAAATAATAATAATAATAATAATATAATAATAATAATAATAATAATAATAATAATAATCTCAATGGTGCTGCAGTCAAACACTGTACATAATATTCTTATGTTTATTTCAGCCAGATATTTTGCCCAATTCTGACTGACAGGCATTGTACTTTGAAGAAAAAAGATACATGTATCATTACTTTTACAACACAATAAACTATTATAAAAACAAACTTTAATTGAGCTCAGCATTGATTAATACATTACTGTAGATATTTGCTTTGCAGGACCATACGGACAGCTGGAAATAAATAACCTAAATGCATGGCTGAAATCGTGATGCACACAGGAAGGCTTCAACTTCCTGGACATTGGACAACATTCTAGAACAAGGGCTATCTATATAGGCAGGATGGACTTCACTTAAATAAAAAGGGAACCAATCTACTCGGAAAAAGGATCCTCAAGGAGGTTCAGAAGCATTTAAACTAAAAAGGAAGGGGGGAGAAATCAACAAAAAAACTGAAGGGAGACTACATCAAAACAAGAGCAACAACTCAGGTAAGACAGCCATTAAATGTATTTATCTAAATTCTAGAAGTCTTATAAACAAAATGTTAGAACTTGAAGATACTGCACTAACAAGTAACTACGATGTGATAAGTGTAAGAGAAACTTGGTTATCGGAAAGTGATGGAGACGAATATAATATTATTGGGTATACACTGTAAATACTTGAAGCCTAGGTGTTAAATCTGGAAGAAAAAAAAGAAAAAAACAGGGAACTATAGACCAATAAGCCTGACATCTATTATATGTAAACTTATGGAAACTATAATAAGAAAATTATAATATAGGACCAGGTCCGACATGGAACCACAAAGGGTTAAAATATGCAGAAGATTATGCAGCTATCTGATTCAAGAATTCAAAATTCTAAAAGGTATTAAAGGTGTCAACCCAAGGGACTTTTTCAACCTGAAAAAAGAAACAAGGACCTGGCTTCACAAATGGAGATCTCATAAAGGGGCATTCAGAACCGAAAATAGGAGACACTTTTTTATCCAGAGAATTATGTGTCTGGAACCAACCTCCCCATAATGTTGTTGAAACTGACACCCTGGGATCCTTCAAGAAGCTGCTTGATGAGATTCTGGGATCAATAAACTACTAACAACCAAACGAGCAAGATGGCTTCCTCATGGTTGTAAACTTTCTTATGTTCTAATTATTATTACAATCTGAAGCCCTTTATTAGCATACAGCATCAGTTATTCAATTGATCTAAATGTAAATCTGAAATCAAAAGGAAGAACTAATTTTATGGTGAAGTAGTTAATATGTAATTAAAATGTGATCATCAGGGTAATGCAGAAAATGTTATAAGAACACGTCAAAGAAATCATGCAAATGACTATACTGAATGCTATTTGGAAACAATAGTTTAAATATGCATTGCACAGAATACATCAACTAGCATGACTACAATCAAAATCAAAGGTAAACTAAGCCCAGTACAATAGACAAAGAATAGATGACAGAAAGGCTTGCTCTGGAGTCTAAAGCAAAGTTTCACTAGGCACACATTGCCAAGGCAACCAACAAAGTAAGAAGATTCATCTTGATGAAATCAGGTAACCTCTGTATAATTGAATTATACTACAGTTAGCTGGCAGTGGGGTTACCTGCAAATGCTTCTTACCAATTACTGAACATATGTTACTTTCTGGAATGAAAATCATCCCACCCTTATGTCATATTTATTTTGCATTTACATGCAAGTTATGTGAGCAGTAAATGAGAGACAGATAATTTTATCACAAAGATTGGGTACATACAGATACATGCAGCTAAGGTACATTTGAGAACAATGAAGATAATGGAAGTGCAAAATCGATAGGATTTGTGAAAGTATGTTAGCTTCAATTACATTAAGTTGGAGACATTACATTTTAATCCAATTAAACTCATTTTACATTCCAGTTGAACATTACTTGTGTTTAATAGTGGCAAATACTCAGGGGCTTGCAGCATCTGTTTTTGTAACTTGTAATGCAAATGTTAATGTAGAAGTGTTTTGTATTTTGTATCGAAAATACACATGCCTGACACGTGAATTGTTTTACATTGCTGCTATGCCATCCGGAGCAAAGTTCATTGTAGGATTTCAGATGTAAACGACCTTTTCACTGCGAGAAAGCAACAACATAGAGTTTTGTAAACAATGTTTTGTATATGAAAATATGTACGTTTTCTGTTCCCGTATGATTTATAGCTAAAAAAAAAAAGTTTGCTGTTATCAGATTAAAAACTAAATTCTTCCTTGAATACAGTCAGGAATTCCTGCCAGCAGCCGAAAGAAAACTTGTCAGCACATCAGGTAAGAAAAATGTAGGTTATATGCAGTTGTTTATTGCTATTTATTTATTTTTTTTAATTTTCCTCCGATTCTAGTAGTGCCTAATTCTATGTACATTAGTCTCAGTCAAGCTTCCTCCTGTCAGCCTGAGGTGCTCCAGACCGCCACCGTCCTCCAGAAACGTGATCCTAGGCAGTGGTTCATGAACTATAATGTTGAAAATGTGCAGAGCCTGGCCCAGAGTGACAACTTAAGCACCATCAAACCACTGTGGGACATTTCGGAATGCCACCTTAGGCATCAGACCATCAATAAGAGTGGGACAAATCACTCTGTATGCTGGTGGCCACTACTTTCAAAACTTAGCAGCGAAGTAAACTTTTATGGTGGACAACATTTTCAAATGGGGACAATATGAGGAGACGTGTATATTTTGCACACACATACTGCTTTTGCATGCTTTGTTTTCGGATAATGGGTGTTTTTTTATTATCTTTAAACTGTGGGAGGGGAACTATATACAGTCGCTACCAGAGAACTAACTCCATAAAATTACAGGGAACTGTATTCTGTACATTAAATGCAAGGGAACTATTTACATTAAATACCAGGGAACTATTTTCTGTGTGCATAAAATAACAGTGAGTGAAGTATATTCATAAAATGCCAGGAAGCTATACACATAAAATGCCAGGAAATATAACTATATTAATCACATGCTAGGGAAGATAACTATATAAAAAATAATGTGCACACATTTCTTTATTTTTCAGTTACTGTCATAGACTATAGCTGGATAAAATACTAACATGCTGTTAGCTTCTCCTCCTCATCTTCTGTTACATTCTCATTTTCATGGAGTTGGACAGATGTTGGTTTTCCAAATCGAAGTGCAAATAGATTTGACTGTTGCTCCAGTTTCTTTGACATTTTATTAGGGTAAGTAAGATTTTTTGAGAAAATGTTTTTTTTATTTTTATTTCTCGTTCTGTCAAAGTGGCCTGTAGCTATCCCCCCACCCCTCCCCTCCATCTGTGCCATAGGCAGCACAGACACCTAAACACTCTTTTCGTCCTTTGTTGTTGGGGGAAACCTATTTGTTTTTAAAATGTTTTAGTTTCTTAATTATCTTAAAGTTGGCAATAGCCATCTCTTCCTAACTGCAAACAATGCAGAATTAATTCAGAATTATAATTTCCACTGTTCTACCCTAACTTGACTGTCTGGTGCGTGTTACTATGGGAACAAGAAAATGATCTGGTTCCACACAAAGATTGGCTCTGTGAGATCAACAGGGCGGTGCAGATTGTGACAGTTAAACAGAAAGCCTTATTACAAAACCAAAGTTCTGTTGTATATCCTGTAAATGCTTAGTTGGCAACATGGCGACTTCATGGTCAAATATACTGGCCATATTATAATTGATGATTTCAGATGAACCACCCTGACACTAACCCTTGCAGAAATGGATAACACTTTGAAGAAGCTTAATATTCCATCAGATATCTATAAAAATGTACTGGCCATTGTTAATAACAGGGTCGAGCTATGATTGCTGACAAAGGATACAAGGACCTGCTTCATGTTTGCTTAACGCAGCGTGAAACTTGTTGCATGTTAACTGTTTCAGTTCCTTTATTGACAAAATAGATTTTTCTGGATGACCTTGGTTTGATCCCTAGCAGAACTCGCCAAATAAAACTGCAAATGAATATATTGATTCATCACAGGTTGTAATTTGCATAACCACCCACTCTAATATGGGTTGCGTTGTTTTCGGCTTGTTGTGAAAGGCAGTGCCATTTTTTTTCTCATGAGACTGTGGCCTTCCCCTTCTATCTCACAGGTAGCCATTGATTCCTGAACACCTCTTTTTGTTGTTGACAAGAGTTTATGCAGGATACAGCAGGCAGTGGCAATTTTGGGAATGAATTAAACTTCAGTCCGTTTCATCAGTATATGCCACCTCCCTTTCAAGTGTCCACTACCCATATTTGCCCAAGCATGGTGTTGAATGCTTCCTCAGCAGCTGTCAGCTGTCCGGACGGGTAGGGTTTCTATACCAGGGTAGTATATGCAGCATCACCTGATCCCCTATATGCTGTATTGCCTGAATGAAAGTCTCCGCCGGTTTTCAGCCATGCTAATCTGCAATACCTTTGGGTCAGTTTAATTTTCATAAGAGACATAAGATAAATGAGTTGAAACAATATTCACTACTAACGACATGACACCCTACTATGACATTTGAAAAATAATTTGGGCAAGAGCAGTGAAACACATTATTAACAAACCATGCTTGACATGGTTTGCACAAAATTTCACTAGTAATCTTCAAAAACAGCACAAGTACTTTACGCATAGCTAATTTACATATCAACCCCACCTTTCCCATTCATCTGCATGACGTCGGCTGAAAAGCTCGGTTTACTCGAGTAAAATAAACTGAGCGAGCGGAAACCCAAAAAAGCATTTTACACTAGACATTTTTCTTGTGTAAATATCTCGAGTTAAAAAAAAAAACTTGTGTGGAAATCCTATGACTGAGATAGACTTAGTAAAAACATTTACCATTTAGTTTCTTTTAGTAATTATAAATATGGAATGGGGATGTCCTTATTGTTTTTTTGGGTGTGATTGATGAGTCATGTAAGTGTGTTTCATATCCTGCTTGTGCCAAGCTGTTGATCTCAGCAGTAGAGGCACAGATACAGTAGCATAGCATTAGCCTCTGTAATCCTGCTGGTTAGGGAGTTGGCCTAGTTACTGTCGTCATGCTCCCAGTGACCCTAAAATATGAGCAAGGTTGTCCTATTTAAAATAAAGATGTTTTATAAAGTGTGTTATGCATAAACTAAATATTTGATATGTATGAAACTTTTTAGACTGTTAACCCTTTGGAATATTAACATACACTAACCCATTGCAGTCGATTTATTCAGTGCTTGTCAGGCTCACCAGGTCCAATTTATTTTCACATGTGCTGTTTATTTTACACGCGCTGTTTAATTTTTTTTTCAGAGTAAAATAGGTTTAAAAGTCACTGAATCGCAAAAGCACACTCAGTACTGCATCTCCAGCCAGGTCCCACCCCTTGTTCGCTGTATTTTTCACATACCTCTTTATAGACGTGCATACTGATAATTCCTCTCTTGATTACTCGTTTTATCACCAAACTCCTCAATAATGCGATCCAAGTCATTATTTTATTACTACAACATCTCAACAAGCTCTACAAATGTATGTGATATTCTTTGAGGGCTGGATGCAGAAAGCTACCTCCTTTGTTATGTCCATGTTATCTCTGTAGTGGATGGAGCTATGAGATTCGCCCTTTTTTCGGTTTCATTTGGCTCCTATCGGTTTCACTCAGTCATTGAAAGGTTTTCTCTGCTTTTTCCGGAGAAAAATGACTGGAGACCTGTGCTTTATGTCTTTTTTGATGACTGGACTGGAAAGGGAAAATTGTAATGTCGGACCTGGTCCGACATAGGACTGCAAAGGGTTCATTTCTACAATATAATGAAGCCATGGACAGTTCACAGATTCCCCTTTCCTGTACCAGAAGGTATTTCTTATTATGTAAAAGATCAATCATCATAGAAACCTTGGATTTTAAACCACTGACCAGTAAATCTCACTTCAGCTGCCAAGAGTTATTTCCTCCAGTTACCCACACCAGCTACTGCTTCGTTTCAAGCAAGCAAAGACAAGGTTATCAAAACTAATTACGTTCTCTTTGGCAGATTTACGATATACTTGGCACAGACTGGCACCATTATGCTTTGACGGAAGTTTGTTTTTTACTTTGAGTTAATTTCTGCACTATATTATCTTAATTTAAAACTCTTACAGTTTATACATCTATCATTATTTTTACAATAAAATCACAAACCACTTTTAGTTCAATTGCCCTATTCCAATTGTACCCAAACATATTTGCTATTTTCATAGAGTTTGCTCTCTTTTGCTTCACTGACTCCATGCTTAGTTCAAAGAGATCCTTCCTCCCAATGAAAGGCTTGAGACCTGCAACATGCTAGCATGATTTTGAGTAAGGAACCCTCTACACAACTTCATACAATCCCACAAATAATATTTTCTACTGGTTACAAAGAATATTTAAATACAGAATCATACTATATTACTGTGAACTAATGAAAGTGTATATAGTTGTGACAGAAATACAATGATTCATGGTTGTAAATCATCCTCCTGACCTGTGAGGGTGCTAAGCAGTGAGAACAGAGTTCCGTGAATGGGCTGGTCTGACAGTTCTTTCCCAGGGTTCAAGGGAAGTCAGCCAGCCAGGAAGGGGACGAGTCTCCGTTGCAATAACGCATTGACCCAGAAGGGAAGTGACATGGCAGCCATAGATTGGAGAGGCGGTTGCAGTCGTTTACCAAGGGGTCATATGTGACAGCATAAAATAGGATGGAGAATTGTAATCTGTTCCTTTGCTTGGTTGAAAACTATTGAGGACCGTGAGAGACCCCATGAGAAATAAAAACATGTTCATAAGTGTCTTGTTCTGTATTACTAGACGGCTAAACATGTTTCCGGAGCTGTCGCCAAGGCCCATCACTAACTACGGAACAGCACTGCACGATTGTCACAAATAAAATATATCACACACAACGAACATTGCTGCATGCTCACAGGACTGGTGACCGTGTTAGTATTATTGTGGGCATAAATTTGTGTTTATTATTTGGGATTGTTGTTATCCGGGTCAATGTTCAAATGTGAGAATGAGAATCCTTCAGGGCAATCACATTGAAATAACATTCAATAATGTTTAACCATGTGACTACAGGCAGGGCAGGGTTTTGGGCATTGACAACTCACCCCTACATTTGTAACATCCACAGTTTACCAGAGACTTGCCTCTAGCTCCTCATTCTTTCAACAGCAACAATAGTTCTGGATTGATATCTATTCCCTTGATGCATTTCATGTTGCTCACAAAGGGTAATTTTAAGAGGGATCCCTTCCATCCAGAACACAGGTGTGGGGTAGAACTCACTATTTTTCATATCACTAGGTTTCCAGCCAATTCTTTCAACTACATCATCAGTGTGTAAATTAATAGTAGCTGAAACTGGGCCTAATGAAGAGCCGGATAGCAAAGCTACAGATGCTTTCCATGCAAAAGGATCTAGTTTCTTATAGCACAGGAAGTATATTCCAGAGCTGACTGTGACTCAGAGAAAGAATGTAATTATTCTCAGCTCCCTTCATACGCCAGTTGCCATCAGGGAAAAAACAGAGACCCTGAATTTCTGCAATGACACAAAGTACGGAGTACAGACCAGATGGCATGTCAGTAGTTGTTGTATTTTGCAATGTACTAGACGTGGCAGCCATCAATTCCTTTGTTTTGTACAAGGAATGTACCAGGGAAAATATCAGTAGGAGAGATTTCATCTTGAAGCTAGCCGCAGCACTTCAGCAAAAACATTTCAATCATCTGTGCCCTATGTGAAAGACTAGTATGGTAAATGCACAGAAAAAGTTGAGAAGCGTTACATCTTAAGTGCTACTTTGAAGTCTGTTTCCCTGACAGCACATTCACATTACATAATGGGAATTTAGTTGTTTTCTTTTTTTGTTACTTTTAAAAATATATATTTTGTATTTACACTTTTGTACGTACATATAATATTTATTTTATTGCAGTTTTTCATTTTTTGAAGTAGTGCTTTATATGTAATAATTTGGAAAATAAACCCTTATGTTTAATTGTTCATTTAAATACGACGTTTCAGCTGTGCAGATATTTTAAAAGATTGTTGTAACAGGATCTTGCTTGTGGGTGTGTGCATTCGCTGCTGAGACACAGGCAGGAGTACACAACAGGGGTTGAAGTTGACACCTCCGGCAGGCGTGCAGGATTTATTAACAAACAAACAGAAAAAAAGTAAATAAAGGTGGTCATGTGATGTTACCAGTGATGGTAATGCACAGAGGACACATACAGCACAAAAAACTATCAAAATAAAGGTGCCGTAACAATGGCGTGCGCTACTCCCTAAGACATGGAGGTCCCGCTCTATACACCTTGCTCACTATACATTAGTGGGATTTACAATCCCTGAACTAATCTTCTCTGTTCAATCCCAACCAAACCCCGACTCCGACTACTAGCAGGGATGTCGACGGTTTCACTTCTGATCCCGGGTCACTCTCATGGTGATCAGGATTACGCAGCCAGGTCTCCATGTCCGGGTAGCGTGGAAGATCTTCAGCCCTTTATCCATGGCTTTGCAGCAGCTCCGAGGTGAACAAACAGGACCTCTTTATAACTGACGCCGTGCTGGAACACACCTACCTGCTGATTATCAACAGCTGGCAATCACACACAGCAGGCAGGCTATCCCAGGAGCATCAGGTATTTCATTAATTAATTACAACAGTCACACACATTTATTTACAATATATACACAAAACCACTCATGTGCAGGGCTCCTGCCTTGCTACAGATGTGCTTGAATAAAACTTTTGAGTTGTATCCCATAGTTTGTCTTTAATTTTAATATTGAGGTTGTTTAAAATGTAGCCGTCACAATGACTGACGGCAGCAGTTCTAGGTATGAGTATAACCACGGTGGTTCTAGCGTTTTAAGCAATGTTTTGTTAAGTACTGTGTTTTAAAGGTAATTTGCACTGAGTGAACATTTATTAGTTTATTTTTCGAACCTGCTACTTCAAGTTCCACTGTTTCTGCCCTGCTTATCTACGCTGAATCAGCCATTGAGGCTCTCATCCCTTCCAATCTGCCCTGTCACTCCAAATAACATACACCCCAGGAAGATTCACCAGCTCAGCTTTTCTACAAAGACTGGTCCACCGACAAGCTTTTGAAAGTTATTTTTAAAATAGGAATCTTAATTCCAGCAGAATTTCTTTATTTTCATTATACTGCAAATCTATCTCAGCCAAGTCAAGTGTTGTCAGCGGACAGAAACTATAAAAACAAAAAACTGAAAAACAAAAAAAGAACCAGTTCGTTGTTTGTTTTTTCATTATTAAGAAACTGAAAAATGAAAAACGTAAAAACAAACTGGTTCGTTGTTCATTTTTCAAAAAACAAACAACGAACTTGGATTCTAACTTCAGCCGGCTATAATTAAGCTATATTTTCTTATTAACCTTTCTGCTTAGCATTGGTGGTACAGATGTGGGGAGCCGGGGGTCCTCCTTTTGGGGGTAAGTGATGTCACTTCCCAACTTTAAGCCCTTGACCTCCAAGAGCCAGAGGGGACCCTGACCAAATCTATCTGAATAATCTCTATAATTACAGGTTCCCTCTGGGGGCAGCATACATGCTCCCAGGCCGATGGGTTCGGTCTCACCTTCGAGAGGGTGGCATCTTCCTAAGCCAGGGGGCAACCCTGCACTTCTCTCAAATCTCCGTTTTCTACCACTCATTCTCCTTGGGACCAGCATACATGCTCTCCAGCATTGGAGCCCGATCGATTCAGTCTCACTTCTGACAGGGAAACCCTGTGTTCTTTACTAACAACTTCATCTATGCCATTGGTATTCCTGGTTAGTAGGGGGAGTTCTAGTCTTCTCAAATGTATCCTCGTTCCTTTTCTTCATTTTCTCCTTGGGGGAAGTAACACTTGCTTCCCAGACTCTGGGAGGGCAGGTCTCTGTGAACCAAGGGGAAATCAATGTCCAAAGCATGTCATCTTCCTAAAGTCACAAGCACAGAATTCCTATTTCAAGTCCCAGGGCTTACTCCTCGCAGCCCTTGCTCCTGTTCCATGAATAGATAATGGGATCTTTTTGAGACAGTTCAGAATCTATTTTTGACCAAGTATTTGGCTGCTTCGCACCTAGAAAAAGTGACAAGAAAGGTTTGGTATATTTTATTAAATAGGATTTGGAGAAGCCAGGGGTTTACATTTCAGCGAGGACTGGACAAAGGCCGAAGCTCTGTATCATATGATGACAAAGCCATCACCCAATCAGCTGCAGACCTCTGACCTCCTTGTCTTGTTCTATCGTCTGTATTTTCTGCAGTTAACACCACGTTGGTTGCAGCTCTCTATACCTCTTGTAAATAAACTCAGTTATCTTGTTTTCATTCTTACTGTATTTGTAGGATTTCAAGCTTGTTTGGATTCTTTGTATGATTTTGGATTCCCCTTTTTGTAGTTCTGCACCAACAAAAGTTTGGTTGAACATGAACTCAGCTTCAACTGTAGGGGTATCTGGGTACCTGCATACTATTTTTATTTGTGCATTCAGATTAAAATTGAAAATTAGTTCTGCTTTGAGATGCACAGTAACTGTGTTTAATGTACTGAATATGATACATTAAGCTAGTAATAATACTTACAAAAAAAATCATTGCTTAAAATATATCGCAGGGGAAAAAACACCTCGTACTGCTTTTATCCTAATACCTGTTTGACTTTCTTACTCTTCAAACCTGCGGGGATGGTGGATGGGTAAGCAATGCCAAAACCCACGTAAACCCAATAATTTTATTCATATTTGTAAAATCTCTTTTAAAAAAAAATTCCAAGCACAGAGATGCATTTAAAATAAGCTATAATTATAAAACTAAAGCAAAGTTGACAATAATTACACATTTTAATGCATTGCAAAACCATTAACATCAGTTATTTTGAAACCACTTGTTGCCACCCTTTCAACAACATTTTGATCAGTTTATAATAAAGACGTCAAACAGTTAATTACGATTTTCATTACCTTAAGTGCAACATAATTTGACAAAAGAATGGAAAGGGGTGTGAATACACATGTTTATATATGCATCTATTAAATATTTAAGTGGCAGCATATAACTGTATAAATACACAAAATACAAAAAGGCGACAGTTAAAGATATTCTGTCTACAAATGAGCTGCACCCTCTCTTGAGGATGAACAGACATTAAATGTTTACTGAGAAATTCAGACAAATCCATGAGATAATTCTCCAATTTATCTTGTTATGGCCATAAAACCCCCTTGCTACTATCTATTTGAACATGATGAATAGAATTGTGCTGATGAATATAAATCATTCCCTAGCATCAATTTTAAAGGAGCCAAATTGATAAAAAATAACCTTGCAGATAATTTTAGGTTTTTGATGTAATGACATAATGGTTAGCAAAACGAAACAGCATTAATGGCACACACATCCCTATATTAGGTAGCAGAGCAATACATGTATATTGGGAAGATACAGGTGTATGCCTGCAGGGGATGACACTTGGCACACCTTTAACACACTGTGATCTTGGTGCAGACTGGTTCTCAATGTTCTGCTTTCTAGCTGGGTGCACAAAAGTCTGCGATGCTTGACAGCTGCAGCACTAACAAAAATGAATGAATTAATGAATAACTTTGTAAAAAAATGGATTCTGCGCCAACAAAGAGTTGATGTTGAGCTGATGAATGACTACAGTTACCTCCCTCAGGAGTAATCCTGAACTCAAAAATGGAAGAACATGGCGAAGGTGGAATACGTGTAAGATGATGTAGTTGTCCTGAACCATAGTGAGGTACTGAGATGTCAACTATGATGACACATAGCCTGTTGAAATTAATAGGTGAACAATCCAATCATTTTATATTTGCACATTTGAAGTTATTGTTGGCTATTCAAACTGATATGTCTGGGTCCTGTTCAGTGTTGCATTGAGGGACTGAATGCATAAAACATATTGGGTCAAACACTACTCAGTGACTGAGATTCAAAATTAGGATCACTGTCTCTCAGTTGTCAGCTCTAATCAGTAGGCCATACAGTCTCCTATGACTTAGTCTCTGAGAAAAGTCAAATGCATTCCTTGTTCACTGTTCTCTTGCGACCATTTCCAGATGAGTTTGCTAATCAGTTTTAGTCAGAAAAAGCTTTTTGCTGCCAGGAGCACAGTTGCATTAATAATCTATTACCTGCTTCCTCCACAGCTGTTACATTTACAGACTGACGTATAGTTTCTCCAGATTAAATTAAACATAATAGAGCATATAAAAAGGTAAATTGAATGTGTAGCTTTCTGCAAAATCTAATCATTTACAACACCTGTATCACTGAAGTGATTTCATACTGGTCACCATAAAATTTATGCCACAGTGATGAATAGTAGTAAAGATCATATGTTCCACTGAGACAGTTTGGTGAAAGTTAACATTCAGTAGAAATGCCTGTTTTCTTGCAGCAGTGTTCCAGCTTCAAACCCTGCTGCCTTTTATGAAACAACACATAAATTCAATAAAGATATACATTAAAAAAAAAAAAATCTTAATTACAGTGTTCTCACAGCTTATGTGTCTATATATATAAAACAAAAAATATGAAAGGAAATTAGCATATGGTATATCGATCACTCACAGAAACAATAAAGGTGCAGGAGTATGTTTTTTTATGATTATTATTTTTATCTCACATAAAGATCAATTCTAGTTTATCCTTTGGCATATTTGTAAAAATGTATGCAACTTCTTTATCTATTGTTTTCACTTGGGCAATGAAAATGTGAAGAAGAACACATCGTGTTTTATTTTAGGGCCGTTTAGTTTAACTGTTAACAAGTTTTTAGGTAATGGTTAGGGTTAGGGTCAGGATTAATAAAAATCTGATTTAATTTGCTAAACATTACTACATTAACAATTTGAACCGGGTATTGATCATCGATAGGGCTCTGGTGTTTGATTGATCATCCATAGGGCTCTAGTGTTTGCAGTTTTAGCTGGCTTATTATATATTATTAACAAACAGTTAACAGAAAATAAATAATGTACATTAAAATGTATATTAGCTGTTTGTTAACAGTTAACAAACCAAAAACGACCCTTAAAGTAAAACGTGACCAACAACACTCCCAGGTCACTAATAATGGAAAAATACTGTGTGTGTGAATCCAGAAATAGTTATATAAGAAGCTGATTTCCCAAAACTTGATTTCTCTGAATCAAGCTACTTCTTGAAACTCTGCTATGTCCTGCTGCAATAATGTGAGTACCAGCAGCACAATATTGGCCAAGTCATATCGTATGTTTGTGCTTAAAACATTTTACGTCCCTGTGTAAGGAAGCACCTAATTTACTGATGCATAAAATGGAATGACACTGTCAGCAGATATCACCACAATCATGTATTACTAGCATGATTATCCACTTCTGTCTAGTATAAAAAACAAGGATTTAACTTTTCTACAGTTACTCAAACAAGTCTCACCTGCACGGTATTTGACATAAACAGTACAAGCAGTTTTAATTGTATTTCCACATGCTTGCTTGCATGACCCTATTTTGCTTGCGACTGTCTATTACTCTGCGGACCATCTCGATATTGAACACATGTCCAAATGGCTTTGCTCTGAGTGATCAAAACCTGTCAAACCTGTCAGCGCTTTGTATTAAAAAAAAAAGAAAAAAACAAGGTTCTCTTTTTTAAAGCGTAGGAAAAAGTCATTGCTTTCTTTGTTACATCTCCAGGTACTTTCTATGCCGTGACTGCAAAAGTTATCCTGTGGAAACAAGGCTTTTTACATATTAGGAGTTAATATGTACAGCTGACCCAGTTTAAGGCCTTCTCCTGAGCACTTTGGGTTGTTAAATATACATAGTGAAATTTCATCAACCAAAAAAGGGCAATATTCACAATAAACCCTGCTTGCGAAAGAGAGAAGTACTGTGGTAGCCATAGCCAGCTATACAAAATATAAAGTATGTTGTGCAATGCTCCAGATCATAATTAACAGGCATGTCATAGATTACAATGCTTCACAAAGGGGTGTCACATGCTGAAGGTCATGTCACTGTAGACCATGTTCTAAATCGAATTACTACATATTCTAATTTGATCAAACTGGAAATTAAACCAAAGTCAACAAAGTAGACCAATGCACTAACTGGCGTGACACATAAACACGCATAGATATAATGCATATATATTATACGCATATATATATTATATATATATATATGATATATATATATATAATATATATATATATATATACCACTTAACTTTACTTTTTGGTCAGTAAACCTTATGGTTTTGACGTTAAGGTTGGTAATAAAGAGACTGAGGTATTTTGTTTGCTAAAAATGTATTGTTACTGTGGGTCTTGATGTTTTAGAAAATAATTAGACTGTGTGAATATGATCATCCATCTGATGGTTTCATTGCCTGTTACTGAAATTATGGTTCAATAATTGTAGTTGCTACATTACAGTACCCTACGTTGAATGTATCAATTTAATCATACCTAATTATTAACTTGATACATTATGGTTAGTGAAACTGCTCTATACCATGTGCTTTAATTACTATAATTAAATGTAGGGTAAGATACATTTTATAGTGGTTCCCTTAATAGACGTCAATCAAAAATGTATTGTTCACTATGAATAATTTAAAACACTGGGCTATTGGGTTGTTTGTTTTTTTATTAAAATTAGGTTTTAGAAAGTTTAACAACAAACTGACTTTCTGTCTGAGCAAGGTTCTCAGCTTTTTGCCATCAGTAGTGCATTGAAATAGTCATCCAATCTTAGTATATTAACAGATTAATATGGAGAAATTTGTAAAAGAAAATTATTTTTGTTAATGCTATTATTTAGTTGTAAGCTACAGAGATAGATGCTACTGTATGTACTGTAAATAAACAGATTGTTTCAAATCATGGCAAACATGTTTTTAAAAATGATCAATTCGTTTAACTCTACAAGACTATTACAGTTTAATACATGACTGTGTAAAATAAGACGTACTGACACCAGCATTATAACAGTAGGATTTGTCAAATAACGTGGTTTTCCAAATCAAAAAGGTATTGTCATGTGCAACCTTCTTCAAAGTGCATTTCATGCAGTGTTTCACCATTGCAGAGTGGTTTCATTTTTTTTTTAAATAAGTTAGTAGATTGTTTCATTGGACAACTGGTGCTTGTTTCACAGTGATAAGCATACAAAACTGCTGATTCACAGTAGCTATTATTGTACTATAATAAAGACGTACAGAGGCTGAAGTGTCAGAATGTTGTCAGTCCTGCACGAGCATATATATATCAGTGGATTTAAGTCAGGGCTGTGCAACTCAAATTGTATTTAACCCAAATTGTAAGGCCAAAGCTAACATTTGGGCTCTTAAAGGGTTTCTAGAGGTTTTACTTGTGTTTTGAAGTTATGTATAGAATACATTTATATAGATTGTTTCAAGTAAACACTTATTTATATAACACCATAACCCTGACATTACTCATTTTAAAAAAAAGTTAAATGTGCAAACTGTTGATTTGTTTGTCAGTAACTATCCTTCAAAGTTACCAAAAAATTAATTATACATAGTGCTTCTGATTTTCAGTTTTAAACAATAAAACCCGATAAAGCACCCCTGATACAAAAAGAAAATGAAATCGGTGGATAGCCAATAAACACCGGAAAACATCGGAAGAACTGTGGAAATGGTTAATCAATGCATGTTGACTTTACCCTTTTCCCATTCAAAAATAAAATCTACTACAAAAATAATAATAAATACATTTTCCAGTGCTGCTGGGCAATGTCCCACCTTCCTGACTTGTATCTATCATTGATTCGTTCTGAATACTTTAAACCCACCCTATCTACTAAGTGACAGCACATTCCTACATTTCTATTTGGGACTCTGCTTGCGAGATTCAAAATGTACAAAAATGCCTGCACACAAAAACTCCAGAAGAATGTACCCGTGACCATAGGGATTTCATTGTGGAAGACAGCAAAAGAAAGAAGGTAAAACTTAACTGTGCAAGTACTGTCGAGTTACTACTATAACTTACATGTTTTGACAGAAGAAAAAATATTCAAGCATTTTGGAAAGTAAGTGAAAACACTAATTTCATACAGTATATCAAAAAAGAAAGCCCCAAAAAAAAAGATTTACATAAAACTAAAAAAATAAGTACTGAAAAATACAATTAATAAAAACCAAAAAAAAGAAGCCCTAATTATACAGTTGGCATTTTAACTGCAGGAAACCTGGGCAAAAAAAAAAAGTCTGTACAACATTTTTTTTTTTGGTTATTCTTGTAAATTTGATGTAAAGCAGCTGTATTTATATATTCTTTCATACCATTAAAACATCTTGGAAACTTCTGATGATATTAATGGGAAGGCGAAATAAAAAATAAATAAGTGAGTCTCAGAAATTGACAGACCAGTAAGGAAGAGGTGATTCATTTTTGCAGTTATTCTTGACTTGCCAATGATAATTGCCTAACAGTAGACCAAGCCCAAAAATTTGTATTTCTTGGTATCTGCCACTGTCACAAAATTTACAAGTCCCTGTCAGCTACACATATTTTGAACACAAACAACAACATATAGTATACAGTGATGAACTTCCATTTGCAGGCATGGGTACAGTTAGGGTATCTACAGAGTCAGCTATTGTAGACCACCCCATTTTGTAAGTGGCATAGAGCAAACCATGGGGAAGACATTCATGCAATAAAAACCGCCACCTAAGTACAAGTATTGTGCATGGGCAGGTACCTGCCCCGTGCCTAAGACCGTTTTCCTGTACTTTCGGTAGTCAGTGACGACTTTCAAAAGTCCTCACTAAAGTTGAAAAATTTAAATATTTCATTACTTCGGGCAAATACTCCGCTGGATCATTGTTAATTAATAATGGTATGACCCCTGGAGGGTGTGTGTACATTTATGTTCAATAAAGGTTGTTTTAAACATTTTGTAAGTTAATGATTCTGATATGGTGGGTGTGGGGGTGGGGGGGGAATGTATCAGACAAATATAATATTTAGAAGTGTTCTTTGTTGTTGTCTGTGAACTCAGCCACTGCATTTCACACATTCATGTACTGTTCTGTGATGGTGTGAGACAGTTAATTAATAAAGGACACATACTAAAAAAACCTACAAAAAAAAAAAAAAAAAAAAAGCAAATTATGAATGTGTTTTGTTCTTGATACAAATACAAATGTAAGAACAGTTTATCCTACCAGTAAAACAAGTATTACAAAGTCACATTTTGCTACAGCTGAAATGACATGGTGGAAAAACATTGAAAGGACAGCTTTGCTATTCCAGTGTCAGAAAGTCTAAGTCCAACTGCTGCAGTGTCACTATTAACAATATACCACAAGCAGCTGTCACTGTGCTTGCTCAAGAAACAATTACTCTACTATATAAAATTGCTGCAGGCACTTCTGTTCAAGGAAACACAAACAAACCCATCTCTGCAAAAAGCAACATTCGAATGGGAAGCCTGGGTCTAGGTCAAAGATTTCAAGCAGTTCATGATGTATTGTCAATGTAGTTGAGTAATGGATGTTTTTGTCACTCATTGTATTGCTGAGTTAACACATTCAGAAAGCCACAAAGTTACACAACATGAAACCTCTCATATTTTCTATGGTGTGATATTTCAAGGTTAAAGCTTTTTATCTCAACTCGAACAATACCACTTGCAGGCAACAACATATTCTGTCCTTGGTTAGCTCAAGTCCCCCATTGGTCGTATCTTTGCTTTACTTTTTTCTGAGACAAACTTTTTGTATTGATCCATAACACTCAAGTCCTGCGTCTATTGCAGCTGTTGTGGGAACAGATCTAATGTACTGTATTGTATGTAATGTAAAGCTGCATTGTGTGTGCATTTGTAAAGATAGGTTCATAAAGTTATGCAACACAATGCTATGTTCAAGTAAATGGTTGTATTTGAAAGGCTCTTATCCAGAGGTGCCACTGTAACCATTAAGATAATTTGAAATGGAGCCATAGCAATAACCTTACATACCTTTGCAAATAGTAGCCCGATTGACAAAACTTGAAAGAACTGTTTTAAGTGTTTATAGACATTCTCATTTCTGTGAAAGGTGAGAATATGTGTTATATCCTCTATAAAACATTTGAAAAAAGGTTGAATGACATATTTAGTCAAGATGGGCTTTAACCCTGACGTGCGAGACTGCTCCAATGTCGGTGCCTCAGCACCGATGACGCAGTCTCTCTTCAGGGATGTCTCACGACAATAATAAGACAATTAAATCAAATTTTCTGAGGCTTGTCATTGAATAAGGCTAAGCACTAGCTACAAAAAAAATCATCCAATTTTGATGATACACTTCAAAAAAGTCATACAGGAAAAACGTCTACCACCGCATATTTGGAAGTTTAATACTTACTTCCTTACTTACTTGCTTACAGTCGTGGCCATATTTATTGCGTCACCCCATTATTTTTCTATAGACCTTTTTTGTTTCTGTTTTGATATTGATTTGCTATTCCTGGTTTCATTGAATTCTAACATTTCAATGATTTTCTTTTCATACCACAAAATTATTGAAAGTCAGGACAGTATATACAGTACATTATGTTTATGGGCCAAAAGTGAAATGTATTCATACTACAAACATTTTAAAAACCTCTTTAACACAGTTAATAAATGAATTGTCAGACATATAGTTAAAAAGTAAACAATAGTCACAACTGTTTCGCAGAACAAGAGAAGAGAAAGAAATACAATGAGTAATTCAATGAGTAATACAATGAGTAATATAATGTGGTACTATTTTTATTAAGTAACATTATATTATATAAGGACATTATATTACCTTTTTTCTGAAGAACTGAATAACAAGTAATAAGTATGAAATTATATGAAACAGACATGAGTCACAGTGTTGTAAAACCAATATAGTTTCATATTGCTAGCTTTTCCCTTTTTTATAAGCATCACAAGAATCATATTCAGTGAGTTGGATGATTTGGTGAGGGAATGTTGTGCAAGATTAAACATAACAATGAAAATTGTTGACATGAGGTGGGGATTAAGCACTTTAGCACCTTTGTCAAGACCAGTAGTAGATAGATCTTTCCGCTGTAATAGACTTGTGATTGAAGATTAAATTAATGAAGTTACACATACATGTTCCAAAGGTTAGATGGCATAACAGGATGATAGATTTGAAAGCTTCCGGTAAAAGCCGAGATAATTGTGTCTGGGGTAGAGGATAGGAAATCATGGAAAGAAATATACAGAGAGAATTGCATTTTGCCTACGTAACATCTTAAACTAGTTTTTCAATCAAAAAAATTACAGTTATACATGTATCTGCAAAATTTAAATTGACATAGCATATGAAGATTATATCCAACTGGTTTAATTTTTCATGTTTGACTTATATGTAAAAAACGAAACAAACAAAAAAAAAACAGTTGGTATGTGTTTCTCCATAAGACAATTAAGGACTAGTAATTTTGATGTCCAAATTGATGGGGAAGTTATTGAGGAAGTATCAGAAGTAACACTTCTAAGAATTATTGTTGATTCATATTTGAAATTTCATAGGCATATTAAAAAGGTAAGTAGGACAGTTAAAATGAACTTAAGACATATTAGGGGTCATTTATCCACCAAAGCTGCTAAATTATTCATGTGCACTATGATATTTACACATAAATCATATTGTATTACCTCTTGGTCTCAAGGAAGTGAATCAATAATTAAACCAATATGTTCTCTTTATACGCAAGCTCTAAAAATCTTGGATAGGATGAAAAAAAAAACTGTAAGATACCATCATTGTAAGTACCAATTGCTGAGTTTTGATAATTGTCAACTTTTCTTATGAGAAAATGATATTTAAAAATTTGTATGGAATTCATAAAAAAGCTCTTTGAAGATACTAATAGGCTCACAAGGGAAGCTGTATGTGGGAATTGTAGAGAGGAAAGGCACAGAACAGCATTTACCAACACAGCTCTCTCTATAAGAGATGTTTTATATTGGAACTCGCTTCCTTCAGAAATTAAGGTCTTAAGGGATTTTAAAATATTTTGTAATAAACTTAAGGCTTGGTTGAAACATAATCAATTATACAATCATTCATTTATTTGGGATGTATTTGAATTGTGTATATTGGATATGTATATTATATAAATTGTACTGTAACTTGATTATGTAAGCTTCTGATTGTTATGAACTTTTAATAGGTAATTTATGACTTTAATGTTATATGTATTTTTAATCAAATATTCAATAGGAGGTTATTGCTGTAGTTTAGAGTAGGAGTGATATGGCGATGTATTACAGTTTTCATCAATGTCTGCCCGGGGACTGGCAACGGAAATTAGCCTACTGGCTAAATTGAAAATGCAGTGCATCTTGTGTCATGTAAGTGACCCTTATGGGAAACTGTGGCAAAGTGGTTAGTAGTGTGCAAGTGCAGGTGATAAATGAACAGTCCAAATGCAAAGGTTGTTTTATTAGTTTTATGTCCAGTGCATGACGGCAAAACAAACAATAAACAATAAAGATGGTAAGTAATACAGTGACATGTATAGCTTACTTTGTAATCCCTGGGTTGGTCCTGAAATAATAGTCCAGTTTATTGTACACCCACACGAAATATAAAACGCATACACAAGTCTGTTAGTGCGTGAATTAGCGTTTGTGGTGCAAATATGGTGATTCGAGTGCAGTGCTGTTCCGGGTTTGTGCTGGCCTCTGGTGTTAGCTGTCTAATAACAACAAGCAAGAATTAGAGAAGACAAACAATCACTCACGATATGGATATTCTCAGCACAGGTCCTCCTGGGTTCTTTTTCATAAACCAAACAAAGGAACAGATTACGTCACTTCAACCCCTACTTATACCGTCACTCATGACCCCTTGTTAAACGATTGCAGTCGCTCCTCCAATCCGTGGCTGCCACATCATTTTCCTTCCAGTTCAATGAGTTAGTGTACCAAAGCTCTGCTCTTTTTTTTAAATGACTTTTTAACCCTAGGAACAAAGTGTCTGGCCAAGCAGTCCAGGATACTCTGTTCCCGTTGCAAAGCGTTGTCTTTCTGTTACAGTAACACCTTATAATAAGGTTACATGAATACCAGTTTATAAACCCAAAACATTATCTTATGAATTATACACATTATAAAGATAATATAGTAATATATCGTTATATATATAATATATATATATATATAATATATATATATATAGATATATATATAGTCTGCTAACAGATGGTGAATAAAGAATAAAAAGCTAAAAAATAATTATGAACTATGTTATAAACCTTTGTAAAGTATGTTTATAATTAGTTTATTAGTACTCAACAATGTCTTACAAAGATATATTGTATGAATAGAGACACTATTTATATCCTTGTGTGTCTTCTTTGTGTCTTCTTTTTTGTCCTCTTTCTCTTTGGGGGACTACTAGAGATAGAGGATGATGCCGTGGATGAGGAATCTGATGAAAATGAAACAAAGGAGGAATCCGATGACATCACTACTGTTTTGTTGTGCTGCTATAAACAAAAGCTGTTCTACAAACTAGAAAATTATGGGAAGCCAAGATGGACAAAAAGAAACAAGGACCAGAGGTCACAAATGGAGATTAGATAAAGGGGCATTCAAAACAGAAACCTGGGTGCACTTTTTTACACAGGGAATTGTGTGAGTCTGGAACCAATTCCCCAGTAATGTTGTTGAAGCTGACAACCTGGGATGCTTCAAGACGCTGCTTGATGAGATTCTGGGATCAATAAGCTACTAACAACCAAACGAGCAAGACCGGCCTAATGGCCTCCTCTCGTTTGTAACCTTTCCTATGTTCTTATGTTCTTATTAATTCATGTACAAATACAATGGATGAAATTACACTTCAATTTTAATATAAATGATAAAATACAAAACGTGACATCAAATGTACAAAGTAATTACATCAACAGCATACCTCACATTTTACAATACATTAACAGTAACATTTTTGCAGCTGGTTTTGCGTCTCAAAGAAGTCGTTTCAGCCTTGGACAGAATGCAGTACTGTTTAAGTGCATTGTACAGTTATCCCCCATCAAAAAGCCTAGTCATTTTTTAAATCTTTGCCTTGATTTCAATTTTTTAGTTGGTTAACTACTCATTACTTACAGGCCTCCAGCTTGAGCCCTGAATAAATCTCTTTCATAAGTTCTTTTGCTTCATCTTCCAGCCTCTTTGTCTTCTCGTTGAGCACGCCAACATGGGTGTTGTATTTTTCAGTTGTCAGTAAAGCAGTAGGAGACTCGGACGATTTTTCTGATGAAAAGAACTGCCATAAACTGCTGCAGGTCTTGTACATTGAAGGTGATTCAAAAGAATGTGGAATAAAAAATAAATAAATAAATAAATCACACAACATTCACCACTGTAAATCTTTTATGTTTGGAATCTAATTAAATCTGGGTCCAGGTGTTAATAAGTTAGACCAGCGAGTCATTACATAAGGATGCGAGAATTAGCATGGCCAGTCGTGGTGTACCTACTAAAAGTTTTCCTTTCCCTTTTTCCCAGAATATCTTTATTACTATCTGAAAATAATAATCCGAAGTGGTACAAAAATAGAAACTACAAACAACAAGAGAATTGCACTTAAGGCCTACACACTTACTTGAAGTGACAGCATCTTTATTTTCAGTTAAATTTGATGGGTTCTTCTTGTCAGGTTGGTTTGCTTTTTTTTTTCTTTGCTAGAATGGTAAAGTCTTCTGGTCCTTCAGTCTGATATTCCTATGTGGACGTTTTGCACCCACTTCAGTTTTCTCCGTGTTCGATATATTCTAAAGGAAAACAATATTGTAGAAAACCTAACCACAGCACATGATACATGCAGTCTTTGGATGTGCTCATGCTATGTAAATCAAACTACAAACAACATGGCGATAGGCATGAAACCCTAACCGCTAACTATATCATAAAAAAGACGCCAGACTACAAAGTAGAAGGGGGAGGTATTATTATTAGATTTGAACTTGACATACTGTATGTAAATGTTGTTGACAGCACCTGTGATAACTTAATCAAAGAGGAATTAAAATAAATAAATAAATAAATAAATAAATAAATAAATAAATGCGAGTCTCATAGAAGTACAAGTAGATATTATTATTTTCAGTGTATCATCTCTAGATACTACTGGACAAGGGGGTGTTTAAAATAGGTAAGTACTTGTAAGTTAGGCTATATATCATTGTAGTAGGTAAGAAATGATGAACACAAGGAATAAGACGAATTATACATTTAGCTGCAGTACCAACCAATATAACATCATTTTTACATCAAACAGTTTAGCTAACCCTTTCACGCAATGCTGTTTTAATTGTAAACACATTCAAAGCTACTTAATCATGCAATTTATGTGGTGTTCAACACAGAAACCTCTATGTCCTTTTGTTTTGGATTGGTCCCCTGTACAGGCCAGGCTAACTCAGAAAAGACCATTTTGAATGAATTGATTAATCTTCTTGCTTAGCTGCCTCCACCCTCTGAGCTTCAAGGAATATGGAAAATTAATTGTGAAGCTGTCTTTATCGTTTTATAATGTTGCTGTCAGCAAATAGTTTGGAGTCAAGAGCTTCTTTTTGTTAATGAGAGTCTCTGTTTACTTATCGTGTATATTCGCTGTAGGTTATGTAGTTCATTATGTTTCTAACTGAACTTTGTCGTAAAAGAGAAGTCAAAATGAAGTGTATTACCAAAATGCACATTTGCGGTCACATGTTATAGGACTAAAGTTAAGCCTAAATCGAAATGTATTTATGTTTTATAATGATAATGTTATTAGTGTGTCACAATGTGAAATGAGTGCAGAAATACCCAAATCAATGTACGAGAGAAATAAATAAATACTTGGTTGCAAATATCACACTTTGACATAAACACTTCATTAAAGCTCACATGGATTATGAGAGTAACCGCACATATTCTTTAGGTAGACTGAGGCACACTGTTGTTCTGTTTAGCTATTTTTCTTCTGTAGGTGTACATTTTCCATCACTGGGAAGAGTGAAATGGAAACTGACATGTTCCAGAGTATGCAAAACTGATAAAAGTGATAGATGACCCCTCATATACTGCTACCTTCTTAAGAAGTGAAGAGGGCTATTCAAAGTGAATATGTTGGAAAGAAATCCATTTTATTCTCCTATTTGAAAGTCTCCCACTGTTCTTGTTGCACTTATGCATAGAATGCATGATTTTCACATTTCTTTCACTGTCACTAAATTGTATTAAAAGGAATAGTACAGGTGAAAAGTGTAGTATTTTCAAGTAGTAGTAGTACATAAGAACATAAGAACATAAGAAAGTTTACAAATGAGAGGAGGCCATTCGGCCCATCTTGCTCATTTCGTTGTTAGTAGCTTATTGATCCCAGAATCTCATCAAGCAGCTTCTTGAAGGATCCCAGGGTGTCAGCTTCAACAACATTACTGGGGAGTTGATTCCAGACCCTCACAATTCTCTGTGTAAAAAAGTGCCTCCTATTTTCTGTTCTGAATGCCCCTTGTCTAATCTCCATTTGTGACATCATCCATTTGTATCATCAGTTATGTAATCTCCATTTGTATCATCAGTTATGTATGCATAAATAAAATAAATGTAAAATTATAAATTTCATTAACCTCACTTTATTGCCATTTGGTGTAGTCATAGATTGATATCTATGAATAAAATCATTGGCATCACTAGTCAATATTTTATGTGTTGACAATGTATTGAGTACCAATAAAGTATTTTATGTTGACTACCAATAAACTCATTTATAACTTTATTAAGTTTTATAACATAGTTCATAGTTCATTTCAACTTATTATTCATCATCGTTTAGGGATTGTTTATAAGATAATGTTTTGGGTGCTAATAAATCCATGTATAAATGCATTTATAAAGGTTTATAACTACATTAATAAAGCTGTATATGTTGTTATTCATTATTATTAATAGTATATAGACTGTTTATAAAGTGCTATTCATGTAACCTTATTATAAAATGTTACCCACTTAGGTTATAATTGTATGTGTCCCTGATAAATAAATACAATAAACAAAACCCTGCTAAACCCTTTATATTAACTTTACATTTCAAATCTTTTTACAAACTAATAAAAAGATGCTGTAAGACCAGCATTATCCTCTAATTCTGACTCATCTTCTACACCCTCATTTTTGTTCCATCTGAGCAGCTCAGAGCGGTGCAGTGCAGATTTCATCAGTGATCTGAGTGAGCAGATGAATTCTTACTCTGACCCGCTCACTTACTTAAAGCACCCGGGATGTTTCTCAGTGAATCTGCCAGGTCTAAATAAAGCTTTTGTGAGTGAGCTGCAAATGTACCTGGCTAAGACTAGGGTATTGAATAACTGCTTGAACGTCAATGAACACAGAATGAATCTTTCAGTGTTTGTTGGAAAGATGTATTGAAATGACCAATCTGCTAATGAGGAGTGTTAAAGCAACACCATATAAATGTCTAATGTAAAGTAGGAAATATACTGAGGTTTTGAACCGCATTAATTGAACACCTGATGTGTTACATATGGTCATTGTTACATTAGCTATGGTTAATTGGCAGTTTAATTGTCTTTTAACTGAAATAGCAATTAATCAGTTTACCATTTTTAGCTTCTGAAGTAATTACAGTGCACATAAAAAAAGACAATTGCATTGGATAAGATGTCTACTATATTATTTATGGAAGCAATTTAAAAACTATGTAAAAAGATCTAGCATAATATAAAAAAATGATAGGCAGTGCCAAAATAACACACTGTGGGAGCCATGGGTATTAAATCGCCCTACATTGCTTAACATTCTGTATTTTGGTTTCAATTAAATCTACAGATATTTTATCACCTATTTGACTTAGCTGCTACAAAGTGTTACATTATCCATTGAGAATATACAGTGGTGCTCAGAAATATTGGGACATTTACTTCCAGTGTGCGCTCAATAAAATCATTTACATATATTTGAATTCCAAATCTATTCTGGGAAATCAAGTACAATGGGCAACAAATGACCAATGCACCAGCACCACAAACCAGCAGAGGAGTACCAATCATTCTAATCACGACTGTGCATTCAGAAAATTTGGGTATGGCATCACTTGCCTTCATGAAAATCTGTGCCATGAATACATTAGAAATTTAAGATGATGCACATTGTCTACTGTAGTTCTTCTTAAGAGTAAACATGTAGCGTAATCACTTAATGACTGTAGAACTAATTGGTAAAATATCTTATTCAACAGCCAAAGATATCAAAAGTGCCACCAAGCTTCTGGAAGCAATTCATAATTCTGAAAAAAAATTATAAAAGTTATTTCAAACAATCTGACCCTATATATTATAGATTATTATATATATATATATATATATATATAATATATATATGATATTTATCATTTTCTGATATATAATACATAATATAATATATATAAATGTTAAAGAATAACTTTCTTATATGACACCTTATACTAGATAAAATATAACAGATCTTTTTTAGTGTCACAAAATATCACAGGTCCGCTATAATTAAATAATGGATTCCTATCAGGATAGTTTGCTATCATTGGATTACCTAGAACTCGTCATATAAACTTACCTAGAACTCCTCAGCAGTATATTTGAAATAATAATAATAATAATAATAATAATAATAATAATAATAATAATAATGTGTGCTTTATGCAAATCAAAACATCAGAGAAAAACACTTCAAATAAACGAATACAATGCTGCCATCTACTGTTGCCAAATAAACACAGAATTCACATACTTTTTAAACATTTTATTATTTAATTATTTAGCAGACGCTTTTATCCAAAGCAACTTACAGAAATTAAACAAAATATAAAAGTATATAAGTTACAGGCAATAAAAATTCAAAACAAATACATATATACAATGTATACAAAATAAACATAAAGGAAAATACAAAAAGATAAATAGGAATTTACAAATAAAGGTTGAATAAGCGAGTTTTGAGAACAAGGCGGAAAGTAATGAAAAACTACAGTCCTGAGGATAACCGGTAGCTGGTTCCACCACAGAGGGAACAAGGGAATGAAGAGAAGCAGCGAGCATGTGAGGAAAGAGTGAAGAGAAGGAATAGCAAGTCGGCAAGTAGAGGATGAGAGGAGTAGGCGAGAGGGAATATTAGGAGACATGAGGGATTGGAGGTAGGAAGGGGCAGTATGACGAATAGAGCGATAGGCAAGAGCAGACACAGTGGTTAAAGTGAAACACTTCTGCCCCGTTGGGCGTGACTTTTCCCAAAGTGCGATTGTGATCAAAATAAAAACCCAGCGCAAACGCGTTCGGTAGCACAGTGACAGCGCCCAACCAATCAATGCTGAGTCTGGAATCTGCAACTCAATCAGGGCCAGGCAAAAATCCCTTTAAGAGACAGAATGCTCTTGTGTGACCGCAAGGCTCCATTTTTAATGTAGTGGCGATCATGTCGAGCGGCAGTAGCACAGAGCACGAAAAAACAGTGCAAGTCAGAACAACAAGTAGTAGGTCACTTGCCGAGAGAATACATAAACCATGCTTCACGACACAGGGGATTGCTACATTAATAGAAGAGGTAAAGGCACCCATGGCAATCATTTATTATTTATAATAATTATACAAGGTACATTATTTCATGGCATTGACATTACTACATGTAAAGTGTAAAATACTTAATACTCTCCCTGATCTGTCTACTAGAAGCAGCAGCTGATTCATTTTTGAGTGGGACATGAAGTGCCGCATCACGTTCCCTCCGAGCTTGTAATGCACTAGAGTTTCAATATAACCACAGCTTTAATTCTCATGGAACATTTTCCGGAGCCCAACTGCCCCCCACCGTTTGTGAAAAGATCAAGTAAAGAATAAAAGTACAGCTAACTTATTATTTATTTATTTGCCTTTCAGTGCATGTTTGTGCATTTGTATACATTAGGTCCTAAAATTTATTAGCAAAATAAATAAAATAAATGGTTTTAGTAATTAAAAATAATCTAGTTATCGGCAGTATGTGTTAATCCTGATTGTGCTGTTTGTCCAGTTGCTTGTTCACAGCGTGTGTTCCCGTGATATATATATATATATATAAAGTTGCTGATGCTAATCAGACTGCGTGCAGTTGTTTGATTTCAACTCATCATTCAAACCAGAGACTAGTTGCTATAGTATAGTATTGTGGTTACTGTATTGCCATGACAGCAAACACTTTCTCGATTTTTTATTTTTGTATCTTTATTTACTATACTAAATTAAAATAAATAGATAGGACCGTAATGAAGCAGAATATTTTACATTGACAGACAACATTCAGAGGGCATGTGCACTACAAGAATGGAGACTTTCTTTCAACATGCAGGCAAAAGGTAAAATACACTAATAATGTATTTACTTATTTTTGGGCGGAGGGAATAAATATAGTTTGAAAGATAACATTCAAGGTCCTTCATCAGAGATTTAAGCCCTTGTATTTAAAGGAAATCTCAGATCCTTTTTTTAAAATTCGTTATAATATTTCAAACTAGTAAAGCTCATATATCATCAGGCAGTAAAACCGATATCTTGTTTCAGGTCTGCCGATAGTAGTGACTTATTTCAATCAAGTGGTAGAGAAGTGGCGTTCCTGTTATGCTGCTCTCCATATACTATAGTAAATATTTTCACTTGTAATTGGCATGAACATAAATTACTACAGTCCTCATGCAAAAAAAAAAATAGTACTCAAATGTATCTGCAACATTTTCTAATTCATATATTTGTTTATTATTAATTTACAAATAATATTATTAGTTTCTTACGTTTCGTTGTTTTTTCATTTGTTCTTTTTTCTTTTACTTTTCTTTCCTTGATTTCCTCTTTCTGTGTCAGTCCAAGCGCACGCAGTGGCTACTTAGGACAACTTTGCTTTTTATAGTGTGTTCAGTTCTTAAAGTTCCTGATTGCGCCACTAAATAAACCTGGTTTCAGCGGGTCTTAATGCAGTGCTCAATTGTTTATTACACTGTCATCAGAATCGCTTCGGCGAATATGTTAATGATACCACAACCCAAAATTTATATGCTACAGCACAGGGCATTTCTTTAGAATACCATTTCAACGCAGTGGGTGTTTTTTTACGTTTCCGCTCCATTTTTGTGCCACAGAATCGGGGGCAGGTGCCGTTTGGGCTGTAATCAGAATACAGGCGCAGGGGTCTTCAATTGGATGAAAGCAGAGATAGGTAACCAGTGGAGAATGCGAAGCAGAGGGGTAGCGAGTTTGGGAGAATTTGAAATAACTTGAAGAGCAATCCAATCTAGAAAGAACAAGATCTTAGACCAGGAGTTATGTGGAATACGTAGATAGAAAAGGACAGATTCTGTAGCTGTTGCTAAGAAAAAAATGACAAGCATGTGTTATTGAAGAAATGTGTTGAGAATAGGAGGGGGAAGTGTCCAAAATATTTTAAACACAAATATTTCACATTATAATAAATTGTGATGAGGCATGGGACTGTGTGGCTGTATTACTGAAGCCAATTTTCCTTAATTATTCACCAAACTGTATGCAGATAAACCATTCTGTCCAGGTAAACGAGAGACACGTGATTCTGCACAGAGAGTTGCACAGTTAGTCTGAAAATAAATATTTTTAAAATTAAATTGCTTTTCTGTATTCTTTGTTTTTAATGAACACGGTTTTATTGAGGCTGACTGGATTGCAGAGGTTGACTTTTCTGTTTTCTTTGCTTTGTAGGAGCAGATGCCAACCTCTGTTTTTCTCCTTACATTTTATTTCCATATTTATTGCTGCATTGTTAGAAATACTCTAACTGTTTCCCAAGGGGTTGCCCAAACGATTATTTCGATTATGTGGAAAACGATAATGCGGAAGCAGCTATCTCCTTTGTTTGTTTTTGTGGTGCATGGGGCTATCAGATACACCCTTTTTTGGGCTTCATTCAGCTCTTATCGGTCTCACTCAGCCATTGAAAGGTTTTCTCTGCTTTTTCCAGAGAAAAAACTACTAAAGACCTGTGCTTGACTTCTTTTGGAAGATGTCAGACAGGGTCCGACATCGGACTGGAAAGGAGAAATTGTAATGTCGGACCTGGTCCCACATAGGACCGCAAAGGCTTAACCCCATCCCTGCCAACCACCACCAAACCACACACTAACACCACAATATTTACAGATAGAGTTCTTGTTCTGCCACTATCACCCATCTTGCAAACTAATATTTTGTGAATCTACTTGATCACACTGATACTAAATGCTAGATAAATGCAATTAAAATAATAATAATAATAAAAAAAAAAAAAACTATAAAAAAGGTTCTCCCTAGAAATTTTGTAATGGGTGCCAATTTCTATTAAGAAAGTACAGTACTTATTGGTTTTGAAACATACTTTGTGTTTGGCTCTAATAACTAATTTGACTCATATCTATCCTTTTTGTTTTTTCTTCTAGAGGCTCCAGTTTATTCCTCTTGGTGACTGATATGCTAGTGTTCAGGTGAAAATAGAAACCCTGTCTTGTAAGGATACCCAGGTTTATGGAGCTACTGGTGTTGTTATCTGCTGATGGAGAGATTGAATTACATGCATTTGTAGAAATTAAATGAATGTGTTTTATGGGTATGGTTAAGGGACTTACTCGTTTTTACATTCTTGGAGATTCTGTCCTAGGACGACTCAGTTGTGTGTATGTTTCTCTAAATCAACAGTGAGTGCATCAGTAATATTTGCCTCCCAATTGATATAGACATGGAGAATAAAAAAAGTATATGTTTGATGTTTATCATTGATGTCTGCTTTACTGTGTGCTCTTCTGCTCTGTGCTGTGAAAAGGCTGTGTGCATCATTTATAGGAGGTTCAAAGTTTATTTGACAAACTAAGAGCCACAACAGATGTTTATACTTGATGTGTCATGTGATTAAAAATAGAAATAAATGTAACAATTGTAATATTTATAACCTGGTTACCTTTGTCATCCTATTCATTTCAATGTGTGGATAAATTTAGCATGCATACTGGTCAAATTGGTTGAAAAATACAGAGAGATTGAAAGAGAAACAACACAAATTAATAAATAATTTATTCAGTAGTAATACTTTCTTTCAGTTATAAGCACAGTGACATTAACATACTCAAGAGGGCTATCAACAAATTACGCCCTACCTTGTGCTTCACAATGTACCCAGGGAATAAAGTGTGTACTCATTATTGTACCAAAGTGTCACTGTATACTCACCTTAGTATTTTCTAAACAATTGGCATTGATTGTTTTTTTTTTTTTTAATAATGTCCATTTATATTCAGGTCATGCTGAAGGTGCATGTGTTGCTCATTTTCACCAGCAATTATTTACATTTTATGAACTAGAAGTCAGAGAGGCTGAGTTTAATGTTCTCCTATTCTCCTCATAGCTAAAATAGGACATTTGCTGCAGTTTTACTTACACTCTTGTTGCCTCTCAATTAATTTCCACTTGCCTACGTTCAATAATCAGTATTCTTTTCTCATGTACAGCAAAGTCCTTGAGTCTACCTCATTCTTTTTAGTACCATTCACATTTTTCATTTGAAGATACATATATTTCATAGAAAATGTTTCTTATGACAACTTACTTGCTCTCATTGTATTTCTCTATGTGTACACAGCTTGTCTGTCATACAACAAATCAAAACAAATGTTGTTAGGGTGTTGGCCTTCCCGCTTAGACACGTAGCCTTTCTGAGTATGCGCAGCTAATAGCAATAAGTCAAGCTAAACATAAATATTGACAGACAGTTGGGGAGTTTCCATGTGTGTTCTAATTTTACTCCAGACATTGTGCTCAAGCCAAATTAAAAATGGCCCTGTACATTTTGGGTTTATTTTTGACCACACACCTGATCCTCTCAAGCTGTTGTCCCAAACATGCACACGCATCGCCACTTCATGTGCAAATAACCACATGTGGAAACTCCCCCAATGACAAGTGGAATGCCTTCCAAGCATATGGAAAAAAAAAACAATATGTCTGTCTCTTTAATAAAAAACTTGCATCCCCCCCCCCCCCAAAAAAAAACCCAAAAAACTTCAGCAAATCTCGAAAATGTGGGTAGAGCAATTTAGAATGTCTCCCAGAAAAATCTCAAATGGAATATGTGCAGGTACACACAGAGGGTTTTTATAATCCCGTAATAAACATGAAATGCGTAGTGAAACTTTTACTGGAAACTAGGAGTGTAAGGTAAAATAAAAGTTTGGTGGAAACTGCCGCAAAATCAATACAGTTATCATGTGCACCATAGTGTGAGACAGACTAGCATGCGGGTACATTTTATAATAATACTTAAATGCGTATGGTATGCAGAACAAATAAATAAATACCCCCACTGCATTGTCACGCAGAGTGGTGCAGTGTCTCTTTCTTAAACTTTGCATTGGAACCCAACATAAATACATGTTAATTACCTGATTACATGGCACAGAAATGTTTTTTTTTTTTTTCTTTTACTGTGCAGCAATGTAAATATGTGACCTTAGGGGCTTAAATATTGCCGTTTTGCCTGTTGCAGTAGCATTGACTTACATAACCCACCTACAGAACACCCTGTGTGAGAGTCAAAAGTCAGCACCTATGATTATATATATATATATATATATATATATATATATATATATATATATCAGTACAAAGTTTCTTTAGAAATTGCTAACTGTTTGCTTTAACATTATACCTAGATCAGATTTTCCAGGTGTTGCTAGGGCCAACATTTTCATATTACTACTCAGAAAACATTGGTATAGAGAGAGAAAAAAAAAAGATGAGTAGAAATCCTCTAGAGAAATATTGCTGAGCGTTTTTAAACTCTCTCTGTGTGTGTGTATGCTTGTCCCCACAGAGAGCCAATGCCATTTCTTTTATTCTAACTTCCAAAAATGAAATTTAAAAAATTGATTTTCATAAGAAACTGGAAATGGCCACAGTCAAGGTAAATGGGACATGTTTTTCTAATAACTTTTGTTTTCATGATGGATGCTTTTGTAATGATTGTAATGATAGGAAAATTGCAAATCTGATACTAGAAAGGCTGTGGCATATTGCTTTAAGTGTAACTTATTAAAACATGATTATTGGTTGTGATTGTGATGTTTTGAGTTGGGTTTGCGCAAACTTGTATTGACAGTGCCTATGATTTCTCATAGAAACAATCCCAGAAACCACCTTAAAAGATATGTGAAAAGCTGATTGCTGTTTTTTTTCAGAGCATTGTTTTTATTCTACACAGATACTCGAAATGCTTTATGTACTTCATGCGAGAGCAGCACATTCAAGTTAAATTTTATTCCTTCAGTGGTCAAAGGTTTTAAAAAAAAAGTTCACATCAAACACAGCTGCCAGTCAGGGGGCCTTTATCTAATGCTAGTTCTATATCATTTATACCTTTGTAATTGCTTTTCCTGTGTTATGGGCACCCCTAAATCCTGATTGACAATCATCCTGAATACCATTCAGATGTACAAAAATTAATCAATTGTCTATGAATAATTTTTTTCCCAAAATTTTGAAACAGATGGAAGCAGTGAAATATGACTGTAAGTGTTTGAATGTGTTAGATCACTTGCATTCTTTAGGGATAAGGGGAGATTTGTCAATTACTACAGGATAATCAGATTGTACCTATATTTATTGACTGGATAAAAACAACCAAGAAGAGATTTGCAATAGGAAAATTCATTATTTCTGCTTGAAATTTCAAATACTTTTTTTATGTTTTAAAAATTATTATTTCAATTAAAACTAAATCACCAGTACAATTCAAATCAAGATCCTAATAGCAGTCTGGTTAGTCTGGGCTCTACGATCCAATACGCTTTTGTCAATGCAACAGTGCATTGCATCAACAAGAGCTGAACAACACCCATGGTTACAACACAATGACTTGTGTATTACTTGTAAAAAATGATCATTACAGATACCTGTGTGTACTTGTACTGTGGCACACCCCCTAGGAATAAGACAGTATTTACTGTGTAAGAGCAGAGACAGTTGATAGGTAAACTGTTATTACAGCGCTATTATGTGTCTACCAAAATGTCCTCATGAAAATGTACTGGGACTTTACTGGTACACCAAAAAACACAGGCAGGTGTCGGTTTAGCGCACAACAAAGCTTCTGCATTTCGTCACTGACATTTCAGCTTTAAAACTTTGTCGGCGTAATGTTGTGAGCAGTCCTTAACAAAGCTTATGTCTCTGTGAACAGGTAACGTTGGCAAGGACACACAGAAAGCTGCAGTTGAAAACAAATAGCCATCACCGCATCGTAGTTTCACCATCACAATTCTAAACACACACCAGTGATCACCCTTTTTATACACCTTCCCATGTGTTTTTGCATGGAAGAATTTAACCCCCTCCCTGCCACCCACTATTCCCCGCACACCTGTGCACTGGCAGGGCTCTCACCCTGCCACATTCTTCCCCTCATGTGCACAACACACATGGCCGCCATTGGCCACCACCCTCCCTCACCCCCCCCCTCATGTCCATCTTTCCCCACATGGATTCTTGTGGGTGGGTTGGTGATCGGGGCTGTGGTGGAGGTGGTCACCTCATCTTCTCCTGCTGCGGTGTCCCCAACGCCGACAGCGGTGGGGGGTACTCAGTGACCATGCTGGCAGTGAAAAAACATTTCATTCGGTCTTTCCAAATTTGGTCATGTTTAAATCGCGATGTGGTTGTTTTTTTTTTTCAGTCAATGTCAGAAATCGCTTAGTGTAACATATTGCCGTTTAAGACCATGGTTTGCTCTTGCTTACCTGTTTCACAAGCCTTTCTCAATTTGATCATACCTTGCCGCAAATAATTGACTAGCTGGTTCCTGCTGCCAAATTACTTCTTTGTTTTTCTATATTTTTATCAGCTTTTATTATAGAATGTGAGAGTAGAAAATGATTTTTAAAAAAATCAGACAGAAATCTATAATCAACTATTTAATCTGAGTTTTAAATTAAATGTAAAGATTGTGGCATTGAACAAACTATATTACAATTTATAATACATTTTATTCCAAAAGAATACATGTTTTTACAGGCCACTTCATTTTCTCACATGTGCAATAGGATCAGAATTTAGAACTAGCTATTCACATTTTTTTTACATTAATGGGAAATGTACATTGTGTATAGTAAAAACATTTATTTTAACAATTGTATATCTACATTAATCAAAAAGTACAGCATATTTAATCATTTTACAAATTCTTTCATAAAAAATATATCTCTGTACAAAACTGTTCTTTTGCGCCTACTTCAAGTCAGCAGCATGTGGTATAATGGCAAATTGTAATGTTGTAAATGGAATGATATTGATCGTAATGAAGTTTTACAGAATTTTTTTCTTTTTTTTTTATAAGTATCAAATATTTACACAAGAAAAAACAAAACAACATTATTGCAGCTAGCCTGAAGAAAGGCAAGGTGTGTAATATAAGCAGCAGTTTTAACACTACAGAAGCAATAGCCTAAGAAGGGTGTGGTCTCTACTTTGTTAAGAACATAAGAAAGTTTACAAATGAGAGGAGGCCATTCAGCCCATCTTGCTCGTTTGGTTGTTAGTAGCTTATTAATCCCAGAATCCCATCAAGCAGCTTCTTGAAGGATCCCAGGGTGTCAGCTTCAACAACATTACGGAGGAGTTGGTTCCAGACCCTCACAATTCTCTTCAAAAAAGTGCCTCCTATTTTCTGTTCTGAATGCCCCTTTATCTAATCTCCATTTGTGACCCTTATTTCTATTTTCAAGTCGAAAAAGTCCCTTGGGTCGTCATTGTCAATACCTTTTTTAATTTTAAATGATTGAATCAGTTCGCAGTGTAGTCTTCTTTGTTCAAGACTGAATAGATTCAATTCTTTTAGCCTCCTTAATTTGTTTCTTTAAATTTGTCTCATCCACTCAGATACCAGTTACTATAAAATTAAGCAAGAGAATATTTTAGCATATATTTTAAGCATTAAACTTTGAAACACTATTGAAAACCTAATTAAAAAAAAAAAAAATATATATATATATATATATATATATATATATATATATATATATATTATATAAAAATAGAAACTGCTTATAAAATTAAGGTGAAATAATGGTTCTTATTTTACGCAAGGGCTGAATCATACATTGGACACAATGGGAATTTTACAAATTATAATATGCAAAGATAAGGAGATGTGATACCTTTTATTAGACTAACTAAGCAATAATTAATCACAAGCTTTCAAGACCTCAAAGGTAGTGACGGCGCTAGGCATAAGCAGAAGTAGCCCCAAGCAGTTTAAGGGGGTTCCGATTTATTTATTTATTTATTTTTACCAGAACTTAGAATTTTGTAGTATTGTACTGATTTAAAAATAGGCTATGTACTTTTTTCAATAAAAGCAATCCTAAAACACACATTTAGTAACAGAATGAGGCACCAATCTTTGTCAGCACCCCTTTCTGTGTAAGAGGTGCTGATTTGAATTTCTGTCCGCCTGCCATTGGGCAGCCGGGTCACCTGTTTGCCACTGGGTGGGCGGTGTAGTCCCCCTATTGGTGCTAAATAGAACTGGGAGGTCGCACTTTGGTGGAGCTCCTGCTTATCCTTTAGAAAAAGATCGAAAAACAGTTGTTTAAATTTTTATTTTGGAAATCTTTTTTATCTTCATTTATTTAAAGTAGTGGTGCACCTTTTAGTTGAAGAATTTTGATTTTTGAATGGTTCTTTTCTTTAAAATAAGTAACAGAAAGAGACTGACAGTGTGCAGAAAAAAAGGATTAACACGGCGAAACAGACCTGTACACGAATTTAACTGCTTATTTTTCTGAAGTATTTACAATCAAATATAATGTCTTCTCACAAAACTATTGGAGATTACATTTATAAACAGCAGCATTTACTGTGACAGGGCATAGTCTTCACAGGGCAGTCCTGCACATGTAGTCTGCACAATTTGTTTAGTGGAACTGTGAAGCCAAGGCAATGGCAATGCCCCCGGGCAGGAAAAAACTAAAAGTTAAATAAACAAAAAAATGTTAATAAAGTTAAATAAAACCAAAAATGTTCAAAAAAATATATATATATATATATATTATATATATATATATATATATAATATATATATATATATTATTTTTATTATTATTGGTATGGGTTTTGAACTTTTAAATTAAAAACATATGATAATGTTATTTCTATACATACATATTTTGACATCGGATGAGTAGTTATGTTGTAATTTCATACCCATTTTTAAAAATGTTATTGGCAAGATCAGGACGTAGTTATTAATCTGAGTTGATAGCATCGACACATGAGATTAAGCAATTTCTGTCAATTTCCTACCACAAGATCAACTCCACATTTTAATTCTTTAAAAAAAAAACAATGTAGTCTACTCTATGTATCAAAAGTTCTCAACCTGGGTGTCAGTCTTTCTTGGGGGCACAGCGAGCGTACTAATAATACAGATATTGAAATAAAAAAAAAATTAAAACTAAATAAAAGTGTTAATGTCAGTCTTACCATTGGGTTCTTTCTTGCTCTTTTTTCTGTTGAAATGGGATTGGCCGCGAATAGCAATATTAACTCTCCAGAAGACTATTAATGCATATTAAAATCATAACAACTTTTTCATTGCACTGATATGGAAAAACTAAGAACTCTGTGTAACTGGTGGAACTACGGATAACAACTGAATTCAGTGTATTCAGCCTATTTGACAGCCTATCTATTCATGTTGCCAATGTAAGCTAGCTGAATACAGATAGCAAGTTAGAATTGTCTTTAAATAGAATTGTCTCTGCTGTTGAAAGCAAATAATAAATTGTTTATTCAGTTGAGTTTCTACATCTGATTAGACAACCAATCAGTGATGGTTTTATATACACGTAGTACAACAAATCAGTTGCAAGCGTTGCACTGTTCTGCTCTGAACGCACCCAGAATGATGTCAGGAAGTAGAGAAACATTTACAGGACACCTTTCAAAGCTTTTTGCCCCAGTGCACAATTTGCTCAACTTTTTCAAACTGCAAATATTAAAAAAATTGTTTAAGTGAAAAAAAAATAAAAATCATTGTATTTCTCTTTTCAGTACCTATGCTGTCTCTTGCTAGATTTGCACCTTTAAACTTTTACAATTACTTTCAGAAAATCAGTAGCAAATTTTGCAAAAATCTTTGAAAACCACCCTGTTACTGTATTAACTAAGTTAATTTCACAACTGACAGGTTTATCAACGTTATAATTAAGAATTGGATTAATAGTAATCAGTTACAACATAAAGGAGAGGGTAATACCGAGGGGGGGGGGGGGGGGGGGGGGGGAATATTTCCACTTACGGCCCCCAATCATTCAAAGGTCTCTTCTTCAGGTGATCTCTTTTTCCTACTTTCATCTGAAGAAGAGAACTTTGAGGTCTTTAAAACTTGTGATTTATTGTTTAGTTATTCCAATAAAAGGTATCACATCTAGTTCTCTTTGTCTATCATCTCTGGACTGATACAGCTACCATTTAATCTATCAACAAATTCTACTATGGTTGCCTGGTGTGTGTGTGTGTGTGTGTATATATATATATATATATATATATATATATATATATATATATATATATATATATATATATATATATATATGGTACCAATTAAGGCTGCCACATTTTGTAAACATGAAAATCACCTGATGTAAATTGAACAGCAAGGATTGGGGGTCCACCTCAAGCAAAAAAATAAAATTATAAAAATAAAACATTATCTAACAATCATAAATGTCATGAATAATATTTCACATTTCTGAGAAAGTAGCATATACTTTTCAAGTAATAAACAGTTATTTACAAATAATATGTTTCTGTTAGAACAGCCACTCTATACAGTGCTCATAGCACATGGCTTATTTCTATACTATGCAATGTACACATGGACTGCATCCTTTTTTAAATCAATACCTCCACACTATTTTGGTAATTAAACTGCTTGAGTTTTATGAATAAATATTACTTACCTTTTCCTCTATCAACTCATTCCAAGTATTGTAGAGAGGAAAATATTCCTTTTAAAATAATGAGGGCTGCATCACCGGCACTCCATATTTACATTTCATTTCCTCTTCTGGGAAAGTGAAATTCATGTTTGGCAGGGACTTTAGGCAAACATGAATTCCTAATGTTCTTTTGCCTGCAGCGTAAAGGGGCTAACGCTGTCGTTCCATAACAGAGACTTGCACTGCAAGTATATGGGAAAACAATGTACAGAGACTCGATGCCTTTGGCAAAACAGGACTTCGTTCGGGACATTATACTAGATAACGGACTTGAATGTTAAAACAGAAAAACAGCCAAAGCAATTTGTTTAACTGCTCAGTGTTTGTCTAGAGTATATGGATTGTGAATGATTATCAGTAATAAACTAAACAGAGACCTTTGCATGTTTAAAGGTGGCAGCCTTAGTACCATTGGTATCTGCTATGATTTTCCAATACATACTGTGCAACATTCTTTCCTGGAAACTTCATCATTCACAACAGTCATCATCATTCACAATAGTTTTTCTTCACAAATAATTTATGCTTTCAGTATATATCCTTCTGGGTTTAAATATAAAATAAAAACAATGGGGATATGTAATGTTGTTCCTTCAGTAGTTCAATTAGAGTTAACCAAAAACAGTACTTAAATATAAAATATAGATCGTGAACAATTATTTAAGATATTATCTTTTTCCCTTGCCCTTAAATATGGAAAATAAAATAAGCTTTTTACTGCAAAATATGACAACATGCTCCGAATGAATGTGGAGTTAGATGCCTATATACAATGGTCAGTGTATAGAAACCATGTATTTGTTTTTCCATTTGCTTAATCATTCACAACACACTAGTGCAAAAATTGTGCAGTTAAGGTTGCAACACAACAGCCCCTTAATTTCCAGTTAGTGGACAGCACATTTCTTTTGTGAGACAGGAGGTTGTAAAAAAAACAAAACATGTTTTTAAGTGTTATTGGAAACAATTTTGGAAAGGTATTAGCAACCAAGTATAAAGATGACTTCTTTATCATCACTGCTCGTCTTCTCTTAAGAAAGTACCTTTTCTGAACAATTAAGAGACTTTTCATAAAACTTCAAAACTCTTCCCAAAAGATTGCTTTGAAATGCTTCCTTCCGGATAGCAACATGAAAGCCTGAGGCATACGGTATGAGAAACTGGCAAAACATCCTCAAGTGCTTCTTGTTCCGTAACAAATGTCTAGTTTTGCTTTCATGTTCTTCAACTCGTTCTTTGCATGACAGAAAATGACTCTTGGAGAATCAATTTCTTGTTATATTGTTTTTCCTGACATAAGGTGTTACAAAGAGCACAGTAGCAAAGCAGAGTCACAAAGGAGAATGGCATATGACACCAAAGAAGTTGCTGCTTAACCAAGAGGTATGGCTATGAATTAGTCAAAACTGACAACAAAGGCTATACTACTGTGCAGACTGTGTTCAGAGTTGTATCGAATCTCACAGCTTTTGCCTCAGTTGGTTTCAAATTTGTGTCATACATTGGATTTTCAAATGAAGCTTGTCCATTTGTGTTCTCATGGCCGGCATAGCCATTGTACTGTACTGCTGGTCTTGTTCTGAAAAGTAACAAAACAAACAAACAAATAAACAATGAAAATATTTTCACAAAACCCTGTAGTAAATACAATCAAATAAATGGGTCATTCCATACCAACTCAAGCTGTGATCTGGCAAAGGTCAACCTAAAGTGAAAAAGTGACCCTGACCAGAAAAATCCCCCTGGGCTCAACTTACACGCTACCATCATGTGTAGCACCTCATTCAACTCATAATGGATAGGGCTTTCGAGAAAAAAAAATCCAGGAGCACCTGTCTCACTTTTGGCAAGTTGCCAGACGAGGGGTAAGTGACAAGTTTAATTCTAACTTCAGCCCAACCCTTTACCCTCTAGGGGATGTGAGTCCTACAATGTTAGTATTGCTGTAAGAACCTTAGGGACCACTCTTCCAAATTTTGTGAAACACTGCTGGCTTCAACTCCCCCCACTGGTCATTAACCTCCTCTGAAATTTGAATTTTGGGATTTTTGAAGTTAACCGACCTGCGTTATTCTTTGATTTTGCACTGTCTGGGGCTAGATCTAGAATAAAAAGTGACAGGGTGTGCTTCTAGTGGCACTAGCTTGGAGCTGAGGGGTTATGAACTTGCATGTGGAACTTACTTCTTTTTTATTATTTTTATTTTTTATTATTGAAGAATAACGGCAGTTCGGTTAGGACTATGTGGTACTTTAGCCTCACCAAAGTGGCCATAAGCAATGCTCGAATGCACGACAAATGCAACTTAACAAATCTGCAAAAATCCAAAATCCACAGATACCAAAATGTTTTGCTTGATTCTTGTAGATCTTATCACTTTAGGTTGACCTTTGCCAGGTCACAGCTCGAAGGGGAAATAATAATAATAAAAAAAAAATAGATTGGCATTTCTGAACTCTGTGGGCCCGAATAACCCCAGGTGAATTTTTCTATCAAAATCTGAGATGGTCAGGCAACAAAATGCCCCATTTTCTAGTTCAGTTGGTATGGAATGACCCATATATGAACTAAATGGTTTGTAATAATCAGTGTAGAATTTTAAAAAATACCATATAAATAACAACTTCTGAAACTCAATTCTCTGCAAATTACTGATGAAATTGAAACTGTTTTTTATATTTTATATATAATATATATATATATATATATTTTATAATATATATATATATATAATATATATATATATTATATATATATATATAAAACTTTTTGTATTTACATACATGTTACAACTTTACTTGCTCTATTTGACATTATAAAACACAATTCCTTCACTCTGATTGGTTAGCAAATTGGTGAGCTATGGCATGATTTAGAGACAACCACCCAGTGGATAAAACAGTAGTTATCTGCTAGTCAAAAAATAATAAAAAATCAAAAAATGTACTTGTTAGAAACTTAAAGTGTACTAGACATGGATAAAAACAATGTACTTGCGGATGTACTACCAGTGAATTTAGAATGGCTGATCCACCAGTCAAGTGCATGCATGCATACATTATTACTTTAAAAAACACACATACACACACACACACACACATATATATTGCTATAAAGCTATAAGTGCGATAACATACTCCGGGGCAGTGCCTCACAGCATGCCATAGCATCAGTACATCTGTGTATGTCTGGATACCCCACTTACTGTACGCCATTGAGAATTTATTGTATTATTAAAAAAAAGAAAAAAAAAAACACTACATTATATGTAACTGACTCACTAATAATAGAAGATGTAAACAGAATATATATATATATATATATATATATATATATATATAATTTTGCATGTATATTATACTGTACAATACCCTTCAACATGTATTCGGGCAACTGTGGCATATAAGTGGTTTATGACCAAATGAGGTTATTCTAAACACTCAATCATAAAATCTGAACAAAAGAAAAAAGCAGTAGAAAAAAGTTTCAAAATCGTGTCTTCATAGGACATCTAATCAAAACTTTTGTCTAGTGGACTTAGTTTTTGTTAGTTTTATCGTGATATAGTTACATTTTGTAATGTAACACCAAACATCTATATATATTTGTATGAGCTTAATATGCAGAAGTTACATAGTTATATTGTCACAGTCAGGTGCCTCAGCCAGTCATGGCTGGCATCATCCAAATCAGTGAAGTTGCAGGGGGAACTTGAAGCGAGGGCAGGAGTATAGAATGTGGTCGTCTTTGCCGTCGCCGCATTTGCAAATTGGGTCATCAGTGAGACCCCACTTGTGTAGGGTGGCCCGGAAACAGCCATGTCCAGTTCTTAGTTGGTTCAGCTTGACCCAGGCTTGTCTGGGTAGGTCATTTCCAGCGGGTTTGTTAGATACTTTGTCGATAAACTGTTTCAGTCTGTGGTTGTTATTATTCCACGCGTCTTGCCACTTTTTGTTAGCCCAATTGGTGCCATTGTCGTTGTTTGCTTCTTTCTTAAGGTGCCTCGTTGTGTTAGAAGGTGGGTGCCGGTTTTCTAGGCGGAGGATCGTGGTGTTCCGGTTGCAGAGGGCATCGTGCAGCAGGTGGTTGGAATCATCCGAGGCTTTCAGTGCAAGGTTGATGCAACTTGCTTCTCTGCGAAGATTTGGTGGAGAGATGCCGCTGAGAATTGGTAGCAGTTCAGTGGGCGTAAATCTAATGAACCCGGTGATAATGCGCATGCTGTTGTTCAGGGCTGTGTCTACCTTCTTCGTGTGGCTGCTGTTGTGCCAGGCAGGAGAGCAGTACTCAGCTACCGAGAAGGCTAGAGAAAGCACAGAGGTGCGTAATACGGTGAAATTTGCACCCCAGCTAGTGCCAGCTAGTCTTCACAGGAGGTTGTTCCTTGCTTGGATTTTTGCTGCCGTTTGTTCTAGATGTTGCTTGAAGGTCAGTGAGCGGTCAAGTACAACTCCTAGATATTTCGGGCTTTTCTCAAATGGAACAGTTTTGTCTTCGCACTTGACGTTGATTGTTATGTTAGCAAGGCGATTGGCGAGGTGGAAAATGCTGCTCACTGTCTTGGTGATGCTAAGTTTTAACCTCCAGTCTTTGAAGTAGCAGTTCAGCTTGTTCAGGTCAATCGATAGTGTAGTTTCTATTGCTTTGATGTCCGTGGAGCAGTACAAAATAGCGATGTCGTCTGCGTATCTGTACTTTTTGGCAGTTGTACATGGCAGGTCAGCTGTGTAGATGTTAAACAGCATTGGTGCCAGCACAGAGCCTTGCGGGACGCCATTCTTAAAGTAAAATTTCCCTGAGGTGTCGTTGCCCAGTGTTAAGGTAAACAATCTGTTAGAGATTAGTTCTTGGATAAAGAGAACCAAACATCTAATGAAATACGAAGATGAAACAATCACATCCTTGTAATTGTATTACTTATTTCTTACCTGCAGCCTGTTCCCATTACTTCTTTGCGTCTCACATTCTCATCTCTGTCTGCTGAAAACACCCTGCCAATTTTACATAACAAAATGTCACAACATTCTCAACCATGTGAAATTCCCAAGCTCTGTTTCACTGCTGCAGTACGTCAGAAAATGCATTGCTGTGTCACTTAATAAACACTGCTTCCTGTGTCTTAGCAACAGAGCAACACAGAGAGTGTATTCACTGAGAGACTGCAAACATGCAAAGAACGCCAGAGTTTCTTCTACATGTTAAAATAAAGACATTTCTGCTTTTAAACAAAGCATTTATGGATGTAAAACAAAGCACTTATGGATGTAAAATATTATAAAGAGATTAATACAACACTGTCATTTAATATATGCATTTTAAATAAAGGTTTTTAACATGTTAATTACCTGTGTTTATAGAGGTAAAACGCAAACCCTGATAGAATAAGTGTGAAGAATGGCACTAGAATGGCAGCTGCTACCGAACTGCTGTTGGTGCCATAGTGTGGATTTGAAGTTGTGTCTGTTACTGGGGCTAAACAAACACACGAACAAAAAGGATGTGTTATATGTATATAAAAAACATCAATAATTGTCATGCAATATTCAATAGCATTTTGTTTATGGCTTAGGGCCCTATTAACAACATGAATATTTTTGTAATCACTTTTTGGTACCTTGTCTCAGCAATCTGAACTTTCCAAAGCCTTGGAAACCATGAATAGAGCCTTGATAAATAAACCCACCGCTTTCAGATTCTGCTGAAACCTTTGCAGATAAATGAATCATATATTAGGAAAATGTATATAAAAAAATATACATTTTATATTTAATTACCATTCTTTACAATCCAAAAAAAAAAAAAAAAATCTGTATTTTTTTCATGTAGGAAAACATTTTTCTGAAAAAAAAATGACAAAAATGGTCCTGTAAAACCTACAGTACAGCCTCTTGATGAATGTGTGAGACAAAACACCACTGCACCAACTGTCATCAAAGTGAAAGGTTCCAGTGTAGTTCCCTTTCAGTTTGAAGATGACCAACAACCAATACTTTTGTCCAGTTGCCGTGATTGATTTTCTGGAGTTCCCCTGCTTGCCACTTCCATGGAATCAGAAACTCACCTTCTGTGAACTGCACAATTGCTCTGTGTTTAATCTTTTTCTTTTCAACAGCCTATATCACTTCACGATTGTAATCTGCTTTTCTAGCCTTATGTGCCCATATCCCCTGGCCATACATTTGAGCCAGTGGTGGAGGAAATACTGCAACGCTCCCACTGAGAACGAGAGGCATCTTTGCAGGTAGCCTCGATGCTCCCTTCCCGTGCACCAGTAAGAGAGAGGTTCGAGACGCTGGCGTCCGCCCATGACATGCACCGTGACCCTGACGGTTCCAGTACCCACTACACCATGTAGCGACCTGAGGCACTGCCTTCAGGCTTCCGCTGTGATGAATAACTGAGTCCATCCGTGAGGACGGAAGGCGCTGGACGTGGGGCCCCAACACAGCAGTGGTCTATTGCCGCCCAAGGCAGCCCTCACATCAGGCTTCACCTGGGGCTCAGCAGACCCAGCAGGGCCCCTGAAGGCTTGCGGCCTCAGACCCATCCCTTCTCACAACACCAGCTACAGTGGTGGCGCACTTGCACCTCAGACACTGAGACACTGACATGCTCTCAACCATACACACCAATTACGTGCTTCAGTTTCACGTTGGTCCTCCTCCCTTTCGAGGGATCACGGTTACTTTCATAAGCAACCCTCTCCAGGTCTCAGCTCTCAAGCATGAAGTAACTACCTTACTACTCATCATGCCACCCGTCTCGTAGAACCCACATCTCAAGAGGAGGAGGGGTTCTACTCTTTTTTTTTCTGGTGCCAAAGAAGGATTGTGGCTTTTGCCCCATCCTAGACCGGAGACACCTCAATGGGTTCTTGAGGGAGAGGAGGTTCCAAATGGTCACATTGTCCAGTCTGTTCGGTTTGTTGCATCGCATAGCCTTCAAATTATTGATTCGGGCACAACGAACCTGTTCATCTTCCGGGAGGTATTGGTTGTTGGTCATCTTCTATTTGAAAGGGAATGATAGGTTAGGGATGTAACCCTAGTTTCCTGAAAGGGTTCGATGCAAAAGAAGTGAGCTTATTCCCTCAGTAGGTGTCGCCGAGGATGTCACTCCCCGGAGGAGCCTATCGGCAGCTCTGACATAAAATGCTCAGTAAATACCTGACCTGGTTGTTGGTCCCCTCTTTCAGGGAACCAGGGTTACATCCATAATCAAATAAACTGTGATCATAGTCTCACTAGTTGGTGCAAGGAATAATGAGATTGATGCACTGGTTGATACTTGCTGTACTGTAGCTTATTATATGGCTATTTCTGTCTTTGGAAGACAGTAAAACTACAGAAAGTTAGTCTCACACTCCACTATACAAAACAAATAAACACATACATTAATAACTTATAAACACATAAAACACCTGAATGTCTATTTAATTTTCATTTTAGTAGAACTACTATATAATAATGATAAAATCAAACAAGACAAAAATGTGAAAATATATATATATATATATATATATATATATATATATATATATATATATATGTATACAGCGTCGATCAAAGCACAAACAACTAAATAAATAAATAAATACATAACTTACATATCCATCCAAAGCCCAGCTTTCATTTTTAAATTTACTGACAAATATTTCTATAGGCTCTCTGATCTGAGAGACCTTTAGAAGTAAATGGTTTTCTTCTTCCTTGTATATCCCTGTGAAAAGATGACACAGGTTCTAATTATCAGTACATTTTAAATAAACATCACGTCAGCTGAACAATAACAGCAAAAAATGCAAATAGCTGAACATAAACACTATGCACGTGTACTTGGGCTATTGCTTTTTTTTGTGCGGCACAAATAACAATGTGATTAATATGCAATTACACATTTACTTGGAACTCAGTTAGTCATGAATTAAGGGTGCTCAGGTGTATCCACTATTAGACTGACATTGCAGTTGTGTGCTCATATTCCATATGTATGTTGAGTATGTTTACTTGTAGTTTGCCAATTCCTTATTGACTGAACTTCAATAAAAGGGTAATTGTATAAACATCAATTACATACAGTATTCCTTCGAATTTAAGAAGCCCTCGAACTTAAGTTGTAGCGCAAATTTCCCATCCTCAATTTGAGGAAAAAATAAATCAAGTAAATATACATTTACAAAGATACAACCTCAATTACGCAAATGGAGGCAGTTTGCTGCTGTCTGCTGTCACACAGAGAATTGCAGTTATGTGTTGCTTTTCATTTCCAGTCATGATTACTCACACCTGTTTTTCTCCCTTTTTGTGAACTGTGGCATTGCTTGGCATGTTGAAAAATACGGGGTCTGATCAGCATTTCCGATCTGTCCAAGCTGGAACTGTTTATTAGAAGCGCTGAAACTGTAAAAACGTTTTGAATTCCACACGCAGCCAATGACGCTTCTTTAAAAATGGCTGCCTGTATGTCATGGTTGATTTAGATCGCACAGTAAAGTTTTGGCTTGTTTTTTCTCGGCAGTAAGTCACGTTGCTGCTTGTGTATTCGGGCAGTGACGTCTTTCTTCATCTTTCTGGCAGTCAGTCACATTGCTGTTTGTGTACTCCGGTAGTCATATCTTTTGTTGGCAATTTCAATATACGCATCGCTATACTCTAGTCGAATTTAAGACGCAGGCTATTTTTCAGAAGAAAAAATGGTTGAAAGTGTGTCAAATTCAAAGGAATACGGTACTTATTTTTGCCACACAAAACAAAGGGTTGCCATAATTTTCAATGCTGTCATTTGTTATATTTGAACCTATAAATGATGACACATGTCCTCAGATTACCTGAAAGTTTGAGCGACACACCGCTGTGCTCCAGTAATGTTGCATTCACTCTACTGGTTGAAGTATTGAACCAGCTAACAGTAATAATCACTTGGTGTCTTTTTTCAAGATATTCATAGAAACCTTTCCAGACAGAGTTTACGGAAAACACATCTGCAGGAACTGAAGACATAATACTTCATTAATTAGTCATCATTTGTTTTTTAAATCACAGAATTAAAATCATACTACGAATAAACAAACTTTTTAACATGTACTCACCATGTACCTTGTACAAAACTGGAACAGTTACATTTGGTTTAATTTTAGGCCCAACTGAAAGAAAAAACAAAACAAAAAAACAAAAACAAAAGCATCATAGTTAATAAATCAATAAATGCAGCTATTAATTTCAGATCCGAAAAATCAGGATAACATACTTGGAATAACTTCTTTAACAAATATCCTTGGAGAGTTCAATCAAAGTAATTCTGAAGGTATGGCCTTTATTTTCCCAACCAAAACAATTGTAAAAGAGTGCTCACGTTTCATCACAAATGTATTTTTTTTTATATAAGTATGTATGGGCGTGTCCACAGTATACCCTGGGGTATGTATTAGCTAATGCAATTGTATTATGCAACATTTGGGGTTACTTTTTATTTAGTAATTCTATGAAAGGTCCCTTTGATGCACATCAGCATTTACTTGAATTAAATAATACCTTTTTAAACTCTAAAAGCTAAAGTTGAAAGTATTTTCAGGCTATTTCTTTGAGCAGATACAAAGCCAAACTCTTCATTTCAAATCTAATGTAGTTACTGACCATCAAAATAAAAAGTAGAATTCATAAACTGCTTACCTTTGCATACAGGTGGCTTCCCTGACCATTTACCATCTGCTTTGCACATCCGGTGTTCTGACCCCCCAGCCAGGAAAAAGCCAGGTTGACATGTGTATATTAGAGTATAGCCTAAAGTAGGCAGATCTATAGCTTTCACATCAACATGAGTAGGAGTCTCTGGTTGTCTGCAGGCATGAGCTACAAATAATAAAGGAAGATCAGTATATGAAATAAATAAATAAATGCTGACATGTGTAAGTACAATCATCTGCAATATTTGTTTTTTCATTTTATTAAAGAAACATGTTCAAAGTATATTACAAAGATAATAAAAATGAAATCTGCTTACATATGCACTCGGGTTGCACACCACTCCAGGTTAAATTTGCAAGACAGATGCGTGTCGTGGACCCCAGTATGTGGTAGCTTTTTCTGCATTTAAAGAACACACTGCTTCCAACCTACAACAATAACAAAAAAAAAAAATACTTCAGAAAGACAGTAATGGGAATGTGAGACAGTGAAGTGGATTGCAAAATAGAAAACAGTAAACTATACAGGATACACAGTACTGTTTTTCGACGTATTTCAAATAGAAACCATAACATTGTCTTTTTCCATAGTAAGAGGAATCCTTTGGTAGAGATGCAACCTCAGCAATCTACCACACCCATCTATGCATATCAGGTCATGGCACCTGGCAACTAGCAGAACCTGGGAGCGAACCTGCACACTAGGGCCTGATTGGCTTAATACAATGTAAAGAGATGCCTACCTCATAACCTTGAGATCTGTTTTGTAAGCCATAATGTGGAGTGCCTGGGTCAGTGCACATGGTATAGGATGGATCTATAGAGAGAAAAGAATAATTATAACATTATTTCCACTGTTCTTTAAGCATTTAAACATAACTGGATTTGAGAAAAGATACACTCAAATATCAACTGTCTAGTAGTAATCACCAATGCACGTAGGTTGGATTCCACTCCAGGTTCCATCTGATTGGCACACTCTTCTAGATGAGCCTACAAGGATATTTGGAGATCTGCAGTGAAACGACACCTCAGACCTATATGTGAAGGACTGGCCATCAAGATGACCTTCAGCTGGCGTCCCAGGGTCACCACATAAAACAGCTGTACATGACAAAAAATAATGTTGTTAAATATATACAAGATTCTGTATAAACTGCTAAATGTTAGTTAATGTCCGTAATAGGCCTTGTTTAACAAAGAAACAGTTTAATTAGTCAAAGTGGCAATTACTGGGTGGCAGACAGATTAATGCAACAGTACTTATATTAAATCCTGTGAATCTCAATAGACATATTTTGCATTTTGCTTTACTGTAATAGTTTAAGTTCAATTACAGTAATCCGTTGCATATCCGACTGCGTTGGGACCAGAGTAAGGGTGGATATGTAAAAAGTCAGAAGAATTAATCCTCTTTTAAAAATACCATTATACACAGCTGTAACAATTACTATATTCACACAATTATTGTTTTGAGATTCAGCTTTTATCAGGGAGCTCCCCTAAACCCTTGTTTATAAAGATACAGGATATTAATGCTAGAATAGTCATCTGCCGTGTGGGTGCATGCATTTCCTGCTGAGTGACAGGCAGGAGATCGAAACATAGGTTGAAGTTTATACGCCCCGCAGGCGAACAGGATTTATTTACATATCAACACATTGAACAGCCCACGTGACACCAGCAATGGCAGCACATTGGACCACACACAACACAATGTATGAAAACTTTGGTAGGATCTACAACCTCTGACAACCTCTCTGTTCAATAATAAACTAACATTATTGAAGAGCTTGATCATGGTAGTCTATTTTTGCATGCATTTCATTACCAGATTAGTCAAGGGAGCTGTGATGCACACTCCCCAGTTTGTTTTTAACAAATACATTTTTTTTTTTGTCTTTGTCTTTTGAGGAAGCTAAATGTATGGTAATTTAAATGTCTTTTGTTTCAAGCAAAAACATAATCTCAAACAGCAGGGAGTTCTTTTATCAATTATTTAAATTTGTAAATACCATATAAAAATCCCCTTAATTGGAACTGAATCTTCCATAAAGTACCACAGTGAAATAATATTTTTAGCTTCACAGGAATGCATTAAAACACTGTAATTTACAGATTTTTTAAGGGTTGGTGGTAGGGGGGATTTGTTAGACTTACGCAGACATTGTGGAACCTCCCCTCTCCATATGCCATTTCCTTCACAGGTAATTATGGCAGGTACAGAGAGCTGGTATCCCTCAAAACAGCTGTAACTAACACTGGATCCCCACTGATAGTCTGATCCTTCCATTTTCCCATGACGCACTAGGGGAGGCTCTCCACACATGATAGCTTTAAACAGAAAAACAAAAAAAAGATTACCCTCCCAATGGTATTTAAATGGATCCCAAGATAAACTGCAGAATTTACTAGTTTAGCCAACCAGGTTCCATTACAGTGGGAAAGCATAATACCATTAGGGTTCCTGGAGAAGAAACTACTATTCCAGACAATCACAAGGCAGTATGTGTTTTTTTTTTGTTTTAGTTTTTTTTGTTGTTGTTGTTTTTTTTAAAATGAGAAACCGTTTGGTTTCATTATAAACAAATAAAAAAGTTTAAAAGTGCATTTGTCATATGATAAATAATGTCTGATCGCCATATAATAAGTGGTTATTTCTGAGATGTATTAGTGCAAGTGTAGTGTTCCAATGTTCTGTTACTGAATATTTCAGAACACTCTGGGCAACATCAGAAACAACATAACCTTTCACTTTTTTTTCAACACAATGTTTCTTTTTTTATTGTTTTGTATTCTGTTTAGAGATACATGTTTACAAATGTGTACAATACTTCCTTAAAGTTGTATTGAAAAATACTGATGTTTAGGTAGATTACAAGTCATCGTTTCACCTTAGTGATTGCAATGACATAATACACGTTTAATCTCGGGGTCTATTTAAGCAATAACGCACACTACTCTCAATTATTTTCTCAAAATAAATATTTATAAATAAAACAGTTCATTCATTCCATTATTAGCAGTAATAAGGAGAAAAAAAAAAAAAAAAAAAACATACCCGATAAATTTTTATCATAAAATAGTATTTACTTATATCCATTTGTTTCCTGACATTTATAAATGTAAAAACATATATATTAAAACAAAATACAGAATGAATGTTCTAATATAACTATGTCAAATACATCAGATTTACAGTGTTGTCTGTTATCCTCAGTTTTGTTTTGGCCGTAAACAAATTGTTGTGTCACGTTTTGTTTCTCTGTGCTGCTGAAAATGTCTCCGCCCTTTAAATATTAAATGCCCGTTTCAGTGATGTCACACAAAAAAAGCCAGACAAGCAGCCAGCGAAATTCAATTTCTCTCCTATCCAATGATATGTGTTAACAAACTGTACTGAAAATTATGGTGGCCCACCCAGCAAGCCAAAGAAACAAACTGCATTTTTAGCGTGTTTACCCGATCGTGGTCCCAGAATGCCACTTCGGTATAATCGTGTTTACACAATCACGAGCTGTTTGTTTTGTTGCTTAGCACCGTAACTGAATTTTGGGAGTTGTTTACGGACCACCTGGAGTTTACTCACAGACCACAAGGGGTCATAGGTTGAGAACCACTGTTCTAAAATGCAATGCTGTTAAAACTAAAACTATAAACTTAGATATCCTATTCCATCAACAATCTTGTCAAATTCTCTCTCCCCGTCTCTCCGTTTCCCTCACTCAGTGTTCTCTTTGAAAAATGCAACATTGTAGACATTACGAAGTTGAGCTTTGGTTTGAAAATGGACTTAATTCTAAGTGCTCTTTCAAATCACTTTATATATTACTGTGCAAACACATTACTAAAAACCTGTCATAAAGAACCCATTTTCCCTAATTTCTATGTATTGATATATCTCCATATTGTTTCTTACTGCGTAAACTGTATGGTTAGTTCTGCACTGTATTTAGAGATGATAAAATGCACCAAACTGTTACTGTGCAGCTGTGCTGTACTAATATATTTAAATAAAAATATGTTTGAACTTGGCTTGGTGAATGACACAAATACAAATTGACTGGATCTGACAAAACTCATCCCAAAAGCACTGCATTTTAACAGAGCGCTAAGGCTGTTAAGGAAAAACTGTAAAAGGAAACAAGGCAATAAAAACCACTAACATCAGAACATTTTTCCAGCAAAAATCGTCTTACAAAATATATAAAATAAATGATCAAATTCATACTTTTATTTTTGCTGTAAGGTGTGTATATCAAAACAGGGTTAATAATATTCTTTATAAAAAAAAAGACACATTTTCAATAAATGCAATAGAAAGCTCCTAACCTTTACAGACAGGTTTAGTCTGGTTCCAAGACCCATCTTTGGTGCAAAGTAAAGTGGAGGAGACAGGTGGTTCCATTTTGTAGCCTGGCTGACACTGATAATGGACAGTCTTGTTAAAGGTAAATTCATTTCCTATTTGAATGCCGTTGGCTAATGCACCTGGATCCCCACAGACGATCACTGTAGGAAGACAAATTAAATAATCATTCCACTTTACTGGCACTGTGCATCTTGTTTTACTATGATAGCAGGACAAAGTACTGTTTCCATAAACAATTTTCAATTCACAGGACTTTAAAGTCAGACAGAGTGGAGTCGGAACATAATTTACATTTTTTATTAAAATCCAGGACCATAAAAATGGAAATGCAATGCATTTGTAACATAATTGCTATAACTAGAGAATGCATCAAGTGCAATTGAAGTCTACTGTACAGTCTGTTACATTATCTCTTTTTTGAGGATGCAACATCGACAATGGATAACTGCAAAGCATATGGCATGGTTTACTTAGATTTTCATAAAGCTTTTGACAAAGTCCCACATAAAAGATTAATTCTCAAATAGAACGCAGTAGGGATTCAACGAAAGGGATTCATGCACATGGATTAGGGAGTGGTTAACATGTAGAAAACAGAAAGTACTGATTAGAGGAGAAACCTCAAAATGGAGTGAGGTAACCAGTGGAGTACCACAGGGATCAGTATTAGGTCCTCTGCTATTCCTAATCTACATTAATGATTTAGATTCTGGTATAGTAAGCAAACTTGTTAAATTTGCAGATGACACAAAAATAGAAGGAGTGGCAAACACTTGCAGCAGCAAAGGTCATTTAAAATGATCTAGACAGCATTCAGAACTGGACAGACATGTGGCAAATTACATTTAATAAATAAAAGTGTAAGATACTGCACGCAGGCAATAAGGGAGATGCATTATGGGAGATATTGAAATTGAATATTGAAATGTTAGATAGATATTGAAATGTTGACTCAGAGATGTCTTCATCTAGACAGTGTTCTAGACAACTTTACTAACTGGATCATGACAATAATTACTCAGTTGAAGTAAAAAAAAAAAAAAAGACAGCAGTTGATGACAGGTCATTTGAAGATGGTGGGGGTTACAAAGGTACAAGCGCTATTGTACAGTAATACATGGTGATGGATCGGTGAATTTGGGATTGCATCTCAGAAACTGATCTCAGCGGTATGATGGAAAACAAGAATTCACTCATCACAGAGCAACGGCCTTTTACATGGTAAAAGTCCACTTGCATAGGAAGTCGTAAGTTGGTTTCCTGTTTGCTTGTTTTATTCCAAAATGTTCCAAAATATATTATGTCCATAGAAAAGACTGGGACATCGGTCTCCAGTACCTGTATAACTATAAAGCACAAATGAGCAATTAGGCGTGCCCAGATACTTGGATTTTCTGTGTAATTCCCTTAATTGTTTTAATTTGTTAGATATTATTTACAAATAATGAAAAAAAAAAAAAAAAAAAAAAAAAAAAAAAAAAAAAAAAAAAAAAAAAAAAAAAAACATTACAAATGAGAATTGCTTTCCGTACATGAACAGTGATCAATATAGGAATGAAAAATAGTGATGTTTTTTTTTTAGACACACAGAAAAATAATAAAGTTGTTACTCCTTTGATTGAATTAAGTTACAGATTATGATCCTCTTGTGAACCAGAGAAAGACAAAGATTATCATCACTTTTTTTTTTTTTTAATTTAGTCATCACCAATTATTTTTATAATTTCCTCCCAATTTTAGGCTCAGTTCAATGCTACCATCCCTGCATTGACTCGGGAGGGGCAAAGACAGCATATGCTGTCCTCCGAAGCATATGCCAATTGTGCACCGCCTCATGGGCTCCCATCCATGGTCAGCAATGGAATAGTCTGGACTCGAACCGACGTCCAGGCTATAGGGGGCATCTTGCACTGCACGCGGAGCGCCTTTACCGGATGCACCACTCGGGAGCCCCCTATCATCACATTTTTAACCAGTGCTCAAACTGTGTAATTCCTGTTTGTGTACAATATAGGATACAGTAAACCAGACACTTTTACTATGGTGAGTAATTACAATTTGAAATCCTAGGACCTGATTCTGATCTCAGCTTTTGGTGGTGTGTCTTGAAAAAGAGCATGCTGTGTACGCTTGCTATAATTGAACATCATTTTGTGTTCCTAATGTCGAACTTGTAGGACCATCCTTGTTAATTGTATTAAGATTTACAATTAAACCTACCGTTTCTTTTCTTGTAAACATTTAAGATATTTCATTTTCTAGGCGCATTTTTGTAATGAAACATTAGATTATCATAATCCTGGTTCTCTTAAACAGACGTGTCACCATTACCTAACGGAATATAATCTCTTATAGCCCGAATTACCTGAGCACTTATATTAAAACTGCTCCTTTAAGAGTTCCGTATTCGTAAGACATCGTCTCCACCCCCAGGAGATAAATAAGAGTGATGCATAAGGCTCAACGCCACTTTCTTTTCAAGCCTGCTGCACTGGAGTGAATGCTGTGGCCTTGAAGGGTAATGATTATATTTCTATTTCAAGGGACCAGGGTTATGATAATAACCTAATGTTCCCTTTCAAGTACGAAATGTAACCATTACCTAATGGGATAGAATACTCAAGCCGTCGCAAGTGAAGGACTTGCAGCACTGGCAGATGTGCTAAAAAGGAAGATAACTGCCTTTAGCATTCTGGATGAGGACCGATGAGTATCCATGCCACATAGTCCACAGCAAAGTGAGGGAGGACCCTCATGCAGTGTAACCCCAGCATTTAACACCAGAAGTCCAAGAGGTGTGTGGCTAACTACCCCAGGGTTTAAAGTGGAACAGTAATAACAAATTAGTGGCTGCTCTTAACACTCTGGTCCCAAAACCAGGATTCTGCTGAGCTACGACATTCAGTCAGTAGAACCTTGTAAAAGTATGAGGTGTTGCCCATACTGCAGCATTGCAAATGTCTGCACCTTAGAATAATGTCCAAGAGGTTGCAAGACCTCTTGTGGAGTGACCAGTGACCTTTTCTGGTTGGGGCAGGTTGGCTAGACAGCCGGTGTTTAGACAGGGCTTGTCCGTGGAACTTAGACCTGAAGCAAATAAACAATTGCTCTGATTGCCGCCAACTCTGGGTATGGTCAGTATAATACGCCAGTCCTCTAACCAAACACAGCGTATGGAACTTTCTATCCCTGTCAGACTGAAAAAGAGGTGAATGGAAGGCATCCACTGACTGGTTGATATGGAAAGTAGAAATGCTTTTAGGGAGAAAAGCAGAATTAGTGCGGTAGTGCACTTTCGCTGTTGAGAATCCTTGTATTTCACCTACCTGCTTAGCGGAGCTAATAGCAAGCAGGTAAGCTGTCTTTAACGACTGGAATTTCATCTCTGTTGAACATTGGGGCTCAAATGATGGTTTTATAAGTGCATCCAGCACTACATTAAGATGCCAGCAAGAGACAAGGTCCTTTCTAGGGAATGTTAACCTCTGAGTATCCTTGTCCCACCTTGAAGTAGTCAGTTTTAGTATGGCAAGTTGAAATAGCTGCAAGGTAGACCTTAAGCGTGGAAGGAGATTTCCCTTCATCAAAAAGAACCTGCAAAAATTGCAGTATATCTTCCATTGGGCAAGTTGTGGGGTCCAGTTCACATGACTGACACCATTTCAGAGATACACCCCATTTGTAACCATACTGGGAGAGTGTAGACACTGTGCTAGTATTCTGAAGTGTCTCCATGACTTTGTCAGATAACCCGATACAGCTCAAATGTCTCCGCTCAGGGGCAACACCCAAAGCTGCAGAGCTGTTGGATCTGGATGATATAGAGTCCCCCACGCCTGGCTCAGCAGGTCAAGAACCATGTTCTCCTGTGCCACTTTGGGGCTACTAAGAACATCTGGACCCAATCTTGCCTGATCTTCAACATGCACAGTGAAAGCAGTGGCAATGGTGGGAAAGCATAGTCCTGGGTGACCGCTCTCCACGAGGGAAAACCAGGGGAGACAAAGGGTGGACTTCTGGGTCACAAAGAGATCTATCTCTGTACACCCGAACCTCTGACAGATGAGGTTCACAACCGCTGGGTGAAGTCACCATTCTCGACTGTGGGGGGCCCCGTCCGCCCAGTTCACCACCCCTGGCAGGTGAACTGCTTTTACTGAAAGCAAGTGCTCGTGAGCCCATAATAAAAGCTCCCAGGCAACACAATTGAGACCGAGAGACCAGAGACCCCCCTGGTGATTGATGTAAGCCACCACGGTAGTGCTGTCTGTATGGATCAGCATGTCTCCCTTGTATCTCTCGGAAAAAATGCTGCAGGATGAATTGCCTGCAGCTCCAAAACATTTATGTGCAGACCCTGTCATGTGGGTTGGAAGCATCTCTAGTCACCACCTTTCTCCTTGTGACACAGCCCAGAGCTGTGCCTAGCACAGATGAGCTGGTTGTTTCCACCAGTGACAAGACACTGAGTTAGAGGTGTGGTTCTAAGAAAGGGTGCCGGACCCTGTGATTGACCCAAACTTGAAGAGGACACATGTGTAAGAGCCCTATGAGGAGGATAAGGGATGCTGCTGCCATCAGGCCCTGAAGTCTCTGAAGGTCAGTACTCTCACTGCTGCGTTGGGCTGAAATAGCTCCAAGCAGACAGTTAGTCTGTCCAACAGATTGGCGATCAAGTTTCCGGAATTGAGACAGCCCTTTGAGAGGGTGTTAACCAGCTTTTCAACTGGTTCACTCTGATGCCTAATCATTGGAGGTGGTTAGTAACCAGTCCCGTGTGCAACACTGTTGTCAAAGTAATCGATCACCCTCGTGCCTTTTAGTCAGATGGGCCAATATAGCATCCATGCACTTTGAAAAAGTGAAGGAGCTAGAGAGAATCTGAATGTCAGTACACTGATCTTGTACACAGACATGCACCTGCCCAACACCTGACCATTGTACTTAGACAAATAGAGCAGGTGGTTGTTGACCAAGCTCAGCTTGTCCAACTAAAAGGGTGAGGGTCTATGGTCTGAGGACAGCAGTTGTAGCAGCATAGACTAGTAAGCCACCAGTATGCTACTGTAACTACCAAGACGAGTGCAAAATGCTGAGGCCGCATAGGCCTTTTTTAGCATCATTTTAGAGATGCAGTATTGTTTATTTGGACATGAAATGTCCTTTTGCAGCAATGCTAGATTAGGCATCTGCCCAGAGAGGCGATGGAAGCCTCAACAAGGGGAAACTAAGCAAGACCCAGCTCGTCTGCATCATGCTCCCTATACAAACTGCCCAGTGACCTGGAGACAGCTGGGGCAGTTGCTGGGTGCTATCAAGCACCCAATAAAATATAGTGCATTTAGGCTCATCTTCCATGGCCCAAGGAACCTGCAGGGCTATGATAGCATGTCTGACAAGGGAGATGAAGTCCTCCAACAGGGAGGGTCTTACCATGGGAGCCAAGACATCTGATTTTGCATCCTCGGACGGGAAGATTAATCTTTGGGTGTCCATGCCCTCAGATGCAGCAAGGTACACGGCGTCCTGCTCTGGTTGAAGGTCAGGCAATGGTGCCTGAACCCAGTGGACAGACAATGGGGGCCTCGCAGCAGCTGGTTCATAGCTTCAAAAAGCTTTTCCATTTGCCCCGCAACCCGGTCATAACCAGAATACTGCTATGGCGGCTCCTGTTCCTCTTCCTTGGTGGAGGAGAGTGGGAGCTGTGCGAGCCAGATGATGACGAGGAGGATTTAGAGGGTCAGAGGCTCTTAGTCCTGCTTTTTCCCCTAGAGGATCGTTTCTTAGCTCCCAGTGTAACACACCACAGGGGAAGAATGGGGCGAGTCATGCTGCACCAAACTTAGAGATGCAGATCGGTCCCTGGAACAGCAGGCCAGTCTGCTTTCTAGTGTCCTCTTAGAAAAATAAGCACAAAACATTCAAGAGCTGCAGTCTTTAACTGCCCCCTCTGCATGCTCCCTTCTCAAGCACTGGATGCACCTGTTGTGCTTATCCCCTGCTGAAATGTTTCTCTTGCAACCAGCACAAAGGTGAAACTCAGGCATGGTGCAAGGCTGAAAAAACAGGTTTAGCTGTGCAATGTAAGTGCACAAGAACATACAGTAAACTGACTAGTATTGAAAACTGTTGTGTACACAGAGTGCACAAAAATGGAGCACTGGTAATGGTTTTGGTGTCAAACCGGACCGAAAGGGGTCAGTAGTACCGACTGTGGTATGAACCAGATGACTGGTACCAACTATAGTGCCAATCAAGGTGACTGGTACCGACCAGGTTACTTGTACCAGTTCTGGTACTAGGGTACCGACTCTGGTACTGACTAGGTCACTGATACAGGCTCTGGTATCAGGACAAGTGGTGTGCAGGTAAAGACCTGAAAAAGCCCCGGTCAAACTGCAAGCATGCCCTGTAAAACAGACAGCAGCTGGAGTTGCCTACTAACTACAAAAAATCTAGTAGCTTTCATTGTCAGTGCTGCAAAGCAAACACAGCAATGGCACAAACACTCAGAATATTCTCCGGTAGAAAAGGCTCCTGGCAATTTGACAGCACAATGTAGCTAAAAAGCCGTTAACGATAGCAGTATCTCAGTAGCTCAAAAAGCTGACTGAAAAAAAAACAAAAACAAATGATTAGCACAGTATACTGCCTACAATTATTTATTTGTCTACAATTATTTATTTCAGCATTTTTTTTTTAAACTCCAAAAATGCAAATAGGAAAAGTATTCACACCCTTTGGTGCTATGATAGTAGTGTCTACAAGGTGCTAGAAATTTCAATATGATAACACAGAACCAATTCTAGAAAAGTCTAGAAAATGCTGGATTGTAGGTGAACATTCTTAGAGATTATAAAAGGGATAGGCATAGGATGATTGCTGTCACTACCAATAAGTCAATATGGGAAAAAAAGTAAAGAGCTATCTGAAGACTTTAGACAGAAACTTATTTATTGTCATAAAGCTGGAGAAGGATAGAAGAAGATTTGAGTATTCCAATTTCAACTATTGTTTCTATTATCAAGAGATACAAGACTCATGGTACTGTCACAACGCTCCCTCAGTCTGGAAGAAAGAAGGTTCTTTCACCAAGAACAAGTAAAAGAATTGCGAAGAAGGTTAATAACAATCCGAGATAGTCAAAGTGAACTGGGTGCAAGTGGGACTGGAGTTTCCATTTCAACCATAGGTCAAGTATTGCATGGTGAAGGCCTCAATGGTCACAGGCCAAAGAAAAAGCTACTCTTAGGAAAACTTCACAAGCACAATCACTTAAAGTTTGCAAAACAGCATTTGAATGATGGATATGAGTTCTGGTCAAAGGTTTTGTTGAGTGATGAAACAAAAATCGAGCTATTTGGTCACGCTGATAGTCGTTATGTTTGGAGAAAGTATGGTGAGGCATACAAAAAAAGAACATACCTATTGTCAAGCATGGAGGTGGTAATATCCTTCTATGGGGCTGATTTTCTTCTAATGGCACAGGAAATTTAGTTCCAATACATAATAAAATGGATTCCATAATACACCAAAAGATATTGGACAATCATCTGAAACCCTCAATTACAAAACTTGGTTTAAAGCACAACTGGATGTTTCAGCACCACAATGATCCAAAGCACACATCAAAATCTACTTCACAATGTTTCAAGAAGGCTTAGTCAAAGTCCAAATTTGACTGAGATTCTTTGGTATGAGTTGAAGAAGGCTGTGCACAAGAAAAGTCCTTGGAATTTGAATGAACTGGAGCATTATGATTTTATTTTATTTAATAAATTCTGACAAAAAACATGAAAATGATCATCTGCAAACTCTTATTAGATATGGTATAATCCTAATCATTAAATTGACCAAATATTGTAAGATACCTGTGCAGTCTGGTGGATTGCCAGTCCAAGTGCCATTGGCAGTACAATGGCGAGTAGTGAGACCCGACGTCTTATACCCTTCCCAGCATTCATAAGTCACTGAACTGGAGAACGTTATTCCGTCACTAAACACTATCGCTCCATGGGCTGGGGTGCCAGGATTTCCACAAGATACAGCTGGAAAAAAGCAAAAGAGTAACAATTACCCTTATATTACTATGATGCAGCAAAACAACATCAATATTATAAAACTAACAAAGTAAGCACTTATACCATGTTTCCATCTTTACCTTGAAACCAGCCTGTAAAAAAGAACAAAACAAAACAAAAAAAAAATCTAATCTCATGCCAATGTCAATCTGGGTCTGCTGTCAGTTACATTGAGTCGCTTTCAAACCACTTTCAACTCAATCCCAGTGACAGAGGAAAACAAGACATTACAGTTCTTGCTTCCTCTTGTAACAATGCTAGTTTTATCATAGAAATGAATTGTGGATTGAGGGAAGAAAAAACAACAGGCAGCATTGCAGGAGTAAGCAAGATCTGGATACCCTGCGATCCTTAATAAAGCAATGATTTTTCTCTGTATGATAATAATAATAATAATAATAATAATAATAATAATAATAATAATAATAATAATAATAATAATAATAAATAAAGTAAACAAAAAACATAACAGATGGAGACAAGGCATTAGTTGTTTACAAGCCCCTTTTAAATCAAACTTTCACTGACAATTCAGATAAATGTGTAAACAAATGACATTAAAATGGCTAGAGCAATCTTATCTCTTTTTTGAAATAAATATTGACAAGGAAACAATTGATGTGCTGTGGTATACAAATCTCTTTACATTGTGCCCATTGGAAAAATGTGCAA